>NW_024386785.1:3524554-3678375 GCF_900408965.1 Simochromis diagramma | reverse complement strand
AAACCACAACAATCAGATGACTCCCTATGAACAACCACTGCTGACAGTGGGAAGAAAAACTCCCTTTTAACAGGAAGAACTCTCCAGGCTCAGGGAGGCGGGGCGGCTTTTTGCTGTTGAGGGTGAGGAGGAGGAAGACGAGGTAAAAGAGGCACTGTGGAACTAACTGCTGTGTCTTTTAGCTTCATGGATAGATAAAGGTGCACATCATTTAAATAGCAATAGAAATATGTATATGCCTGCCTAAGAGAAGCATGTAGAATATAAATAGAACTGGTCGCAGAAGAACCCTGTGCATCTATAATATATAGATGTTTGTGTTTATAAATATGATATCAGTTCATACATATAAATTTTGATGTCAGTGTTTCCGTTAAGTTGTGTGATAAAAGGACCGTAAAGTTGTCACAAGGTCATGAGGTTATGTGCATCTCGTCTTCTTCACTGTACTCCGTGAGAACCTGAGACCAAATGCTGTAGTTTCACTTCTGTTAAAAACTCATAAAGTACCAAATAACAGGTTTACACTGCAGTCGATCAGTTTAGCACACACACTCTTTTTCTGTTGTACCATGTGGTTCAGCATTGTCTTGTAAGCAAGCCTACAGTGGAAAAGAAGCATGAACGTAGCTCCAAAAGCTCTTCAGCAGCAATGGTGATTTTTCCTGTTGTTTTTAATTTATCCCTTTTTTTGCATTTAGTCTTTCTTTACTATCTTTAGCATGTCTCTCTGCACAGTTAGTTATCATTATTTTGTTTATTAATCACTGTGTCCATTGCATTGTGTGCAGATTGAGTCCCCAACTATCTCAGGAGGTGATGCTGGATGAGGTGAGCGACGCAGCCCTGGTGGACATGCTGTGGGAGACCCAGATGTATCTGTATGAGAAGAGGGAGGTCCTCCAGTCTCTGGCAAAATTACTACTGAACAACTAAAAGCACAAGAACATCACAAATGGAGGCTGTGAAGAGTGTTTGAATGGAGCAGTGAGATTACTGAGCTGTATGTCTGACTAAAAACTGTAATGTCTGTGTTGGTGTGCTCTCTGTTCAAACTGAATGAATCAGTTTGAGTATGAGGACAAACGTATTAAATATGTGGAAAGCTAACCCAGGAAACAGCTGACCTACTAAAGCCTGTTTAAAGGTGTTTTATGTAGCATCATGTGACCATAGCACTGATCCTGTTGTGGTTAATCAGGTTTACTTCTAACATATGAACCAATGAAGAAGTTGAAGTTGTACTGGGGAAATGTAAACTGACTGTTACAGTGTCATGTAAGTTTCCACTTCCCCCTACACTGTGGGTCAATCTACCTCTGGATTTGTTGAGGTAAATCTGGAGTGTTTCCTTCCCCTTTTTTCCTCACTTGTTCATCACATTCACTTCTGACACACACTTACAAATACACCCGAGTCATTGAATTTTTCCATTAAGCTGTGTGATAAAAGGGACCCTGAATTGCCACCAGAGCATCAGCAGTATTCTCAGGTGCAGCTGAGATGGTGGTGATGTTGAACCAGTTCTGCCTTATGTGTGGGACCCACATTTGTACCTTTTCTTCCTTCCGTAGTAATCGAATGCCTTTCTGAGTTATTTATACTGACTTGAAACGCAATATTTAGCCTCATGTCTGTTGATAAAATATGATATTAATATGAAATCTTAAAACTGACATGAAAGATGTATTTGAATGAATCATCTCTGTGAAAGATAAAGGAACAGACTCTCTTTTGCTATGTGCACAACACGGACAGGAGGAACAAATTATTTTGTATTTTTATTTTTTTGTATTTGGCTTAATCCTGAAGTATAAATGGTATGGGAATAAAATATCTTAATATTGACCGAACTGCTTTGTTGTTGTTTCAGCCTGCACCCTTATAAACTTGGCTGTTTGTTGCTTTGAAACCCTCTATGCATGATAAGGTCAGTGGCTTTATTGCTTCCTTTGGCCAACTTCTTGTCCCAGCAGGGTATCTGACGAACAGCAGGGTGTAGATGTTGCCCTGGATCTTGTCCGCCCCATTTGGCTGACTCCTCAGAAGTCGCCTTACTCTCTGCAGGTGTTTGGTGGTTGCAGCTTGCCAAGCGGCCTCTTCATGGTTGCCATTTGCCTGTGTGATTCCAAGGTACTAGTACTATACAAGTACAAGGTACTAGTTCAGTGATGACGTGACGAATCCTACTTCCGGGCCTAAAGTAGTCTGCGTTTAATGGCTTTTGTGTTGTTAACATGTTTAATGTTATGTTAACTTTTATCGAGTGGAAAAAAAGTTAGCTTGTTTATATTATGCTAACATAGCTGTGTCGCTAGCGGTCACGTAGCACATCATTATATACCAGCTAGCCCAACTTCAGTAACCCTACAAACTTCACTGCTGTTTAGTTTTCTGTCTTTATTTATGCTGGAAGTGATAACAGAGCTGTACGTTTTAATTTTTTCCAAAACTCCGCAGTCAGGACATGCTATATTGTATTAGATAGAAGCTAGCGAGCTAACTTCCTGCTAACTTCTAACTCCGTTAAATATCATAAATTCCGTTTTCATGGATGCCTGGATGTTAAACTCAATTGTTACACCTGGTAGAGCAGAACGCTGATCATTTTATTAAAGATGAAAGACTTTAGACACTCAATGTTGAAATGGTTACTTTCTGGTAATGCAATCAGACTACAATTCTCCGGTAGGAATGACAGTCCAGTGTCATTGCTGGTTGCTGCATTCAACAACAGAAGCTTGGCATGTTGTAACATCTATAAGGATGATTTGTTTGTCAGTCCAGGCATGATTTAGGTGATCCAAATGCAATTACCTGAACAAAGTCTTTAATGTTGTCCTAACTTCTTTTAAGTACAGTAGCAGTGGGTGTGGGTTGGAGTTGCAATGACCTTCAACCTGCAGGTGACCACACCATTTATGACGGAGAACTCATCTCCATGTGTCATGCAAGGAAACAATCATATTCTTTAAAGCAGTTATATTTGCTCTACTTAAAAAAAGAAAAAGAAAAAAAGATGTCTGCTCTCGCAGAACAGAAAAGATTGACAGGGAAAGTTTATTTCTGCTGCTTGTATCCGTGATCTCGTTCTTTCAATCTTTAAATCAAGCTTATGACCATAGGTGAAGATAAGGACGTAGCTCAGACAGTAAATTGAGATCTTTGCTTTTACACTCAGCTCTGTCTTCACTTCAAACTGGGAGTTTAAGATCTTCTGAACCAGGGCCTCTGTCAGATGTCTCCAGCTCAGCTCCTCTCCTCACCTGAGTGTCCAGACCATACAGCCGCAGATCCTCAAGCTGTTTATTGAGGTCAGTATCTCTCAACCCAAGACACTAACTCGGGCTCCCTCCCCAGTGTCCCGAGAGGTGACATTTCATGTCCCACTCATCAGCCACTGATAGCTCTGACCACCGTCCGACAAACAATAATGTCATGAAAGCATATTTTAATAAAGGGCTTTGCAAATATAGCTATTAACTTTTCGACAGTCCCGGCAGGCACACGACCTGGCCACCCGTGTATCCGGCAGGGAAAGTACCTCCAGGACACTCAGGCCCACCCGAGCCCAGGCTTCTCGTTGAGAAGAGGGTGTCAATTGCATTCAGGGAACAGATGATGATCAAATCCATTATTGATGAGATAGCAGAGTAAAGTTACAGCAAATGGAAAGTGCTCTGTACAAAACCTGGAGCTGTACTCAACTACAATACTTTAGACTTTTTTTTCAAAAGGCATCAACTGCACAGACACAGTGGATATCATTCACAGAACAATGTTTTCAACCAGGATGTAAACATTTTTATTTCTGCTCTTAGGTTGTTATAATTGGACATTTTCACATGTTTTCAGTGAGACAAAATGTTCACACTTCAGATGTTTTGTTAAATTCAATTGTTTATTTGATTGGTTGATGGTAGTTTTTCATGGGTAAGATGTTATAATACCCTGGTTCACTCAGTGATTACTCCGTCTCCTAAAAATCTTCTTTAATTCAGTTCAATTCAATCCAACAGTACTTACATACAAATGAATTGAATTGAACTGAACTAAAGAAAAAACCCAACAATCCCCTATGAGCAAGCACTTGGCGACAGTGGGGAGGAAAAACTACCTTTCAAAAGGTAGAAACCTCCGGCAGAACCAGGCTCAGGGAGGGGCGGCCATCTGCCGCGACCGGTTGGGGGGTGGAACCGATGACAAAGTTATACACAACTAAATATTAAAGCAAATAAGCTTTTAAATGGGTGTTTTGGCACTGGAAGTGACTGATAATATTTAGTTGTATATTACTGTGATTTTATAGGAGACAGAGTGGAAGTCACTTAAGTGAATAGTCTCCAAAACCAGTTGCGCTTCTTTTTCTTTTTTGGTTTTTCTTTTGGCACTTGGTCATCTCGGGCCTCTGGCCTTTCTGGTTTGGTAGCGCTGGCCTCCTCTTTTTCTGGCTGATTGTCCTGGAGTGTCTCGTTTCGGGCTGGAGAATTTTCAGGATTGGCAACGTTGGACTGGTCTTCTTGCTGTTTTATTGTCTCTTCCAGAGACAGCAAAAACTCCTGAAGTGTGATCTTTTCTTCCTCTGTTTGCCCGAGTTGGTTGCGGATTGTTGTGTTCTCCAGCTTTTGCTCCACGATTTCCTGGTGGGAAGCTTTGGTTTTCTCCAGCTCTTCTTTTAAGTTTTGCGCCTTCAAATCATTTTTTTCACAAAGAGCCTCACTGGTGCTGAGTTTGTCTTTCAGCTCAGCGAGCTCACAGTTGGCTCTTTGTTCCTGATCTTTGCGCTTTGCAACTTCCTCTTCAAGATTCTTTTGAGTTTTGAGGAGCTGCTCACGGAGTTGTTCGATCTCTTCTTGCTGTTTTTTGCACTGGACCTCCAACTCAGCTTCCCGAACAGTTTTTACGTCTGTAGAGTCTGTGTGTGGAGCTTCTGCAGTTTGTGTTGAAGCGTCCACACTCAGCTCTGCAGCTGTGACAGCTGTGTTGCTGTCTTCAACAGGAGCCTCACTCACCTCAGGGGTGAAGTTCTCCTCGGGTGTCTTTCTACGAGCCTCTTCCAGCTGTTTTTGGAGCTCAAGGATGGTTTTTTGAGCGTTTTGTCTGTGGCACTGTAGCTGCAGACGAACCCAATCATTCTGAGTTTTAGCTGCAGCAGCTTTGTGGTTTGCAGCTGTCATTTTATACAGATTGGTTTTGCACGTGTGCTGAGCCTCCTGCAGGTGGAATCTCAGCGCACCCAGTTCATCAGTCTCATTGTATGGACGACTGCCATCATTTGGTGTTAAGTGAGGCTGTAGCTGAGGTGGCCCATCGTTGTTGTTATGGTCAGGATGGGGCTGATGTGGCACAGGCCCTCGTTTTGGCAAAAACCTGTGGATTTGGCCAGTGTTGCCCAGGCCCATTATTGGGTTTAAAATGGGCATTGGGCTGATGTGGCACAGGCCCTCGTTTTGGCAAAAACCGTGGATTTGGCCAGTGTTGCCCAGGCCCATTATTGGGTTTAAAATGGGCATTGGGCTGATGTGGCACAGGCCCTCGATTGGGTCCAGGGTTTCTGGCTCTGGGGTTTGGGTTTGCATTTTCCTGCATCTTCTTCTTGTTTGCACCCTTTGGTTTGGCAGCATCAGATGGAGTCCCCTCATTTGGTGCCTTGTTTTTCCCTCTTGGGTTTGGGTTTTGCTGCTTAGGGCGAACAGCGGCCGATGAGGTCCCTTCCTGGGGATCAAGGTTTTGCTGCATATGTTGCATTTTTCTTGTCTTTTGTCTTACAATGTCGAATGATATTTGTTCTATTCGATCGGGGTTTGGGTTTGTTGCATACACTTAACGTGTCAAATCCTTGTCTAAAGGTTGGCTCGTGGTGTGTTCCTATACAGTTGCACAGTTCTGAGACATACTGAGAGCACGCTGGTGTCCTATTTATAGACCTGGAGTGTGATGTCAGGGAGTGCAAATGGAGTGTGATGTCATCCACTTAGAATGCAAAATGTGATGTCATCAACTTAGCAGAGTCTTGTTTTTCTTTGAAATAGAATTCTACCAAACTTAAATGGAGTGTGATGTCATCCACTTAGAATGCAAAATGTGATGTCATCATCTTAGCAGAGAGTCTTGTTTTTCTTTGAAATAGAATTCTACCAAACTTAAATAAAAGTCTTTAACTTTGTACGAGATGGTAAATTCCCAATCGAAAGGCCAAATCTACCCGAGAACTTCAGGAGAAGATTACACAAATAGCTGAGAAGCTTCAATAAATGCTTCAGGATCAACATGTTTTCTACATACACCTTTAGGATGTTGCATCTTCAAAAAATAAAAATGAAATGACTGAGCCTCACACAGGAATATTGCTGCTACTTGTTTACTGAACCTTCTCTTAGCCACATGTTCATAACATCAGTGTCCGTTCACTGCCTCCTGCAGGACGCTCTCTTCTTCCACTTTCTTACAGAACTGATACTGCCTCTCCTGGCATTACCAGTGTAACAACACACTATGTCCTTTATCACACTCATTCTATCTGTCTGTTTCTTCAGATGAATAACATGAGCTTGTATCTATGTATCTGTATCTATGAATAATAAATGTTTTCCATACCAATATATTTATATAACAAATATTTTTTTACGATACCACAAAAAATATTTTCCATTCACCCAAACAAATTTGAAAAGAGCCTTTTTCATATTAATTTCTGTCCCAATGCAAAAAGATGTATGTTCAAAGCTTCAAGTTTAAAAGGAAATAATTTTATTTAACACTGTCCAGTTGGAGGTTTGCTATATTGTATAGTATTGAACTGTAAGTCTGAAATAGGTCAGTTTGAGGGGCATTAACTCAGGACAAAATACCTTATTTGCTTTCCGTGTCAGACTCACAAAGTGATCATCACCACAGGGATGTGTGCATGAGTTAATGCTGTAGAGGAGACAATGATCAGGAAGAGAACTGCTGCCACAGCTGCTCCTTAAATACCTGGTCTTGATGAAGGGGAACGACAAATGTGATGGAAAATGTGTGTTTCACCTCCTCTAACCTCTGTGTACTATTGATATGTATTTGTAACTTTCTTGTACAAAGTTGTAGCTGTTTTTCAGTCTTCATAAACTAACTAAGCTTGCTCAAGGCCACGACACACTTCATTACCAAACTGGTGCCTACATGATGGTGAGAATTTCACTCCCAACACTGATGAGACAAGACTGCATCCATGCGACGGATATACAAGAGCTGCTATCCGGTCGTTAAGTGATGACGTGACGAATCCTACTTCCGGGCCTAAAGTAGTGTTGTTAACATATTTAATGTTATGTATTTTCTTCTATTTAATCTCAAAAATCTCCTAAAAACAGTCAGTGATCACTGTTGACCTCCCTCGGCTGATGAAAATCTACATAACATGGAGGTTTTGGAGAGTTAGTAATGTTAGCCTAGTACCAGTTATATTAGCCTAGTTAACCTAGTACCAGTACACAGAGCAGCGCTGCAAGTGTTTGTTAGAATGTTTAGGGTAAGCATTAACTTTCTTTCAATGTAGGTGCATGTTGAGGGTCAGTCAGTCAGGTTCAGCTCCTGTGAGTGCCCGATTGGCAATGATAAGTGCCATCATATGGCGGCATTGTTGATTTGGGTGGAGAAGAATGTGTCTCGCACTGACGTGGAATGTGTGTGGAAGAGGGTAAAATCATGCAAAGCAGAAGAAATTACTGCCAAGAGAGTGTCTGTGATGACACCCTCAACAACACAAGGTCAGTTATTTATTTAAAATTTGCTCTTTGAATTAATTATAATAATTATTTTCTTAACTTTTTAAAAAGCATTGTGTTTTATATGCTATAATTATTATTTATTCAGATTACTAAAAGCATTTTTTTTTTCAGCTGGAATCGAAAGACCTGTCTCCCAGGAGGACAAGGAATGGGCAGTGGCATCCCTATCGAAATTGCAACGTTTTACTGGGATGGGCTGGATTTTGAGTCCTGAATGCTCCCAGGTACTTTGATATTTACTTTAACATGTGGTATAAATTGTACATGTATGTAAACTCTTGTAAACTACATACAGCAGACTGTTTGCTTCCACTGTCCCCACTTTATTTTTTACATGTATTTTATATACTCTGTACCTGACTTTGTCTATTCTGTGGTCAAAATTGCTTGGTTCCATTAAAACCTTTAAAATCCTTTTGCTTTAAATCTAGGCTAAACCAGCCAAGACATTTGATGAAGTGCTGAGGAACCTGGGATTTCCCCAAGCAGAAGACAAGGCTCGTTATCTCTTGGCATCACTGGCTGTGTCTGACGAAGAGAAGAAACAGATCGAGGAAGCAACAGTTGGGCAAACGAAGAATGCATTGTGGTAAGAAAGTGCTTTGAAATTAATTCTGTTAAGTGTTAAGTAGGAAATTTTAGTTAACTGTGTCTCTTATTTTGTGTTTCTTTATAAAAGGTCAGCATATCGCAAGAAGAGAATCACAGCCAGCAACTTCGGTTTGGTCCTGAGTGCAGTCCAGCGGCGCTCATACCCCCCTTCCTTATTTAAGACTCTGCTTGGACAGTACAACCTGACAGAAGGATCTAAAGTAAGTTGTTAGTAAAAGGGTCTGTGCATCTAAGAATTCCTTATGACTAAGTTTTATTTTCATCCCCAAAGGCATGTGATTGGGGGATCCTTCATGAGCCAAAGGCCAAGCAGCTGTACACTGACTGTACTGGTGCAGCTATCAAGGAGAGGGGACTTTTTTTATCTAACAGTGGCCTGCTTGGTGGTTCTCCAGATGGGACTGTCTCTAATGAGTGCATCATTGAGGTAAAATGCCCATGGTCAGCCAGAGCCAAAACTGTATTGGAGGCTGCAGAAAGTAAGGACTTTTTCTACAGCTGGAATGAGGCAAGTGGTTCCCTGGTATTAAAAAAGAATCACAACTACTGGCATCAGATCCAGGGCACCTCTATCTCACAGGGGCGAAAAGCTGTCACTTTATTGTTTGGACTCCATGTGACTTTTTCATCTTGCATGTGGATAGAGAACAAACTTGGGCTGTTAACATTGAAGCGTTGGAAACGTTCTACCGGGAAGTTTTTTTTACCCCATATTTTATCGCAGCTTTGAATTCATATCAGCATGAGTAATTTATCAGTCCAAACGTTTATAGTTAATTTTAAAACTATTAGTAAATATTTGGAAATTGTACATTTTTGTCATTGTAACTTTGTAAATATATTCAGATAAATTTTTAAATTATATTAATTTTGATTTGAAAAAATAAAATGTTTGGACAAACTGTTCCTGAAAATAAAGAGTAACACATGTATCTGGTATTCTTCATTTTAATTGAAAATGCATAGCAAGAAAACTAGGCAGTAATCAGGAAGCTGGAATGGAATGAAAAATGTAACAAGCCATTGATAAAAACAGAGTAAAACATTATACGAATCACAAATGAGACCATTCTCAATTTGAAACTATGCAACTAAGTTGTTTTTATGTTGTAACATCCTGAGTATACACACAAAACAATCCAGAACACTTAGGAGTTATAAATAATAAAAGTAACTTATTCAACAGTTGTGTTTTCTGGTCCACAAGTAGTTAGAAAATGACACAATGCACTTTTACCTCTGAACTCTCACAGGTATAATTTATTCAATTTCACGGAGAATAGGTGTTTGTAAATTTGTAAGACACACACATGCTTTCAAGATCTTATTAATATTTTTTTTTTAACTGATATGGGATGTGATGCAAAATTGAGAAAACTTTCAGTCTTTGAATGGAACGCTCTACATGTATTCTTGCACAGGAAATCTTCCTGTTGTTGTTCACTTCCTCCTGTGTGAATTGTCCGTTGGTGAGGAAGGACGGAATATTCAGTGAGACCCCTTCTGGTAGAATGTCCCGAATTGTGAAGCCCTTATCTGCAATGACCATGTCACCTGGTTGTAGATGTTGCAGTACTCCACAGTCAGCTGTTATGGCCTTATCTGAGGCACTTCCACCGTACAAGTTGCTTACAAAGGTTATTACACCATTAGGAGCCACACCAATTAGAGCCTTTAGTGTGGTCTGTCCTTTGTACTGGCTGTACAAATGACTTTGTGTGTCAAGTCTCTCTGTGTTACAAACAGAAACTTCCGTGCAGTCAAGCACAATCCTGCAGTTAGGAAATGGTTGGAAGCAATCTGGCAGCGATGTTTGATTCTTGGCTCTCGAGGGAATGTTGTTTTCCAGCATGCCAACATACAAAATGTCATACAGTGCACTAACAATTGTTGTAAAAATATTAGTTACTGTGCCTCTGCTGCAGTTAAACCTTGTTGAAAGGTCTCATGACCAAAATTAAGTTTGAGCTTGATCAGGGTTAGAAATAACTGGTCAATTAGGGGCATCATTTGGACAGTCCAATCAGAATGATATTTAAGATCAAATCTGGAAAGAAGCGCTTCTAAAAACAGGACAGAAGCAGCATCGGGCAATCCAGTATAGTACTGGACCCTTTCAGGATTGTCAGATATTTGACTGAATGAGAAAGTCTGCTTCTGCTTCTCTACTTGTTTTTTAAGTTTTTAATTCTCTATTCTTAGCATGTCATTCTGAATCTCTAGCACCAGAAGACTTTGGGAAGAACTTGTGGAACTTGCAGTAGCTGTCTGTGTATCTGCATTGTTGGAATGATGTAGCTCATCTGATCTTTCACTCTGATTTTCACCAATAGCTGGGACCTGCTCTTTTTTCTTCTTTTTTCTAACAGGGTTGTGGTCATCTGGGAACTGAAAAGACTTCCCGTCGTTCCATGCAAATCTTGTTGGCCCCGCAGCTTTCCTTGAGGGAAGTGCCAACTGCAGACTCTTGAGTTGCAGTTTGGGGTGAAGTTTTCACATCTGTGGAAGTGTTTAAAAAGGCAGAGAGAAATTTCAGATCATACGCTAGCCCTCCATTAGTTATGATTAATAGAAAAAAAAAAATAGAGATAAATAATAGAGAGAAGCTTCTTTCATCCAGATGAGAGAAGCTTCAAGAAACTTAAAACTTAAAGAAGTCCAGATGCTTTTCTTACACATCGTTAGGGATGGGTACCGGTGTCCGGTGCCATGATGGCACCGGTTCTGACATAAACGGTAGTAACCAGACCGAAAAGCAGCGCACATTTCGGTGCTTTTTTTTCCTGAGCTGTGATACACTTCTAGCCAATCATTTTACGTTTCCGAGGATAGTAGGCGGGTCCAGGTACGTACGTTCTTTTAGAGCAGAGCTACAGATTAAAAATGCCCAATGCGAAGCGGTCAAAAGTCTGGCTGTACTTCACAGCAAAATATGCAAACTCAGCAGCCTGCAACAAGTGCTTTAAGGTGATACTGTGATACTGTCAAAGGAGGTAACACCTCGAATCCGATGAAACACCTGGCGATGCATAGCGTTGTTTTTTTTAAAGCCAAGAAATGCGCTGTATTTGATAGCTTGCTGCGAGACCTCACACCGAGCGCATCTACTGCGGGTGTGGTGCCTGTTATCAGACCCGGAGTTAGCAACATCCCCAAAAACACGAAGAGGAGAGTCCTGGCCCCTAGCCCTGCCAGTGTAGCAGAAATGATGACGGATGATGATGGCAGCAGCAGTCGTTCTTCTCTGCGTGAGTAGCTTAATGTTGTTCGTGTGTAATTTATGTTGAGTAGGCTAACCACGTTATTACATTAATGCATGTAAGGTGAACTAGCAAACCTCATCATAGCTACATGCGGCTGTCCTCTTGTTTGATGGCAGATACTCCCTTCACCCTGGCCAAAAAGGCTAAAAGGACCAAAGAAAGAGGGAAACGACTAAACATGAGAGGTTTTTGGATAAAGTTTGTGTTTTTTCCATTGTTAAGCACTGGCTTCCAGCCAAGAGTGATACCATATATGCCCGATAGCTGCAGAAAAGGCTAACATTGTTATTTTTTTACAAAAAACCCGCTGAACATGAGAGGTTTTTGGACCAATTTTGTGTTCTCCATTCTTTAAGCACCGGGTTGAGCACCGGTTTGAGCACCGGCACCGTTTCAAAAGTACCGATTTGGCACCGGTATCGGATAAAACCTAAACGATACCCATCCCTACACATCGTTGTCACTAATTTGCTTTTAAAGCTTACCAGAAAGATAAGTACTGGCAACCTTTGCTAGCTATTTGTTGGTTAGGTCTTTATTTTGGTAATTAACTGGCACATAGGCTGGGGATTGTAAATGTATTTTCTTACATAGACATCGCTTTTTGGACGTAATTTTTATTCCTCTGAGGGTCGAAAGGTAATTAAGGTTCATATATATAGCGAAGTGACCCTTAGCTCTCAATCTTTGCTTGGAGAATAAAAATGACTTCAAAAATGCAACAACGTCTTTGTATTAAAAAACACACAATAAAATCCATTGTCTATATAAGTACAATTACTCGTAAAAGCCAGTTTGTCTTTTAGTAGCGGGTTTTAATTGTTCATCACTAGCTATATTAGCTAACTAAAGTAAAGCCCACTAGCTCTTATCTTACAAATTTATTCATTCACACTTACGAGTTGTAACATACCTATCAACTTCAGCCACTTCCTCTTCTCTCTCTTTTCACAAGGAAACCGGTAAATGACAGATTAGACTGTTGTTTTGAGCCAGATTGGTTAAAACAACCAGGAACACAGCATTGTGTCATATTGAACACAGGAGCGTTTAGACCCGGAAGTAGATTAGTCGGATTCGTCGCGTCAATCACTGAACAACCGGATAGTACTCATCCACAACTATTTTCGGTTGCAGATGATAAAGGATTCAGAAAGTTTATTCATGCAGGCCCATATGACAGAGAATATGCATGTTCTTTTTGTTTTCATATTATATTATATTTAATTGTGTTGTGGTTTGCATGTTTTGTGTTGTTTTCACTTTAAATTTGTAAAAGGAAAAAGCTGAAAATTTAAATAGTTAAAAGTTGAAATGTGAATAGTTGATTTTGTATTATATGATTTATTTATTACATTTTATGTGGAGTGAATAAATAAAAGTATATTTACAGTGGCCCCTAGAGACAAAGCACATACAAACTTCAAATCACGTACGAACTCTGAAGCATGTACAAACTTCAAATCACGTACAACTCTGAAGCATGTACAAACTCCAAAACACGTAAAACACGTACAAACTCCGAAGCACATAAAAACTCAGAAGCACATAAAAACTCCGAAGCACATAAAAACTCAAAACACGTACAAACTCCGAAGCACATAAAACTCAAAACACGTACAAAAGACAACAGAAGTGCTTCCAGGATGCTGGGCGCAGTTTTGAGCTTTTGTTATCTTGTGGGCTACACAAGCCAGCAAGTTACCCAACGACCGGATTTGGTGTGTGGTAGTACAGGTAAATGAACTTTTTTTTAAATTATTTGAATATATATATGAGTGCCTGTGTATAAATACACAAACAACACACATATGCTTCAATTGTGTAATTTAAGTGATCTAGTAGCTCTGATTTGGAAGTTCAGTTCATGCTAGAAATGTGTTTTGGAGTTTGTACGTGTTTGTCTCTAGGGGCCACTGCATATATTTATTATATAACATATATAAATAAAACCACTTTATTTTTTTTTTTTACGTGAGTAATTCCTTTTGTGCATAATTTTATATTATTTGTTAATACTAAATGAATTAAAGCACAAAAACACCTGAAGAAGCCGGTCGGAGCCGAAGAGCCGCTCTTTTTAGTGAGCCGAACTGAAAGAGCCGGATCTCTAAAAAGAGCCAGAAATCCCATCACTAGTTGGAAGTGATAACAGAGCTGTACCCCGCAGTCAGGACATGCTATATTGTATTTAGATAGAAGCTAGCGGAGCTAACTTCCTGCTACTTCTAACTCCGTTAAATGTCATAAATTCCGTTTTCATGGATGCCTGGATGTTAAACTCAATTGTTACAACCTGGTAGAGCAGAATGTTGCATCTTCAAAAAATAAAAATGAAATGACTGAGCCTCACACAGGAATATTGCTGCTACTTGTTTACTGAACCTTCTCTTAGCCACATGTTCATAACATCAGTGTCTGTTCACTGCCTCCTGCAGGGACGCTCTCTTCTTCCACTTTTCTTACAAGAGCTGATACTGCCTCTCCTGGCATTACCAGCGTAACAACACACTATGTCCTTTATCACTACTCATTCTATCTATGAATAACATAAGCTTGTATCTATGAATAATAAATGTTTTCCATACCAATATATTTATATAACAAATATTTTTTTACGATACTGTTATGACCCAGTGATGTGTTTGTTGGTATTGTGCCTCCCACCGGAGGATGGTTGGTGGTATTTTCCCTTTTCTTTCTTTTTCCCTCTCCTAGAAGGTGGACACCTAGGCGTGGCTGCTAAGTATCCGGGTGGAGTCTTTACCTATCCTCGGACTGGATAATTGATGGACCACCTCCAGTACTTAACGTCCGGATGACAGTCACCTGGCAGCGCTTTTGGGGAACCCCGTTGACTCGATCACGGAGTTGTGTGTTGTGTTATTGTAGTGCAGGCTGGAGTATTCACGTGTACCTCTAGCCTTGCCATGTAAATAATTGTAAATAGGTTAACAAGTGGCGGTCACTTTTTTTTTTTTTGTACCTTTGCTGTATAACTTTCACTGTCGCAGCCTAGTAGGCGTGAGAAGCCGTTTTCTTTTGTTGAACAAGTTTTCTCCTGTTTTTCGTTAGGTAATTAGGTAAGAGACTTGTCTTTTGTTTTTCTTTTTCTTTTTTTGTAGGGAAGTGTAGGGAGTGGGTTTTAGGGGGTTTGTTTATTGTTTTGGCATTGCTCACTGCCGATGAACATAAATGGCTGCTTAAATACTTGATAAAAGTGTCTTTGTTGGGGTTTGTGCGTGGGTGGGAAGTGAGTGGGGCAAAACTTTTGTTGCGTTTGATTACTTGCCGGGACCAGAACGTAACATATTGGGGGCTCGTCCCTTTGGTGGTTCTTTTTGTGGCTTGTTTTCTTGGTTGGCGGTTTTTTCTTGTGTGGGGTGTGTGTGTGTGTGTGTGTGTGTTAGGATGGAGTTTAAGTTGGAGGACTTCACTCTGAGCCCGTCTGCCGAGAAGTTGGACAGGTGTAAAAAGGCTGACCTCTTGCTTGTTGCTGAATTCTTTGATGTGACTGTGCCGTTGACTGCGAAGAAGAAAGAGCTTAGGGAGCTCCTGTGTGTCCAGTTGACGGACAGGGGGTTGTTTGGTGAGCCGGGTCCTGCAGGGGGGGTTGAGCTGGGGGCTGTTGCTGGTGTTTCTGCCCCACTGAAAAATCTCCCTTTTCCACCTAGCCCTTCTGCGGAGGAGCTGCGGTTAACGCTGCGCATTAAGGAGGTGGAGCTAAAGAAACAGCAGTTGGAGGTGGACGCTATGCACTTGAGGATCAGGGCTCTGGAGGTAGAGAGGGGAGCCTCTGTGTCTGCCAGTCCTCCTGTACCTCGGTTAGCCCCGCAGTCACCATCCCCGCAGGTACCCTCCCCGGAGTCATCATCCCCGCAGTCGCCATCTCCGCAGCCACCGGCCCCGATGCCAGGTGGTGGCTTTGATGTGAGTAAACACATCAAAATGGTGCCGGCAGTTTCGGGAAACTGAGGTGGATTCGTATTTCACAGTGTTTGAACGTATCGCAGGTGCGCTGCACTGGCCAAAGGATGTGTGGTCTCTTTTACTCCAATGTAGATTGGTGGGGAAAGCTCAAGAGGTGTGCACCGCTCTTTCTCTGGAGGACAGTTTTGACTATGATATGGTGAAGGCTGCTGTCCTGCGCGCTTACGAGCTTGTGCCAGAGGCTTACAGGCAGAGATTTAGGAATGGAAAAAAATCCGCCAACCAGACCTGTGTGGAGTTTGCCAGAGAAAAGAAAACTCTGTTTGATAAGTGGTGTCATGCTACAGAAGTAAAAACCTTGGAAGACCTGCGTGAGTTGGTGACGTTAGAAGAGTTTAAAAATCAACTACCAGACACTGTGGTAACCTACTTAAACGAACAGAAGGTTACGACTCTCGCCGCTGCTGCTATACGGGCTGATGAGTTTGTGTTGACACACAAAGTGGTGTTTTCGGCTCCTGCTCACAGTTTTCCGTCTTCCGGTAGCCCGCCCCGATGGTCTCCAAGGGGCACCCGCCGTGCCATCCCCTCATCCATTGAGAACCGCGTGTGTTTTTTTTGCCATGAGCAGGGACACCTTATTGCGGTTTGCCCTGCTCTGAAAAGAAAAGAAATGACCAGGAAGGGTGCATCTCCTTCCCCAATAAACCTTCTACAGACAAACCCTCCTCCTTTGGGGGAGGTGATGGTACCCGAAAATGATAAAGTAGATGAGGAGTTTAAGCCATTTGTGTCAAACGGTTTTGTTTCCTTGATAGGAGAAGATCGGCGGGCTCCTGTCAGTATTTTGCGAGACACTGGTGCGAAACAGTCGCTCATTCGTGAGGGGGTCTTACCGTTTTCAGCTCAATCCTATTGTGGGGCTGATGTGTTAGCCTGGGGAGTTAGGATGTGTGTAATACGGGTTCCTTTACACTTGGTGCAGCTTTCGTCTCAGTTTTTGTCTGGTGAGGTTAAGCTTGGGGTGCGACCCCAGTTACCGGTTGCAGGTATTGACATCATTTTGGGAAACGATCTAGCTGGCTGCACAGTTTTTCCGTCGCCAGAAGTAGTTGATATACCACTTACAGATAATAGTGGTTTCGATCGTGCCACATCAAATGCTGTTCCTTTGTTTCCTGTGTGTGCTGTGACACGTGCGCAGGCACGCAAACAGGGTGACTTGGTGGATCTTAGCGACTCTTTCTTAAGCGCTTCAGACCCACTGAGCTTGCGACCCGCCTGTGAAGGTACCCCTGTCTCTGTATCACTTCAGCCGGATGAGGAGACTATGACTCTGTCAGTAGATAAAGACAAGCTTATAGAAATTCAAAAAAATGATGAGAGCTTGTCATCTTGTTGGGCGTATGTGACAGAGCCTAAGAGTGGGAGATCTGCGTCCTACCTTATTGAGGATGGGGTGCTGATGCGCTACTGGACTCCCAGTTCTGGCTGCACCCATGAGGGAGTGCAGCAGATTGTTGTTCCGCAGTCGCTTCGTCCCCAGGTCCTAAGCTTGGCACATGACCACATTATGTCCGGTCACTTGGGAATCACAAAAACATATAACCGTGTCCTCCGTTATTTCTTTTGGCCTGGTCTCAAATCTGATGTGGTAAGATTCTGCCGCTCGTGTCACACGTGTCAGCTTGCTGGTAAACCAAATCAGGCGATTCCCGCTGCTCCGCTAAAACCCATCCCGGTTGTTGGGGAACCTTTTGAACATGTCATTGTTGATTGTGTGGGTCCTCTTCCTAAAACACAGTCCGGAAATCAATACCTACTTACCATGATGTGTATTACCACTCGTTATCCGGAGGCCATTCCACTACGCTCATTAAAAACCCGTGGGATTGTGAAAGCATTAGTTAAGTTTTTTTCCACTTTCGGGTTGCCTAAACGCATCCAAACTGATCAGGGCACAAACTTTATGTCTAAAATCTTTGCCCAGGTCATGACAGAGCTCGGTGTCACTCATCACACTTCGAGCGCATACCACCCGGAGAGTCAGGGTGCATTAGAAAGGTTCCATCAAACCCTAAAAAACATGCTTCGCAAATTTTGCACGGAGTCTGGCCGTGAGTGGGATGAGGGGGTGCCACTACTGTTGTTCGCCGTCAGGGAGACATGTCAGGAGTCTTTGGGGTTCAGTCCAGCTGATTTGGTTTTTGGCCACACGGTGCGCGGTCCGTTACGTCTCCTGAAAGAGAAATTTCTCTCAGATAGTCATCGGCCGAAAGAAAATATTCTGGACTATGTTAGTTTGTTTAAGGAGAGGCTACATAATGCCTGTGCTTTGGCTCGTGACATGCTAGCAAAGGCTCAGGTCAGAATGAAAACACATTTTGATAAGAAGTCTGTCGTACGGATGTTCCAGTCAGGTGACCGCGTGTTGGTTTTCTTGCCGGTTGTTGGTTCTTCCCTGCAGGCAAAGTTTTCCGGTCCGTATGTCATTGAGCGCAAACTAAGTGAGACAGATTATGTGGTGTTAACCCCTGATCGTAAGAGGAAAAGTCGCGTCTGTCACATCAACATGCTGAAGGAATACATTGATCGTGACCGCTCTAGTTTGGCACCTGTTGTGTCACCTATTGTGTCGGTATCCGTCTCTCAACCCTTGTATAGTCCCGGCGATGACGGGTTGGATGACAGGCACACCTCTGTTTCGGGTGCGCGTCTTAGGAACTCTGAAATCTTGGCTGACTTGGATGCCTATTTGGCACCCCTGTCTGATCCCGCTAATTCTGATGTCCGTGAGCTCATTACAAACTACTCTGCTCTTTTCGGTGACATCCCCACTCAAACGCATGTATTAAGTCATGATATTGATGTGGGTGACCATAAGCCCATAAAGCAGCATGCATACCGGGTAAATCCCACTAAGCGGGCCATTATGCAGCAAGAAGTCCAGTATCTTCTTGACCACGGTTTTGCTTTTCCCAGTAATAGCTCTTGGAGCTCACCATCACTTCTCGTTCCAAAATCCGATCAAACTCCCCGTTTCTGTAATGATTTCCGAAAAGTAAATGCTGTTACGAAACCCGACTCGTTTCCTCTCCCACGTATGGATGATCTGGTCGATCGTGTGGGTTCGGCAAACTTTGTAACCAAACTTGACCTTTTAAAAGGGTACTGGCAGGTCCCCTTAACTCAACGCGCATCAGAAATCAGTGCCTTTGTTACACCCGATCATTTTTTGCAATATACCGTCATGCCGTTCGGGTTGAGAAATGCCCCCGCCACATTTCAACGACTGATGAACACTGTGTTACAGGGAGTCGTAAATTGCGAAGTGTACCTGGATGATATAGTGGCCTATTCCTCCACCTGGACTGAACACCTCAAGATTCTCAGGGAAATATTTGACCGGTTGCATGATGCCTCTCTGACACTGAACCTGGCTAAGTGTGAGTTTGGAAAGGCGGTTGTAACCTATCTAGGGAAACAAGTAGGACAAGGTAGAGTCCTCCCTGTTGCTGTGAAAGTGCAGGCAATATTAGACTTTCCAGCTCCACAGACTCGCCGGGAGCTGCGGCGTTTTTTGGGCATGGCAGGTTATTACCGTGGGTTCTGCAAAAACTTCTCTGAGGTAGTAGCCCCGTTAACCAGTCTTGCCAGTCCAAAATCGCCATTTGTGTGGACAGAGAAATGTCAGTTCGCTTTCGAAGCTGCTAAAGCTCTCCTTTGTAGTGCTCTGGTGTTGGCCGCCCCTGATTTTACACATCCGTTCAAGCTTGAGGTGGACGCCAGTGTTTTGGGGGCAGGTGCAGTGCTCGTGCAGGAGGATGAAAATGGCATTGACCATCCAGTCTGCTTCTTTTCTAGAAAATTTCTAAAACATCAACTGCATTACAGCACGATTGAAAAGGAAGCCTTAGCCTTGCTATTGGCCTTGCAGCACTTTGAAGTGTACCTGGGATCTAGTCCTGTTCCAACCATCGTGTTCTCTGACCATAACCCTCTCCAGTTTCTATCTCGGATGCAAAACAGTAACCAGCGCCTCATGCGTTGGTCCCTACTCCTTCAGGACTTCAACATTGAGATCCGATATAAAAAGGGCTTAGAGAATGTTATGGCTGATGCCCTCTCTAGGGCTTAAATCAAACATCTTTGTGTGGGGTTGGATGTTTGATTTTTTTTGGGTGGGGGAAACTGTTATGACCCAGTGATGTGTTTGTTGGTATTGTGCCTCCCACCGGAGGATGGTTGGTGGTATTTTCCCTTTTCTTTCTTTTTCCCTCTCCTAGAAGGTGGACACCTAGGCGTGGCTGCTAAGTATCCGGGTGGAGTCTTTACCTATCCTCGGACTGGATAATTGATGGACCACCTCCAGTACTTAACGTCCGGATGACAGTCACCTGGCAGCGCTTTTGGGGAACCCCGTTGACTCGATCACGGAGTTGTGTGTTGTGTTATTGTAGTGCAGGCTGGAGTATTCACGTGTACCTCTAGCCTTGCCATGTAAATAATTGTAAATAGGTTAACAAGTGGCGGTCACTTTTTTTTTTTTTGTACCTTTGCTGTATAACTTTCACTGTCGCAGCCTAGTAGGCGTGAGAAGCCGTTTTCTTTTGTTGAACAAGTTTTCTCCTGTTTTTCGTTAGGTAATTAGGTAAGAGACTTGTCTTTTGTTTTTCTTTTTCTTTTTTTGTAGGGAAGTGTAGGGAGTGGGTTTTAGGGGGTTTTGTTTATTGTTTTGGCATTGCTCACTGCCGATGAAAATAAATGGCTGCTTAAATACTTGACAAAGGTGTCTTTGTTGGGGTTTGTGCGTGGGTGGGAAGTGAGTGGGGCAAAACTTTTGTTGCGTTTGATTACTTGCCGGGACCAGAACGTAACACCTTGTATGGTGTTCGGGTCTGTGAGACCCGTTTTCAGTTTTTTTCAAAAGAAAAATTAAACAATTAATTATTTTTTCAACCTGAAATTCATTGGCTTTGGCTTATTTTCTGTGAAGAACATAAATCCGGACTAATTTTCAATGACCTCATACTGTACCTCCCCCCACGCATTTACATTACATACAAGGTGTTCGGGTCCACTGGACCCAGGCCTAATAAAAGTGTTGAAAGTGTAGGTCCTGTGTTCCCACACTCTGTCCTCCTTTCTGGTGCTGCTGATAGTGTTTTCTTCCCCTCCTGCTCGCGCACAAAGTTGCAACATTGTTGAAAATTCAACTATCAACACCGTCTGCTCTGACATTCCCACACATTTTACCCTCTTTCTTGAGGGATCCAAATTTTATTTTCTCATACCCTGTCCCTCCTGCAAATTAGGGGCATAATACTATAAATAAGACTTTGCCAGTGTGATTCTTTATCACAACTGATCAAGATGGCAAAAGATTATCTGCTGCGAGGGCCATCCAATTGATTTTGGAAGAGAGAGGAGCTTCGGATGATGATGTTGACTAAGAGGTTTCAGAATATTTCACATTTCTGAAAATTCAGAGTCTGACAGTGACTTTGAAGAAGAGGATGAGGTTGAGCACCGTTTAGTAACAAAACGAAGACCAATACCCCATCTGCAGCCAGCTCCAGGACCAGAACAAGCCCACCAGACAGCAAGTGAAGAAATATGGATGTCAATAACTGGTGAAATTGAATGGTCTTCTTGCCCAAGAAATGAGCCACCCTACAGAGCTGCTACTGTGATAAGCCAGGGCCAACACGGCTGACAGTTACTCATGTGCAGGACATCAAGTCTTCATTGAGCTTTTCATCCCAGATTCCATCCAGAAAATTATTCTGGTCTGGTTTGCAGACCGATACCGATTGCAGCACGATCAAGCACGATACCGATTTGCAGACCGATACCGATACGTAATATCGGATCGGTCCATCTCTAGTTTGCAGTAATCTAGAATGAAGGTGTGTTTTTGGAGAGAGGTGGAAGGAGATGGACCAAATTGATCTACAGGCCTACTTTGGGGTTCTTATCCTTGCAGGAGTTTTGAGGTCCGAAGGGGAATCCACAGAATCTTGTGGGATGCAGAAACCGGCACGAACCTTTCCGTGCATCAATGTCTCTGGAAAACTTCAACAAAATTTCCAGGATTATCCGTTTTGATAACCGAGATGACAGACCAGCTCGACGGCAGAGAGACAAGCTAGCTGCCATCAGGACAGTGTGGGATAAGTGTGTGCACCACCTCCCCCTGTTTTACAACCCTGGGCCTAATGTCACCATTGATGAGCAGCTGATGTCATTTAGTTGTGAAACATACTGCTTCACGTGTAAATGTGTTGTGTCTTTCCACTCACTTCACTTGATTATAACTGATTTATTTTTTTATAACATTTTATAAAAAAAAACAAAAAACGAGAAGCACATTAATTCATAAATGTGATCTAACAAAGGTAAAGGGAAAAAATTAACCATGTTTGCTGTTCATATGGCTTGTAATTGGGATGAAGTAAACATCTGTTGAGTAATTTAACATAAAATTGTTTGATAGAGTTAATTTGGAAAGCCAAAACTCTAGCGGGTCCACCAGACCCATGAACACTGGCTGAGTAACAAAAATATGAACACCACACAAGGGTTAAAAAAAAATTCTACCAACCATTAACTATAATTCAATAACCCTGTAAACCTAATAACTGAATGCGCTTTTAACTCTTATTAGAATGAGATTTTAACCACTACGGTGCAAAGTTTTTAGATACTGCGTTGATAAAGTACAAGAGATACAATCAGTGCTTTGTCAGTGTTTACTCAGCATTCAAGGACAGCAATATTTGCATAGTATTTTTACTGCCATATAGTGCACATATGTTTTGGGCAAAAACATTTTTTAATATTAAAATACGAACATTTGTAACAAACAATTGACAAATTAGCCAATGCCAATGTAAAACTTTATCTGCCTATTTAAAAAAAGAAGATAATCTTCTCACAAACTGGTGTTTGATTTTGAAACAGGAAAAAAGTGGAGAAACAACTGAAAAGACTAACATTTGAATAAAACCTGAAAGCAAGTAAATACTTTCTATGCTGCCTTATAGTCAACTTTGGTAATATTGATAAAGAACAACACTGGCTGATGATGAAATACAGTCAGGTGGCATGGTGACACTGCCAGTATTAACCTGCAGGGCTGGACTGGGACAGAAAATCGGGCATTTTGACTACAGACCGGCCCCCCAGGTATTAAAGCCATAAAGCCTTTGAATGAAAACAAACACTGTTGTGACAGTGATGTACAGTCTTGTTGGTATATGTATGATTTCTATACATTTTACGTCAGATAAAAACTTTGGTTGTAAGATTTAGATAATTATTAATAAAAGCTAGATATTTTAAATGAGAATAAAAAAGAAAAGTATTTCTTTGTGCCCCCCTCTCCCTGTTAATGCCCTACCTGCCCCCCTGGCAACACTTTGCTAGACCCGCCCCTGCACAGTTACCAGCCGTCAGCTACTTAGAAAAGGATCCTGGTGTTATTTGTCTCTCAGAAACTGTTCATAACTTCAACTCATCCATGTCACCTAAAAGGTAAACCTGTTTCTCCATCACCTGTTCAGCTCTGATGATTCAGTAAGGACATCTCCTGGTTTCATCTTCATGTTTCCCTCTCACCACATATCCAAACCGACATCATGACCAGCAGCTTCACAGCTGTGGCTCCAGCCAACATCAGCTGATACTAGGAATTAATATTAAATAAATTCTAACAACAGCTGATCAAACTTAAACGTGCTGCTGTTGTTTAGCGCGACGTCTGCTGGTTTCCTCTTTCTGGCGCAAAGTGGGCGATAAACAAACGAGAGAGAAAAGCCGATCAGCTGATCATTGATCAGTTTCATGATTGAAGTAGCAACAGGAGAGGGAGGGGGAGAGGATGAGAGGAGAAGAGGCAGCTGTGCAGCGTAACGACAGAATAACTCCAGCTTTGTGTCTTTTTTTCATTATAGTGAAAGTCCGGGACAAACTGCATCTCTTCTCAGCTCAATACGAAACACGTGATATTTTCTCTGAATGAGGGACCATTCCATTTTTTTAAGGAGCCGTTGGCAACTCTACTAACTAACCTTATGAATAAAGTTCACTATCAGTAACATCACAGCACCCACCCAGCTGTATAAAAACTCCGTCAAGCTGGCTAGAACGCAGTATGAGTTATTGTAACTGACGGTAAAAAGTCAGCACAACGAAAATAAACTCCACCTAAACTTGGTTCATATCTGACCCAGATAGACTGCAGATCATAACTTCTTACCTGAAGTTCAGTTCACCTGACACTCGGACTGGCGGCTGCCTCGGGGCTCTCCTCCTGCCTCCCCTTCCCTCATCCACCTGCTGGCCTCTGTGGAAGCCCCGCCATAGCCACCACCAAACAACTGAGTTATTTTTACACATCGACCTGCATCTGGCCAATCCACCACCTCTCATTGTTCATGCCCTTACAAAAAAAAAATAAAAAAATAAGTCACCGGGCATATGCCCGGTATGCCCGATGGCCAGTCCAGCTATGTTAACCTGCAACCAAATCTGCAGCTCCATACAGCAATGTTACGACTTAGATTATATCTTATAACTCATAACTCTTATGTTAGCTGCCCTCAGCAGCCTACTGTCTGAAATATTCGACGGCTGCAATAATTCTTCAAGTGTTATTTTTTCCTTGGTATTCTAATTTCACCGAAGTTTACTAAACTCAACAAACTTAATATTACTTACCGGGACATTTATTCTGTCCTCATTTTCTTTCACCGAAAAATTGTTTCCTGTGGTGCCGTCTTTTGTGCTTGGCTCTCCTACCTTTGCTAACGTGATGCACATAGCGCAGAAGCCGATGCTGCATTCACTTACACTCGGATATCTGAGCTTCACCGTGAAAACATAATCGTACATTTGATATTTGATTGAATTTTATTGTTTTGCCTTTGGGGTGGCACCTGGGGTGGCCAGTCTGGTTGGTGGGGTGGCCTGGGGGGGCACAGGCCACCCCGCTGGACACGCCACTGCCTCTAGTCTCAAGAAGTGGTTTCCTATCCACTGGGATACTCACCTCAACAATTCACCTGCCTGCTCATCCTTTGATGGATCCCTCCTATATGGATTCACAGAGCTGTGGACCTTCTCGCCCCCTGCTTCCCCACTTAAAGGTCACAACCTCACCTCATCTGAAACCTGAGCCATTTCCAGCCACTCCCTTGCTCCTCTCATCGCCTCATAAGCCCTCTGAGTGAATATTTTAAGAACTTCAAGGTACATCACAGTAAATGTCTTTCTGAAAGTGCTATGAATAATTTTAAGGATATAATTCCTCCACTGTTATCTTCCTCAATGTCTTGTGCCAACACAAAGTTTACTGCTCCATCGAGTGTTTTGCGTTTGGGTCCAACATCCTGCCTGCCGCACAGCCGTACCTCGACAGTCTAAACTGGGAGGCAACTACAGAGAGTACCGCAAAGGAACACAAAAACAGGGAACCTGAGAGGACACATGGAACAATAACGTATTATAAAAATGCAAAGAGGAGGGCTGTGTATCAAACTCTAACAGCAGTGCACAGTCACATACCTGCATTCGTGACAAAGACCAACAAAGTAGAATGGTTAACCACCAGTGTGAGCCCTGTGTGAAAAGACGGCATAGTTCGCTAGTCTCTTTACTGGTAACGAAGTCTCACATGGAACGAACATCTAACCCAACATAAGGATGACAGAAGTAACCCACAGCAAATGATATTTAACCAAAAATAACCAAGTCAGTTTCTATTAATGTTATGGACTAGCAACATGATTTCTTTCCACAACATTTACATTCGTTAGCTCTGTGGGAATCCTTCATCACTCTGAAGATTACTCACAATTCTTTGCCCTTCATAGTCAATGCAGGGTGACATTTGCAATAGTAGGTGATGCCATTGTCCCATTTAGCAGGATTTAACTTCAAACCTTTTTAACTACACTGCTTCGCCAACTGTAACTAATCAATTAGGTATGAGCCTCCTGTTGGACAAATACTGAATGGTGATTATCTTTCAGTTGGCAACAAGTTGCCCAAATGATGCAATGAGTTGCTTCTCATTTCTTAAACAACCTTGTTGAAAGACACATCTCGTGGTCGTGGAAAAGATGATAGTGTGTGTAAAAAGGGTCAAACCATTGCCATGCATCAAGCAGAGAAAACAGCTAGTGGACAGTGGGGACAGAGCATCTTAGAGGTAGGAATGTGGCCAGAAAAAAATGTAATTTGCGAGGGAGCATAAAGATTGGATTCTGGAGCACTGGAAGAAGGTCATGTGGTCTGAGTCCAGATTTACTCTCTTCCAGAGTGATGGCACATCAGGGTAAGAAGAGAGGCAGGTGAAGTGATGCACCCATCATGCTTGGTGCCTACTGTACAAGCCCGTGGGGGCAGTGCTCTAGGATTGCTGCAGTTGGTCAGGTCGAGGTTCACCAATAGTATGTGCTCCAAGAATGAGGTCAGCTGACTACCTGACTATGCTGAATGACCAGGTTATCCCATCAATGGATTTTTTCTTCCCTGATGGCACGAGCATATTCCAAGATGACAATGCCAATTCATCGAGCTCAAACTGTGAAAGAGTTGTTCTTCCAGCATGAGACATCATTGTCACACATGGATTAGCCACCACAGAGTCCAAACCTAAACCCCATTGAGAATCTTTGGCTGTGCTGGAGAAGGCTTTGCGCTGCAGTCAGACTCAGGTTGTTGGTAAAAAGTTAATGCAACACTGGATGGAGATAAATCTTGTGACACTGCAGAAGCTTCTCGAAACAATGCCACAGCGAATGAGCGAGTAATCAAAGATAAAGGCGGTCCAATGAAATATCAGAGTGTGTGACCTTTTTTTTGGGTGGAGACTTTTTGTTTAGCCAGGCAGTGCATGTTACAAAAGCAAAGACTATCAATAATTCAGAACACAAACACTGCATCACCGACCCAGGACCCTGACAGAGGCCATGTTTCCATATTGCACATGTACTGTAGTGATGGAAGTGAAATGAATGAAGAAATACATAAAGGCAACACGTGAACAAGAGGAGCTTCATAGAGCTCATCTTAAAAAAGCAAATGTGTTTGCCACAAGATCACATTCAGGTCACAATTGTGATGGGAAAAGCTGTCAGACAGGACAGGCTTTAAAAAAGAAGACGCCTCTTGGATGAAAGTGGAAACTCCAGAAACCTTTTGCATGAAGGTGTAGCTGTGTACAGTGGCATGTTATGTTTTTCAGTATTTTTCCTATTTTGTTTGGGCGCTCTCTTGTCCTGTGTCAGTGTGCACAGTTTGGCTTCCCCCGTCCCGTTAGCCTCAATTAGTCCCAGCTGTGTTCCCTCTTGTTTCACATCCTCGCCTTAGCCTACGTGTATTTAAGTCCTCTGTCGTCCTCTGCTTGTTGTTCTGTTGGCCTCTGTGTTTCCCTGTATTCCATATTTTTGAGTCTCCAGTTCTCTCCTGAGTTTTTGTGTCTTTGAGTGTTTTTGCCACAGCAATAAAGCTGCCTCTTTCAGTTCATCCTTTTGTATCTGCGCCCTGTAATTTGGATCCTCACTCTACCTGCTGCACAGCCGGACCTGAAAAGTTCTTCACGCAGTCAGAGTTGAAGTAGCACTTCTGTCTAAATACTGTGAGTGTTTTTGAAACTCTGTTTTCCTCGTGAACTGGCTTCAGAACACATTTTCACCCACTTTCTCAAATCTTTCTCCTTTGCGTGCTTTGACCAGAGAGACCTGCGGAGATAATCCATGCAAATGTGAAAATTTTCTATACAAATGTGTTCCTGCTGCACTCCTGCTGCACCCTGTTTTTCTTTTTTAATAATCGTTTTATCACTACAAACATCAAGCAGCTAAAACATCCACCTGCTGCAACCCATTTAAAACCACTGTAAACACTGGTGTGTTGAACACCCACAGCTGTTGCTGCATGTGTGTCTGTGTCGTCCACTTGGTCTCCGTCCTCTTTGTTCCCTCTTTAAGACGCTGTTAATGAACAGGGGAGTGTCACTTTCTCTCTGAGCTGATCAGGCTCTTTGAACTGTTCTGTGCTCTTCATTTAAATCCAGACGTGATCACATTTTCAAACTGTAGCTCCTAAACTTTGGAACAGCTCTTCAGGACATCTGAATCATTACAAAAAAAAGTTGCAATAATTTGTATCGTGTTTTAAGAAAAAAGAAAATTCTTACTAATTGCTAAACTGATTTAACCAATCAACAAATATGAGATGTGAGCCTCTCCCAGCTGTCACTGGGTCAGCTGATCCAGGCTTACATAAGTTTTAATGTAAAGTAGTTTTATTTCCTTATTCATTTACATCTGAGATAGAAGATAATCCGCATTTTGGGTTTTTTGCACTTTGCATATACATTACAAGTTTTATTCAAACAGAGTAAATCCAGCAGCTCTGTGTTTGATCCTCCATCAGCTCAGCTCTTCACTGTAATCCAGATCTCCTAACATGATGCTCTGCTCCGGACTCAGCAGCACACTGTGTGAGTACAACACACTGATAATCCTTTATTTATACATGAAATCAGCTGCACATGTTCAGTCTAATCCTTTTCTAGCTTTCCACTGTGCTGTACTGTGACATGCTTTTCTTTCTGCTTTATTGGATCAGTTCATCTAACATCCTAAATACATGTTTGCATCACCTCAGCAGGACAGTTAGGCTTCACAGAGTCCTGAGAGCAATTCATGGCTGATCATTTACTTTGAAGAGTTGAAGTCAAACTGAACACAAATAAGTTTATTGGACAAAAGTTGGAAAGATGAAGAGAATAAATGTGTCATTGAAATCTGCTGTTTAGAAAGAGTTTTCAAAGAATCCAGGTGTGAATGAAAGCAGCAGCTTTCTCCTGTTTGGTTTTCATTTCTGTTTCATGTTTTGAGGTGAATTCAACTTGATATCAAACACACAGTCTGACACTGAGCTTTCTTTCTGTCTCTTTCAGTGCTGGCAGCAACCTGTTCACTCATCACTTCAGGTAAATGCTGTTTTACTGCTTCTTATATTTTGGTCACAAAGAGCCTTTCTGTGAACTTTCTCATTATTAGAGCTCACCTCTTCTTCTTCTGTCTGTAACTACTAAATATTGTATTTGTGTGATCTAAAATCTAAACTCTATCCTTCACACACACCTTTTTAAAATCTTATTTCTGTTCCCAGTGAAAATGAAATGAAAGCTGTCTGGTGGCTGCTGGGCGGGGGGGGGGGTTCTGGATGTTGTGGGGTTCCTTGTTGACATGTGAGGAAATCAGGGATAGAGGCTTTGGATTGCAAACTGGGGGGGGGGGGGCTCCACTTCTTTAAGGAGCAGGTCTGGAGGGGTTCCAACCTCAGAAGGAAACGCACCCCTCGTCCTCGTCCACACCCAGAAATACTTTGCAGTGTCAAATACTATGAATCTGCAGAAATACAACGATTTAGCAGAAACACTGTGACTTGGTAGAGATACTATGATTTACATGAAATCCTTTGACTTAGCAGAAATACTATAATCTAGCAAAAATAGTCAAACGTAGCAGAAATTCTATCATTGAGCAGAATTACTATGATTTAGCAGAAATGTGTGAATGCCTGTGAGCGTTCTCACAAATATGAAATAAACACATGTAAGCTGAGACTCTCTAAAGAAACAGCATTGTTGTTGTTCGGCTTTTCATTTCGCCATTTGTTGATTCACTCGAAGAACAAGTAACGTAATATAGTACAGTTTTCTTTATATAGCACATTTAAAAACCAAAGCAAAGTGCTTCACAGTAATATGGAGAGTCAGCATAAGTCAGTAACAGGGTACAAATCAGGCACTAACAGACCAGAAGAGCTAGATAAATACAAAATCCACTAAGAAGACAAAAACAGCAGGAACATTAATAATAAAAGCATAAATTTAATAAAATTCAATAAAAAAGTTAATTAAAAATTTAAAAGATTTATGCTTTCAATCTGGATTTAAAGGATTGGATAGAGTCAAAATGGGTCAAGTGATCAGTTTGATATCAATCTTTTGTGATACACCGTCATATTTACATTATTTGTACAGTACCAATGATTTGCTTTGGTAGCTGCTCAAATTTCACTGCAGGGCAACCTGCACGTGGCGAATAAAGCCTTGATTGATTGATTGATTGATTGATTGATACCAAAATTAGGGGGAATTTACGACTGTGCGCTTTGTGCTTCGAATATTGTGTGTAGTTTTTGTTTTATACAGCTGTCAGTCAGGCCTCTAACTATGAAACAAATTACACTCCAAAAGACCCCGGGCTTCTGAAAAGATGACCCGGGCTTAAACCTAGCATTTATTTTACATTATACATTTACATTATTACATTATTATACATTTATTTTTTATTTCAGGCTTTGTCAGAGCTTCCGTTCCTCCTCCTGTGACCCCCATATCCACAGGGAGAGTGGTCACCTCTAACGGCCTCAGTGTTCATCGCCTGAGCTGTGGTAAGATGGAAAATAGTGTCCAAGAATTCACTGCAGATCAAATTCAGACTCTCAGGCTAAATTAAACAAACTTAACAAGTATTGGATGAACTGTTTATAGTTTACAGCCTTTTTATGCACAGCTGCTTATTTTCAGTTTAAATTGTATTTTCCTGATCAACAAACCAACAGTGCATTTATTCTTTCAAAAAAGCTCTGAGGATGTTGGACTGTGTATAAAAGTTCAGAAACATTTGATGTAGATTAGAAACAAAAACACTGACTTAAAGTTTCCTCCTTAATCAGAGTTAATGTAATATCCACTGTGGTGGTGTACAGAGGTACAATCCTCATTATTTATGGATCTGCAGCATCTGAGTCTGAAACTGAAGCCTGAAACCTGGATTATTGCATGTTGTGTTGAGTTGTTCCTTTTCTCTCATACTGTGTCTGTATAACAGTGGGTGGAATGATCATTGTGAGGTCAGCTGAGTACAGATGTGGAGGTGAAGTAATCTGCTCTCACGGTGACACTGAGAACAACGTGAGGAACAGGTGAGCACTGTGGGATGGTAGAAGTGAGCCTTTGATTCAAAAGAAGAAACAAACTAAAACCTGTTGAACAGCTTTACTCAAACTAACAGGAAGTAAATGATTACCTGAAAGTAACTTGTTTCATATCTTTGAGCTGAAAACCAGCTGTTTCTGTCTCCCTGCAGCTGTGATGGAAAAACCGAGTGTGACATAAAGTCAAACATTACTTATGATCCTGGAGTCTGCAAATACCTGGAGACCACCTACGACTGCTTCCCACGTAACGACTCTGTTAAACCTGTGATTAGAAATGACTGATGAACCCAATCTGTACATGAATGATTACAGTTTCTATGGGATCTGTGTCTGTTTCAGGCCACAGTGTAACATGTCAAAACTTCCAGTCAAACCTTCAGTGTGGTGAGAACACAGCTTCTATGTCTTTCTACATTTAATGCAGTTAAAAATATCACCATGGTTACAGTTTGACTCTATGAACTCTTCCTCAGATGAAGGACAGGTTATAGTCGTCTCCTGGGCGAATTATGGTCGCCGTGACAAAACCACGTGCTCTGATGGATATGCTAATCACGTCAACAACGTTAACTGCTTCTGGTCAGAAAGCATGGACTATGTAACTACCAGGTACAGATGCTGACTCTGTTTCTTCAGCTCTCCATCTTCTCTCAGATGATGCAGTGAATTTTTGCTGATTCACCTTTGACCTGCGTTCACAGGTGTAATGGGAAAAACAGCTGTACTGTTGAAGCAAAGAGCCCAGTAGACCCGTGTGTAAACATTTATAAGTACCTGGAGGTGTTTTACACTTGTCAGGGTAAGTAACTCAAATAATAAACTTCTAAAGAAAATCTTTTAGGGTCGGTACATTCAGACTTGTTTTTGAAGTGAATGAAAATGAAAATTATTCATCATTTTTAAAAGATGAACCTTTCTGTGCTGAAAAGAATCATCAGAAAATCATCAGTCACGAGGATTTCGTCAGTTTGTTTTAGATCCTGAGTGAACGCGCACATCATTATCACAATACTTAATAACAGAAATGTGATTTAGTCATCAAAAAAATACAAATATAATAAAATAATAATAATAAAAAATAAATTAAACCAATTTGACATTTATAGCTGCAGGAGCAGTCGTGTGGGGTTTGTGTGAAAGAACCCAAAATTCAGGCACTTGCTGTGATGCAAGGAAGCTTTAGTTGGAAATGACAAAAGCAAGGACAGAACTAAACATAAACTTAAACTAAATAACAAACAAAACCTGAAACCATATGTGGCAAGGAAGACGCACGACGGGTCCAGAGGTCTGATTTGAGAGCGAACTTTATTCACACAGTGTGACTACAGCTCTCAACTGCAGGCCACACATACTCCTTGCCACCACACACACACCAACAACCCTGAATCCCTGTGTCCTTAACTCGTTGGGCGTGATTGCGGACGCCATGCAGGTACATCCGCATGGCATCCGCAGACCACGCCCCACCACAAACCCGGACCTATTGACTGAAAACGCTGTTGACATCCTTCCATCTTACATTATTAAAGATGGGTTTAACGTTATCGGGCCCTGTATTTTATCTCTAATGCATCTGTCATTGTTATTGGGCTATGTTCCAGCTACTTTTAAACGCTGTAGTGCAACCTATACTCAAAAAGAGCTGCCTCAATCCACTCACTAACTTTCTGTCTAAAGTCCTAGAGAAGATTGTTCATTACCAACTTATTTGGATGCAAATAATATCGGGGAAAATTTCATTCAGGGTTTAAGCCACGCCATAGCACGGAAACTGCATTACTGAGAATCTTAATGACTTTCTCTCAATTGCTGACTCAGGGCGCCCTGTGGTCTTAGTTTTGCTTGATTTGTCCTTTTGATTAGGTGGACTGTAATGTCCTTTTAATGAAGCTTGAGCATCACGGGCAGTGCCCTTAGCTGGTTTAAATCCTATCTATCAGAAAGGTCCTTTTCTGTCACCATGGGTACCTACGCCTCCTCCATTGCCCCTGTTACCTCTGGTGTCCCCCAGGGGTCTGTGCCGGGTCCTATGCTGTTCTCTCTGTACTTGTTACCCTTGGGCCAAATCTTTGATAAATACGACTTTTCTTTTCACTTTTATGTGGATGACATTCTAATCTATTTTAAACTGCCTGGTGATGTCACATCGTCATTGCAACACTTCTTTAAATGTATGAGTGAAGTTAAAAACTGGCTACTGAGCAATTCCCTCATTTTAAATGATAAGAAGACAGAAATTGTAATCTTTGATACTCCCTCCTCTCGGGCTGAAGTAACTGGTATATTTGGGCTCTTTGCTGACTCCCTTTCTGACACTGTGAGGAACTTGGGTGTTGTCTTGGACAGTTCCTTCAAGCTGGACAAACATGTGTCCTCTGTAGTTAAATCTGGTTTCTATCAATTGCATCTAATCTCTAAGGCCAAGCCCTACTTACCACGTAAGGACCTGGAAAAACTTATCCATGCCTTTGTTACATCAAGATTAGATTACTCTAATTCCCTCTATACTGGTCTCCATTCTGCCCTTGTTTACAAACTGCAGCTCGTTCAAAATGCTGCTGCACGTCTCTTAACTGGAACTGGCAGGTTTGAGTCTATTACTCCAGTTCTCTGCGACCTGCACTGGCTTTACATTTAATATTGCATTGATTTTAAAATCTTAAAGCTCACTTTTAAAATCATAAATAACACCACGCCCAGCTTTCTTACGGATGTCCTCAGCTTTTAATACCCGTGGGAGAGCGCGTAGATCAGCAGGCCAAATGCTCCTGGTGCAACCTAGATGTCGCCTTAAGACCGGAGGTGACCACGTATTCGCCTCTGTTGCATCCTACCTCTAGAATAATCTCCATCAAGCTATTCACGCGTCTGATTCAATTCAATCTTTTAAATCTTGATTAAAAACGTAGTTATTTAGCCTTGCCTTCCCTGCCTCCTAGAGCTCGCATTTTTAAGTGAACTGTAACTTATCTTTTTTGCTTTTATTATTGTATTTATGATTATGCCTGCTGTATGATTGGTTAGTTATGTCTCCCACCTGTTAGCATTCAGCCATTATTCTAACATTTTTAGTTTCTTATAGATAGTTGTTCGCTCTGTGCACACTGCTGGCAAACGATGCTTATTTTACTTCATTTCTGCTTTGATTCATGAAAGCGGTTATAAATGGCGTTCACCTCTGAACACTCAGCGCGGATCATGACAGTGTGAAGTTTTAGGACAAAGACAACGTTTTGGCACTGCGATAACAGCTTTGAGCATCCATACAAGTGAATATTGAGCAAACTATAATATATTACGCTACTGAAAATAAACCTATCAGCAGCTATCACAACCACAACAGGCAGAGGACAGGATTTTCATGATTACATTTCATCCAATTTACATTAAATTGTGTTCCACAGACTATTAATTCACATTTTTATGACTCGTTTAAATATTGTCCTCCTGAAACGGAAACAAGTACATTTGCCATCAGTTGCAAAAAAACACATAATGTTCCGTCACAAAACTGACACTGAGGCTCTTCAGTAAATTCAGCACATTAAAGTTTGTCCTGCTGCACATGTTTGTTAATGTCGCCTCCTTTAAAATTTAACTTAGTCTCATTTGATGTTTAAATCAAGTAGCTCACTGAGGTACATGTAGCAAGCAGGGGCACATGTTCACTAGATTATTTATTTTTTGGAAGTTTTTTGGAACATTTTTTCATATTTAAAGAGAAACAATATATTATATTAATAAACTGTATTAAATTTTACATTTTGTAAAACCTTTTTTTCCCTCAGCAGGCCAATAAAGTTGGACATGGGACAGTAAAACGTCTACACCATCAAATGAAGTCATGAAAGCACAGGACAACATCAGAATGCTGACATGCTCACATTTCTTCTCTGCAGCCACCACATAGTCCTTTAGAGGCTTACAGACACAAACTCACTCACTGCACACATAAACTATAACCTACGTCACCCAGGAGTTACAACACTGTAAAACATTTAATGCATTATTTCAGGTACATGTAAACCTTGTTTTATTTGACATTGCTGTACTTGATTATTATTATTGTTTATTCATTTTTGCATTTAAGCTTTCTTTCATTTTAATATCGTGTGTGAAATGAAATAATTTAGGTATGCATGGTTATATGTATGCAGTACAACTATTAAAACACATTTCTAAAACGGAAACCACTGACCAGTTTATTTTGAAAGATCTTTTTTCCTCTTTTGAATATTAATTATTGCTATTTGATTCTTCAATCGATGGAACAATTGATAGACTAGAATTATTGATAGGTGAAGCCCTGAATAAAATGCAATAGCTCTAATATATCACAGTCCCTGATATATTACACAAAAGTAATAAAACATTAAGCTGAAATTAAGGTGCCCCTCTTATCATAGTAGTAGTTTTTGTCTCTGTAGAGAGATGCAGATAGTAGGCTGTCCACCTACTACACTTCACTGTGCATTCAATGGAGGAGCTGTACAGAGAGATCCACAGGCAGGATTGATTTCTGTGCCGTTCAGCGGTGCATTATGGGTAATCTCAGTCTCTCACTGAGCATGTTCCTGTGATTGGCCAGCACGTCATGGAGTGGGTGGGAGGTATTGTCCTTATCCTGGACAGCATCCGCCTCTCTGACACCACCTTAAGGGAGTCCAGCTCTGTCGCCAGAACATTACTGGTCTTGGACTTTGTTCCTGGAGACAGATGTTGCTGTTGACTTGACTTTTCTTTTCATTTTTTACCTGCACAAACAAAATGAACCTTCATTGTGTTCGAGTGGTGTAAGAGGTCTCATGTCTGCACTCTCAGCATAGATGCATCAAAGTACATCAGAGCAAACTGAACTTTATTCTTCCAGGAAACTGTGTGGAAGTGGAGTGATGGTTCCCAGTTTGACTTCAGAAACTGGGGCAGTGGAGAACCAAACAATCCACCAGTATATTGTATACAGATAAACCGTGATGGTACAAACTAAATGTGGGCCTGTTGATGAAATGAGTTTGGTTTTTATATTGATTGAAGTCATGTGATCTTAGGTCTTTATAAGAACTGTGTTTAGTTCTTTTTACATTAGAAAAGCAGAAAACATTTACTGCACAGACCTCTGATTTTATTTCTGTTCTTCTTCATTTTGATTCTTCTTTACGGGACGAGATTGAGCGGTGCATATACAGAACAGATGACAATCCAAAATTTCCTCTGCTGTTAAAAATGTCTTAAAGAAAATCACAGCAGTTCAATGTCAGAAATCCATACAGTCTCTCTGAGCCATTCATCGTTTTTTTTTATTTTTTTAATTAAATTCTTCTCAATCTTTTGTTTTTATATACTGATGTTTCATTCTCTTGTATTTATTTATTTACCAGAAATTACCAACAAGGTAACAGATTGTGGAGAGCAATGGTGGTAATATCACTTCATACCACAAGATGGGGCAGTAATTAAATATATTATTTATTTATTCATGTACACGCGTGTACACGTGTGTACGCATACACACACACACACACACACACACACACACACACATATACACACATATATATATATATATTATTATTTTACCATTAAAAGTAAAAATAAATCAACTAAAAACATGCAGCAGCATGCGATTAAACTGCTTCAACTGTTTGCAGTTTTCCCCACATGGATGGATCTATTAGTTCTGGGGTTATTGTAAACACTCACTTTTTTTTTTAGTAGCATGATCCTTTTTTTTTTTTACCTGTCCCGTTTGGTTCTTTTGAATTATTGGAATCAGAATATCAGAATTATTGTCTAAAGGCGAAGAAAGATGCCCAACGGATTTACTTTACCAAATTGACCATCCCAGCCTTGCCTTAATGGTCTATTTGATTCACCTTTTATTGTTTATTCTATTTATTTTTTTTATTTTCACTTCCTAGGTACGGGACAGACTTGAATGAGGAAAAGAAAAGGGAGAAAGGAAGACGGGGAAAAAACAGTGGAGAAGAGGGACGGGGATATAGGGCAAAAAAACAAAAAACAAATAACAACTAAATAAGCAGACAAAAAAAAATACAAATATCAATCACCTGGATCACCTGCTGAGAAAGAAAAAAGAAAACAAGCAGAAGAGAACAAGAGTAATAGAATAAACAACATCACAATGATATATGGGAATATGACAGTAAATACTAAATATTAAACATTATTGTGCAGCACATAAGATCAACAGAACACAGTGTGCTTTGAGGTAGGAGCCAAAAAGGGTGTAGTTTGTGGGTGTGATCACCCGTGTGTACACCTGTGAGCATGGACGCGCTTGTTTTTTTTAAAAGGTTCCTTCATGTAATGATCTGCTAGAGGGTGTGGGGGGGCCACAGCCCCGTCCTCCAGGGTATAAAGCAGGTATGGAGGAGATCAAAACTCCAGACATCCAGAGGCCCCCAGAACACAAGAGACCAAGGAAGACCAACAGAGGGGCAGCCGCGCCACTGTCCCAGAAAGAGCTGAGGAGAGTCCCAGATGAGGGCTCACTCAGCAGCCGCGGAGCAGAAGCCAGGGGGAGTTGCAGTGACGCGCCCGTGAGCTCCGCCGGCAGCCAGCTGCGCCTGAGTGACCGAGCCCCAGGCCGAGAGGCCGGGGGCACCCCACCCCCGAAGTGGCCCGAGCGAGCCCCAGGCTCCAGGCCCCAATAAGCAGCCACCAAGGAGTGAGCCGGTGTGTACCTGGACGCCCATCCCCAGACACAAAGAACCACCAACGCACCGACACCTGAGGGAGTCCGCCACCGGCAGGGGAAGTGGTGGTGGGGGGAGATAGGCCTCCAAACCTTGGAGGGCCTAAGATGTCCCCAGAGAGGTGGCGCCTGACACCCAACCTGACATATAGACACAGACAAACAGGCACACACATACACAAACATCCATTCCCACCCTCATGCTCTCATATGCACTTACTCCACACTCAACCAACTTAGAGACAGACATAAAGAGACGCTGTACACACGATCACACTCCCCAAGCGTACTCTACAAACCGGGTCTAGGTACCCTTACCCCTGGAGGGGGGAACTGCACCCAGACCCAGGTGGTGTTACCCTTTTCCCTGCGGTGGGGAGAGGCAGACCGCCCCGACTCCGCAGCAGCAGGGAGGCCCCACACTCCAGACCGCAGTCGGACGGCCAACTCCTCCTCCTAGCCCCCCCGCTCCAGCAGGCCGCAGAGAATGGGGGTGAGAGAAGACTCCAAACCTCCCTCCACCCGCTCATTGTAGTGTTGATGCATGTGTGTTCTAAGGTGCATTTAAAACCCAGGAGGGCATGGAGCTACCTGCCAGAGAGCAGCAGGTAAGCGCATGGTCCCTCCTGCTAGCCCTCAATGTCTACGTGTATTTAACATTGAGAGGTGGGCAACGACGCCAGGGGTGGGGTGTACACCCTGATGGTACTTTGGACTCTGTGTATCGTGCCCACCCCCAAGATCCTATATGTATGTGTAATGAGAGTGTGAGTAATGTGAATGTCTAAGTTGTGGGATAAAATTGAGGCACAAGAAGCCAGAAGGGGACAGAGGGGGGGGGGGGGGAATGCCTCCCCTGCACCCTGGTGACACACCTTTACCCCAAGGCCCTGCATGTGTGGGTGGTTGTGGTGGAGCGGGAAGAGGGAGGCAGCTGGAGATGGGGAGGGAAAGAAGGGAGGGGCGAATGACCCCTCCCTGGGGCCACCTCCCCCGCTGACCCCAGTAGGCACCCCCATACTCCACGACCCGCCAGGGAAAGGGGGCCCAGACCCATCCGGACCAGGGCCCAGTGCAGCAGCGCCGCCCGGCCCCACAGAGCCCGGGACAGCCCACCTGACCTCTGGCAGCCTCTGCCACCACATCAGATCTAATAGATAATTATCTAATAGATAATTTCTATATTGGTTAGAATTAAGATTATTTTTATTTTTCCAGTTCATGAGGACAGTTTTCTTGGCTATGCATAGGGCAGTGAAAACCATATGGGCTATATTCTTCTCTGTAGTGACATTATCTAAGCTGCCCAACAAACACACTAAGGGGGAAGTTGGAATGTTACATTTCAGACACTTCGATAAGTCTTCACATATCTCGCGCCAAAACTTCTGAACTGGTGGACAGAACCAAAGAGCGTGAGTGTAATTGTCCGGTGAATTGGTTTGGCAGTGTGAGCAGTTGTTGGTAGACGTAAAGCCCATCTTGAACATCCGATGACCTGTATAGTGCACTCTATGTAATATTTTGTATTGAATTAATTGAAGACTGGGATTTCTAAATAGATGAAAGGTTTTTAAGCAAATCTGAGACCAGAAGTTTTGGTCTAAGTTAACTGATAAATCCACTTCCCATTTTGCAATAGGAAGTGATATTGATTCATCTGTTTTAGAAAGCATTCTGTATATTTTGGATAGTAATTTGGGGGTTTTAAGAGTAAGAAATTGAACCACACTTGGTGGTGTTTGTAGTTCAACTTGACCCGGTTTAAATTTCTTTTTTACTATGGATTTAATTTGTTGATATTCTAAAAATCTTTTCTTGTTGATCCCATATTGTGTAACTAGTCTATCAAATGTAATAACTTCTGTTCCTTCTAGTATATGTTCTAAATATTTGATTCCTTTACCACTCCAATCTGAAAAGTTTATCATATTATTGTTTTGTAATATGTCAGGGTTGTTCCAGATAGGTGTACGTTTGCATGGGATTAATGAAGACACCGTCAATTTTAGAAACTCCCACCATGCTGTCAGAGAAGAGCTGATGTTGATGCTTTTGAAGCATTCATGTCGTTGGATGTTTGAGCTGATAAATGGTAGGTCTGAAATCTCTAGATTATTGCAAAGTGCTTGTTCTACATCTAGCCAAGGTTCATCTAAGAGGGTATGTTTTAGCCATCCTGAGATAAACTGAAGCCTGTTGGCTAAGAAGTAGTGCTGAAAGTTAGGCAGTTCTAGTCCTCCTTTATCCTTGGTCTTTTGTAGTGTTTTTAAGCTTATACGTGGGGGTTTATTTTTCCAAAGGAATTTGGACATACATGAATCTAGAGATCTGAACCAATCTTGTGGCGGTTTAGTTGGGATCATTGAGAATAAATAATTTATTTTTGGTAAGACCATCATTTTTATAGCGGCAACCCTTCCCATGAGTGATATGGGTAGACATTTCCACCTAGCCAGATCATCTTCTACCTTCTTTAAAAGTGGGATATGGTTTAATTTAGTTAGATCTGCAAGCTTGGGAGAAACATTAATACCTAAATATTTTATATTTCCCGATTGCAGTGGTGTAGAAGAGGAATTATGGAGGGAGCAATTAATTGGAAGGACTGTAGATTTTGACCAGTTAATTGAGTAATCTGATATTCTTGCAAAACAGTTTATCAATTCAATCACCCCAGAGATATTGGTTTGTGAATTTTGGAGAAAGAGTAACACATCATCTGCATAAAGGCTGATTTTATGTTCCACGTTCTTGCATTTTATGCCCTTAATTACTGAATTCTGTCTAATTGCTGCTGCTAGTGGTTCAATAAAAATTGCAAACAGTGAAGGGGAGAGTGGGCATCCCTGCCTGGTGCCCCTCAAGAGACAGAAGCTGGAGGATGTCTGGTCATTTGTTCTAACACAAGCTGTTGGGGAATTATATAATATTTTTAACCAGTTTATGAAAGAGGATCCAAAACCAAATTTGTATAAAGTTGTAAATAGAAATTTCCAGTTAACTCTGTCAAATGCTTTTTCTGCATCTAAAGAGAATATTGTAGTTTCAATGTTTTTACTGTATGAGTAGTCTATCAAATTAAGTAATCTACGTGTATTTGTTGATGAGTGCCGACCTTTTATGAAACCAGTTTGGTCAGGATGAATTAAGAGGGGGGTTATTTTCTCCAGTCTCTTTGAGAGAGCTTTGCAGATTATTTTAAGGTCTACATTTATAAGGGATATTGGACGATAGCTTGAGGGATATACAGGGTCTTTGCCTGGTTTTAGCAGGAGATTAATGTTTGCAGAATTCATATTTGATGGAAGTCTGCCCTTTTCTTTAATTTCCAACAACGTTCTGTAGAAAACTGGTGCTAGAATCGACCAGAATTCTTTGTAGAATTCTGCAGGAAAGCCATCTGGACCTGGAGCCTTATTATTGGGCATACTTATCAGAGCTTCCTGGAGTTCACCTGGTGTCAGTGGTGAATCCAGTGCCATTGCTTGAGTGTCCAATAATTTTGGAAGAGTTATGTTGTCCAAAAACTGATCAATTTCCTTTTTAGATGGGTTTATTTGTGGTGAATACAACGTTTTATAGAAATCCTTGAAAATGTTGTTTATTTGTATCGGTTCATATATTGTGTTCCCAGATGAATCTTGAACAGCACCTGTAGTTGTTTTTTATTTATTTATTTTTAGCTGGTTTGCTAGAAATTGACCGGATTTATTACCATGTTCATAATTTTGTAGGCGAGGCGTAGTCTTTGTACTAAGAATTTTGTTTTTTTATCAATTATCTCATTTAATTCTAGTTTTGTTTTGCGTATTTTGTTCAATGTTTCCTGATCTTGGTGGGACGCATAGGCCTCTTCTAGTGATTTGATGTTTTTTTCTAATTCCTGAATATTTTTGTTTCTTTTTTCTTTTTATGTGATGAGAAAGAAATTATTTCATCTCTCATCACAGCTTTCCCTGCTTCCCATAGAACAGAAGCTGATGTTCCGGGAGTGTCATTATAGTCTAAATATAGAGTCCACTCTTTTTTTTTCAATTATTTAATAAAGTCTTCATCTTTTAGCAGTGATGTATTAAATCTCCAGTTTTTACTTGGCGTAGTATTATTCTTGTGCATTAGTGTTAAAGATACAGGAGCATGATCGCTGACAGCTATAGGGTGAATCTCAGTGTCTGAAATGTCGTTCAGCAGTGAGCTGCTGACCAAAAAATAATCCAGACGAGAGGAGGAGTGATGGACATGTGAGAAGAAAGTATTTTCCTTACTGGTGGGGTGAAGGGAGCGCCATGCATCGCAAAGACCAAAGTCACTCATATACTGTTTGATTATATTTGTGGACTGCCAATTACGCCGAATTCCTGCTGTATTGAGCCTATCCATGTCTTCATTTAGTCCAAGGTTGAGGTCGCCTCCAAGAACAAGTGTGCCATCTAAGTGTTCAGAGAGTGCACTGAAAAAAACCGTGAAAGAATGAGGGATCATCAACATTTGCACCATATACACTTGCAATACATAGCTTTTTATCAAGTATAGATAGTTTAATGATTAAGAATCTGCCCTCTGGATCTATAACTGTATCGAGTACTGTGAAATTAATATTTTTATGTATTAAAATTGCTACTCCCCTTTGTCTAGAATTATATCAAGCTGAGAACACATTGGGAAACTCAGGTGTTTTAAGTTCATTCGAACCTCTAAGAGGTCTGTGGGTCTCTTGTAAAAGGACAACATCTGCCTGTAGTTTTTTGAGTTGGTTAAATATTTTTAACCTCCTTTCTCTGGAGCCAGCTCCATTTATATTCCATGTAATGAACCTTAGTGCACCCATAGATGTCTGTTTATAACTGGGGGTGTATGCTGTGTGCGTCGCTTAGACAGGTGGAGAGAATACATCACTTGTTCGTAAATACAGAGAAAAAATGTTTGGCGAGATGCTCCCTGAGTCTGACTGTGTGTTTGCATATTTACTAATATGAGTACACTTGGCTTAAGTGTGTGTATCCTATTCGCCTGTGTGCGATGTCTGACTGATGTAAATGTGCTGCCGTTGAGCGCATGACTGTGCGTGATCGTGCTGTGCGTATGTGTCGAAATAAAGGATGTTGTTTGTGGATGAGTGTCGAAGCAGGTGATCGAAGCAGTGAAAGAAAAGAAAGAAAGAAACCAAGGACAAGGGCGAGCAGCATAAAAACAAGAGGGGGAAAAGAGAGAGAAAAACGAGAAGGAAGAAAAAAAATGGAAACATTCCAATTAAATCACTGACGGAGAGTGATGGTGTTAATTCTGCTATGAATTCACACTTAAGATGCGATTTGATACCAGTAAGTTAAACAGATGTTAATGCAAGTTAGTGTGAGTGGATGGGGAAAGGGTGTAGCGGATTCCTTTCTGGTGTGAAGTTAATACAGCCACGGAGTGATGTCGGGGTCGCGGTGGAGCTGTCCGTCCACGTACAGCCGGTCCACAGCGATGACAGTGCAGGAGCCCTTCTGGATTGTTACGTTCTTAGTCTAGGCGTGTCTTGAACGCAACAAAAAATTGGCCCACTCCCGCTCCACCAAAACAAGAACCCAAACAATAGTATCTTCTAAAATGCTAAGCAGCCATTTATTTGCTTCAGCCGTGAGCAGTGCCAAAAATAACAAACAAAACTCCCTAATGGTTCCTATGCTTTCCTACACAAAATGAAAACCAAACAAAAGACAATTCACTTACCTAACTTTCTACATGAAAAACAGGAGAAAACTTAATCAACAAAAATGGCTTCTCACGCCTACTAGGCTGCTGCAGTGAACAATATATACAAGGTGAACAAAATACTCAATTGCTACTTTACAAATCTATTTACAGCTATTTACAAAACTAAGATACCAACACCCGACACATACACACACACACACACACGGTTATACTTGCAACTCACTGGGCACAGACACTCCATCAAAAAACGAATCAAAAGCTCATGCTATTTGTTGGGTGGTGGAGGCTAGTGGAGAGGGGCAGGTGGCTGTCATCTGGTAGCTAAATACTGGAGGTGATTATCCAATTATCCAATCCAAGGACAGAAAGAGACTCCACCCAACTACTCAGAAGGCACGCCCAGGTGTCCAACTCCTAAAAGAGAAAGGGGAAAAAACCCACAGCCATCCTCTGGTGGGAGGAGTCACGCATAAAACAAAACACTGACAACATTGGATCGTAACAGGATGAAGCCGCGTCAGATTGGGAAGAGGACCCTGCGTCGTTCCAGGATCTCTTTGGGGAACTGGTCGTTCACGCTGAAGTCCGTTCCTTTTAATTCCCTGCCGCAGCTTTTCACGTGTTCCTTTTGTTTGAAGTGAACCAAATTTGGCCACAATAGGACGTGGTCTCCCGGTCGCAGCCCGCATGGGGCCGAGGCGATGTACCCTATCGAAGACGATGTTCTTCACCGTGTCCTCCGGCAGCTTCAGGTGGGTTTTGATGAAGCTTTTTACCGTGGTCTCCGCGTCCTCTCCAGCGGCTTCTGGAATACCAGAAAATACCAGATTATCACGCATGCTATGAGCTTGTAGATCAATAACTGTTTCTTTTATTTTTTTATTTTCTCTATTGAGCTGGGTAACATTTTCTGTGAGACATTTCACCGACTCCCTTAGCGTGGCATTTTCAGCAGCGAGCGTTTCCACCTGCTGCTGGCTGTACTCCAGGGATTCTCGCAAGCATTTAAATTCCCAGTGAAGAATCTCCACCAAGGACAGCCTTGCATCGAAACTGGACAATCATTTGTCGATTGACTCCAGTATGTCGACAATATCTTTGCCGGCTGGCCGGGGGAATCTGCCGGGCGATGTCTTTTCGACGACGGCGTCTCAGATTTGGCCGGGAAGCTGCACACTGGGCCTTCTTCATTACGAGATCCTGGCAGCACTGATCAATGTAATCTTGGAGAGCCTCTAAACTCTCCCCGTTGTTCTCCAGAGTGTTGGAGATGATTTAGACAAATGTTGTTGTTATAAGACAATTGATAAGTGTATTTGGTAATACTGAAGCTTAAATGAATTTGTTCAAATCTAAACTACCATTCGCTTTAATTTTCCGCCAAAATCTCCGGCATCTGACGTCAGTTACAACATGAGTCGCTTACCTTGTCCGTCACTTCCGTCACTTACCTGCCTGAGGAATGTAACTTCGATTGCTCTGTTGAGGGCAGGGCTCGATGGCGAACCTTTGGCTGCTCTGGTGGGGGGTTTATGGGGGACAAAAAGGGATTGGGCCAGGGGGTAGATGTGAGCCCAGCATAGACCAGCTCCATCATCTCATCAGTGAATTTCAATCAGTTTCACCCCTGACTTGTTAAAATTAAATCCATTTTCTTTAAACAGATGCCTGCGTTCCCAGTACACACCGCTGTGCACAGCGCATGCACACGCAAAGTCAGCTGATCTCATGGCACGAGTGGCGTACGATCAGCACCTCAGCTAACGATAACGGCACGCCGATTGCAGATGTCCTGTCACACGCGGTGGGCGTGTGACCTTGGCCAAAGCCACTGCACTGCCACATTATGAAGTTGCCGAACAAACACACAGGGCCGGTCGCTGACATTTACTACTGTATGTTGTGATTCCTCATGGAGCCCAGCCTGTGCAGGATGGCTCTGCACAGGCTGGGCTCCATGAGGCTCCCTTTAAACAGCTCCGTTTAAACAGTGCTGCCATCTGTGCCTTCCCTGACAACAGCGGCCACAGCCATGACACGCCTCTGCTGTGGCCTGCAACAGATTGGCAGATTTCTTTTCACCAATTTCAAGAAAAAATATCTTGTATCAAGCGAAAAATCTGCCAATGCAACAAGTGAAAATTCTCCAGATCCAAGATGCACTGTCTAAAAACAAGTTCCTATATCTCACTGAATTGTTACTTTGTAGCTGATTGTGTCTTATTTTAAGTGTAATGAGATATTTTGACTAGAAATTAGACAAATATCCTTGGTAAGATTTTGAGTTTTTGCAGTGTGTAGTTCCTGGAGATCAGCAACATAAAGACATTCAGTTCTGACTTTCTGCTGCTGCTATTTTTGTAGCCACATTTTGCATTTTGTGTAAAACTTGGTGTGTGTGTTGCTGGTGTGCGTCACATTTACAAACCGCTCATTGTTTCGAATAGCATCCAGCAACCCAGAGAAACTCGATTCCTGGAATTTCCAGTAGTGTTTCATGCAAATCAGGCACGAGGAAGCAAAGTTCCCTTAATGTGGCAACACAATCCTGGCACTGTCCACCTGCTGTGTGAAGAACAGCAGCAGGGCTAAGAGCTGTACAGTGACGTTAGGATGGTCTCTGTACTGTCCTACAAAGGCTGAAGAGGCCAAAAGTAAAATGAAAGACCGGCAACATTTAAAATTTTAAAACCTAAAGATAGTATTTTCTTCTCTTATTAAACTATCATATTTTGATGGGCAGCACGGTGGCAAGGTGGTTAGCTCTGTTGCCGCCCAGCAAGAAGGTCCTGAGTTCAATTCCACCATCAGGCCGGGGTCTTTCTGTGTGGAGTTTGCGTGTTCTCCCCGTGTTTGTGTGGGTTCCCTCCGGGTACTCCGGCTTCCTCCCACCGTCCAAAGACATGCAGCTTGTGGGGATAGGTTAATTGGATAACCCAAATTGCCACTAGGTGTGAATGTGAGTGCGAATGGTTGTCTGTCTCTGTGTGTTAGCCCTGCGACAGACTGGCGACCTGTCCAGGGTGTACCCTGCCTCTTGCCCCATGACAGCTGGTCGCCCCCCGCGACCCTGAAAAGGATAAGCAGAAGCGAATGGATGGATGGATGTTTATTTCAGCTTGATACTCGATTCCCACCCATTCATTTCTTAACTACTTTTCTAATTCAGGATAAAGGGCAGATCTGGTCACAGCTGTCCCCAACTGAGCTGAGCCGCGCACCTATAATCTTTGATATAAAGTAGGTTTGCTTCCTTGTTTGGTCTGTGGAGACATTCCCATTTTTCCATTGGCTACAGTTTTGCATACACAGTTTTATTCTGGACAGCAGCTGTTTGATCCTCCATCAGCTCAGCTCGTCACTGTAATCCAGATCTCCTAACATGATGCTCTGCTCCGGACTCAGCAGCACACTGTGTGAGTACAACACACTGATAATCCTTTATTTATACATGAAATCAGCTGCACATGTTCAGTCTAAACCTTTTCTAGCTTTCCACTGTGCTGTACTGTGACATGCTTTTCTTTCTGCTTTATTGGATCAGTTCATCTAACATCCTAAATACATGTTTGCATCACCTCAGCAGGACAGTTAGGCTTCACAGAGTCCTGAGAGCAATTCATGGCTGATCATTTACTAAGAACATGTTTACCACAACGTACATAATTATCTTGTAAATGTTAATCTACGACCAAGAATTACAGTAGCATTTTCCATTACAGCTTGTTAATAAAGTGACAAAGTAACAAGGTAGGAACAAAAATGTTATAATGTGGTAACTTTTGAGTTGTAATTATTCAAATAACAAAGTAAGAGCCCCTCCCAGATGGCCAAGCTTCTGACCTTATCTCTAAGGGAGAGGCCCTCCACCCTACGGGAAAGCGAATTTCCGCTGCTTGTATGCGTGATCTTGTTCTTTTGGTCACCATTCAAACTAGAAACGTAGATCGACCAAGGAAATTTAAAGCTTTGCTAAGCAGGGACAGAGCTACCAAATGCAAGGTCACTGAGGAAGAAACACTCAGTGCATCATGGTATGATGCACCAGCAGCCTACATGTATATCAGGATAACTAAGGGAGGATTCAAGGCCACCATATCCAGCCTTAGCTATATCATCAGTAGTTCTTCTTGTTCTTCTTCAATTCAATTTAATTCAATTTATACAGTGCAAAATCACAACAACAGTCACCTCAGTGCCCTTTATAGTGTAATGTAGACCACCACACAATAATACAACAAGGGAACCTCCAACAATCACATGACCGCAGCATATGAGCAAGCATTTTGGCGACACTGGAAAGGAAGAAGTCACCTATTAACAGGAAGAAACCTACAGCAGAACCAGGCTCAGGTAGGGGCGGTGGCTAAGTGCTCTGTGAAGGATGGTGGTGAGGGCATTCTACCACCTACTTTGAGGAGGAAGAGCAGGTCTTCTGGTAATTGGAACTTCAAGTTGCTCTCTGATGCATCAGTCTGTGAACATTTGTGAATGTTAGATAGAAAGCACTGACATAGGAAAAGCATAGAAAAATGTGCTTGTATGAATGGGTGAATGAGGTAAGTTGTATTAAAGTGCTTTGAGTGGTCAGTTAGAGTAGAACAGTACTACATAAGAACCAGTCCAGTCCACAGAGGATGGTAAATGGCTAATGATTTGCCTTGTAAGCAAATTGGCAGTGTTCAAGAGAGGGTGGTAGGTATTCGTCAGTGTGCTGACTGCCGATGCGAGAGCTATAGGTCTGTAAATGTTGAAGGTGTCCGTAGGTGCTGTATACAATTATACTCAATTGTATATAGCATTTGTATTCTATTTTATTCGATTGTATATAGCATTTTATTCTGTTCTATTGTGTACAGCTGTGTACAGTATCTATTGATGTCTTATTCCAGTGTTTTTCTTTTTTTCTATTTTTCCATGTAATTTTGCACTGTCCACTGCTGTAACAAAACAAATTTCCCATCTTATCTTATCTTTAGTCTTTGGTAACTATGGCTACCGTCAGCTCACAGGGTAGATCAAAGGGCCTCCACTGTCTTTAATTCTGCAGTTATGGCACTAGCCCTAGTGCACAGAGTCCATTGCCGTTTTCCTTGCTCGAGTCTTTGTTGGAGTCCTGGGTCCTTGTCCTTGGATCTGGTGTTGGTGGGGGAAATGGATGGAAGCGAGGGTTAGCGTTGTTGTTTCCAAAGCTTGAAGCAATAGCCAGCTTTGAATCCCTGCTTTTGTTTCCCCTGAGTTACTTGTTGTTCCTGACAATAACAAATGGAGCACATGGTGGTCTCATAATCTCAGGTGATATATTATGGGTCTATTTCAAAGTAAAGTCCGAGTTTAGACTGAGGCCAGTGTTGATCAGTTCTTGATGACAGAAGGTTATCAGTGCATTGCAGGAAGACACAACGAGGCATAAAAATCACAAAAACACAAAAAGATGCACATTGGTAAGGAACATTGTGCGCTGTATATGTCGATTCAGTTGTTGTGCTTTTCTCTGTCTTATTCTGAGATCTGTACTTTATGATATAAAGTGTTATTTGGTACTCAAAGGAGCTTGCAAAGAAAAGCGTCTGGACTTCTTTAAGTTGCTTGAAGACGTTTCACCTCTCATCCGAGAAGCTTCTTCAGTTCTAAGGTCAAATGGTGGAGAGTCCCAGATATAAACTCAGTGGGAGTGTCCCCCCACAGAGGGACAAAAGGACCCCCTGATGATCCTCTAATCGCCTGAGCCAAGGTGTGAAACTGGGTGTGGGTCACAATCAGCCAGAGTTTCAGGGTGAGTTCATTGTGAAACCTGGCCCCACCTTATCATGTGATTTCCTGAGATCAGATGGCCCAGGATGTGAGTGGGCGTTAAGGCGTCTGGGGAGGGAACTCAAAACTGGATTATAGATGGCAGAGAGTTGGTGTCGTAAGCCCCGCCTCTGTTCAAAGATGGTCGCTCACAGTGGACATAGATGCTTCTTTCACTCCTCTTTCAAACCATCTGTCCTCTCTGTCCAAAATGTGAACATTGGCATCCTCGAAAGAGTGTCCTTTATCCTTAAGATGCAGATGGACTGCTGAGTCTTGTCCTGTGGAGGTGGCTCTTCTGTGTTGTGCCATGCGCTTGTGAAGTGGCTGTTTGGTCTCTCCGATGTAGAGGTCTGAGCATTCCTCGCTGCACTGTACAGCAAACACCACATTGTTAAGTCTGTGTTTTGGCGTTTTGTCTTTCGGGTGAACCAGTTTCTGTCTGAGCGTGTTGCTGGGTCTGAAATACACCGGGATGCTTGGAGAAAACTCTCCTGAGTTTCTCTGATACACCGGCTACATAGGGGATGACAATGTTGTTGCGTCTGTCCTTCTTATCCTCCCTCGCTGGTGTCTGATCCTCTTTTCTGTGCCTCTTTGCTGACTTTATGAACGCCCATTTAGGATAACGCATGTTTTGAGTGCTTCCTTTACATGTGTGTGTTCCTTCTTATTTGGTACTATTTAAATGAAGCTGAAATTAAGTTGAATAAATCCTCTGTATTCAACACACAGTCCAATACTGATGTTTCTGTCTGTGTCTTTCAGTGCTGGGAGCAGCGTATTTACTCATGACTTCAGGTAAAAGTTGTAGTGTTTGCTCATAATTCACAGATACTTAATGTTATGGTCCTGGGTCGTTTAGACCCAGCGTTTTTAGTTCTCATGTTTTGTCTTGATGCATCTCAATCATCCAGGTAAGTAAATCTCCAAAGTTTGATTCTGTTCATCTGGACGTAGCGTTTTGTGGGAGAAACGTTTCGTCATCATCCAGGTGACGTCTTCAGTCTCAGCTGACTGCAGGTTTCAATCTTATAAACAGGACATTTGCATAATGACTGAAACCAGCCCACTGAAGGAACAATGGGCTGGGAGGTCAGTTCCTTCATCATTAATGTGCAAATTCTCATGACCATTGATCAACAACCACTGACCAAAACCCACTGATCAAAGACCACTGATCTTGATCAATGGTCATGAGTCCCATTCACAGAGAGTTGGGGAATGGCTGCAATCACAGCATTGTAAGATGGTGACAGATGTACCCTTAGGGGTAAGAAACTAAGAAACTAAGAAAGAAACTAAACAGGCACAGGAGGCAAACACACAGCATAAAGAGGATACGACACTGACACAGAGAAACACAGGGCTTAAATACACTGGGAAGTAATCTGGGAATGGACAACAGGAGGGAGACACAGCTGGGAGAAATTAGACTAAGGGTAGAAGCGAAACAGAAACACTGACATCAGACAGGAACATGAACCTTCAAAGTAAAACAGGAAACAAGACACACTTTACTAGGACAGACTCAACAGAGTGAGACAGACTAGACACTGAACTAAACCTGCAATAATAACAAAATACAACCAGAACATTAATCATAATACAGAAACACAGAGTCATCATAAAAATCAACAAAGCACCAGAGAAACATGAAAAACAATCCAGCTTTCAAAAATAAACCAAAATATAAGGAACTCAAAATGCTGGGTCAAAATGACCCAGAACTGTTACTTTTATCGAGGAACGGGACTGTGGCACAACTCCTACATACTACTTGGGCTGTTTACTCTATAAATCAGCTGATCGCCTTGATGCTGGCTCATTGCTCAGACCCACAGATGTACCAGCTGAAATCTGGAGGAAAACACATCGGAGATGCAGAGGTGGAGGACAGAAAAGGAGAAGGAAGGAGGCTGTGAGAGAGCGGTGGCTCGAATTGAGGAGAAGGTACTAACCGTGTCTGCCATTTATCATAATGGGCGCTACTCGTTCTGACAGTGCATGTAAGCAGTTAGAGGGAATACCGGGAGTGCATCATGGATGCACCAGGATATTCATGACTACAACGTATCTGTGGAAGGCTTCTGACTGTTCAGGCGGACACGGACAGCACTGGGAGCAGTATGCGGAAAGGAGGTGGGCTTGCTGTTTATGTTAACAACCGGTGGTGTTACCCTGCCCACATAATAATCAAAGAAAAGATTTACTGCCCGGAAATTAAACTGTGTGCTGTTGGACTCAGGCCGTATTGTTTGCCCAGGGAATTTACCCATGTGATCCTGGTGGCTGTCTATGTTTCTCCCTCTGCTAACCCCACCGCTGCATGTGACACTATCCACTCTGCCATAGTCCGGCTACAGACTCAGCACCCAAGTGCCTCCATGGTGATCTCTGGTGACTTCAACCATGTGTCATGTTTTGGCTGTGTGCAGGCTGGATGAGGACCCAATCGCAAACTCACGGAGGCAGGAATGAACTCAAAATTCACAGCTTTATTGCTGGAGAGCAAAACCATACAAACTAAACTGGGAAACTATAACGTAATAGACGGAGAAACACACGGCCATGAATGAGGGAGAACGCGACACAGAACTGAGGGAGATGCAGACATAAATACACAGAGGGTTAACAAGGGAAAGGGAGAGCACACGGGGAACACAGCTGACACTGATAATCATAACAAGACAAGGCAGGAGTGAACGCAACACTGACGGGAGACTGTCAAAGTAAAACAGGAAGTACACAGAGGTTCAGACAGGAGGAGAGAGTCAAGTTATTTTTCCTTCCAATAGTGTTAACATGCTACAGGTCACGGACAAGATTTTTTAAAATTTCCATTGTAAGTGGACTAAAGCAGTTAATTAAAAGTAGTCGCTCAGTGAGAGACTGAGATTATTCTGTACAACTCCTCCATTTAATACCATGTAAACACTGCAATAGTTTTGCAGACACTCTTTCTTACTCTGTAATGTGGCAGTTAATTTGTTGATATTTATTAATAATCATATCTGTCAACCCTGAGTATTTATTACTTGGTGACTTGTATATATTGTGCTGTTCCTCATATCTTAACATATATTGATAGTCTAGTTTGTTTTTGTTAATGCTGCTGTACTGGAAAATATGTATAAAATTATATTTATGCATTCAGTTTTTATTACAGGGTTTACCAGAGCCCAGCTCTCTTTACCTTCCAATGTGATGGCCATATCCACAGGGAGAGTGATCACCTTTAACGTCCCCAGTGTCCTACAGCTGAGCTGTGGTAAGAAGGGTGTAGTTTGTACGTTAAAGCTGGATGTAAAGTCAGGTCCATAAGAATATGCCCAGTGACTTGTTTTTGCTCCCGTACATCACCACAGTGGATCTTAAATTGGACAGTCAGGGTGTGACTGAAGTGCAGACTCTCAGCTTCAAATCATGAAGTTTAATAAAAGAATTATATTCAAACTTTCGCGTCATGTTTGGGTCAAATCTGACCAACGCTGATAAATATTGTGCTTTGCATTTGATTGCCTCAAGGCCTTATGACATCCTCCACACTGTGCGATTGAACTTATAAAAGTGATGATTATTTGTTTCAATGAAATTTTAATGTTTTATTACATCTGTGATGTTCCCGCTCAAAGGTGACCATCGCTGGAAATGAATCTTTTGCACAGTCACCTATTTTGGTTGATTGATTGATAATGCTTTCCAGCACCATCTTACCCTTCAGACCAAACATACATTACACAAACATCACACGGGGAAGACGGGTCAGAGAGGTAGTTTGAGAGCAGAAAACACCTCAGCACATGAATCGCCACATCTGACATTATGGAAGACATAAGCTTCGAAGGTGTTTGGAGGGGGTGGGAGGGTGAGTGTAGGTTTGTTTCAGTGTTCGTGTGTTCGTGTGTGTGTGTGTGTGTGTGTGTGTGTGTGTGTGTGTGTTCTGTGTTCAGCCAAGAGAAAGTGTCCCTTCACCTGGTTAAGCAAAAGTCAACAATCTTCCACGCGGGTGGCCTTGAATGAGGAGTCACAACACAACACATCTTGTTATCTAAGAGACAATTTTGTTATTCCCCTCAGTTGATCATCCAGCTGGCGCCAGGGGGGGCTGCATGAGATGAAGATGGTAGTTGTTTTGGTCAATGCGAACAAACTGCTTCCAATTTTACAGCTGGTCTAATGTCCATCATTGGTCACCAGGTCTCTTCTCGTTGTTCTTCTTCAAGATGTTATCCATATTGCGTTAAAAAAAACACAGTCTGAGTACTCACAGCCCTGCCCATCGTCCATCATGTCGGCCAGCTTTGTGGGATTTTGAACAGCTGTAGCTGCTTCTTGTTCTTTGATAAGCCGAGCCGGCTCCAATCAGCCACAACTCTGTTACCGTGGTTCCAAATTGGTAGATGTCGTTCAGTGTCCTCCATCAAGAGTGTCGCCAGACACACGACGCAACCGACCATCGAGTATCCGGCAGCAAATGTCTCTGCAGGACAATCAGGCTCTCCCAAGCCCAGGAGGGTGGGATCAAATCCATAATTCTTCTTTATGTTTCAGAGAACAAGTCTTTGAGACCCTCTTAAGGTTAGAGAATATCCAAGACTATACAAAGGACATGAGAAGCCAAGCAGGAAAGATAAGGGAGAGGGAGAAAGTGTGACCGCCTCCATCAAGAGCCAAGAGCAGAAGCATTTTGGATCTGACTGACACTTCTGAGTCTGTAAAGTGAAGCCAAAGTGTCTTAAACCTGCGTTATTGATATTAACATTTCATTTTTCCTTTTGTCTCATTGTGTGTGTAACAGGCAGTGGAATGATGATTGTGCAGTCAGTTTTGTACAGATGTGCAGATAAAGAAATCTGCTCTCGGCTTCACGATCTGGACTTCATCAAGAAAAGGTGAACACTGTCGGGTAGTTTAACTGCTTTAAATACAATAAAAAGCACCAGCAGCTCAAATGAAAGCAGATATTAGAAACCATGAACTGATCACTTCAACAAACCTAGAAATTTGTTTTTTGTGTCCCTGCAGCTGTGACTTGAAGGAAGTGTGTGAAATAAATACAAACACGGTCTGTACCTGTGATCCCAGCGTCTGCACCTACCTGGACATCACCTTCAACTGCGTCCCAGAGAGTCTGTTACATCTGTGATTATCAGCTAACAATCAGTCACATCTGTACATGAATCATTACAGTTTCTAATGTGATGCGTTTCTTTGTCAGTCCACAGTGTAACATGTCAAGGATCTCAGGCGAACCTTCAGTGTGGTCAGATTAATTTTTCTCATTTATTGTAACTTTAGTGGATTCATTTGATAGAACTACAAACATGGTTACAGTTCATGAACTCTTCCTCAGGTGAAGGACAGGTTATAGTCGTCTCCTGGGCGAATTATGGTCGCCGTGACAACACCACGTGCCCTGATGGAAATCCTGATCACGTCAAAAATGTTCACTGTTCGAGTCCCAGTAGTACAGAATATGTAACTAAGAGGTACAGATTCTGACTCTCTTTCCATCTTCTCTCAGATGACACGACGTATTTCAGTCCTCTGCTGACTCACCTTTGACCTGCATTCACAGGTGTAACTGGCAGAACAACTGTACTGTTGAAGCCTCAAACACAGTGTTTGGAGACCCCTGTGGTGGCACCTACAAGTACCTGGAGGTGTTTTACACTTGTCAGGGTAAGAACTTTAAACTTCATGACTCTGTGAATTCAATTATATGTACAGATAATTATTAATCATTATTAAAGAATTCATATTTCTGTTATAAAGAAGTCACTGAAATGATCAGACATGAAAACGTTTTCAGTTCTTTTGCAGATCCTGAGTGAACGGATTGAAATCACAGCTTTCAGAAAGTTCTTGAGAATAAATCAGAATCAATTCTGTATTAATCAGATTTAATTACTCATAAATTACACTTGAACTGCTGCTTGTGTCACACTAAATAATCACTGCTGCTGTAGTCAGTCAGTTAAAGAACCAGCAGCTAAACTGAGAGGACTGGATACTTCTCTTTGACGTGGACTCAGATGCTGATTCATTAGGAGCAAAGATAAAGCACGTCTATAAAACATTTTCCATTCTCAACTTCATGTGTTTGTGTATTGTATGTAATGTCGGCAAGGTCAGTCTCTCAATTGCCCCTCGGGGATCAATAAAGTTTTCTGAATCTGAATGTTGGATTCTTACGCATTGTTTTTATGTTGAACAACATGTTAACATATAATTTCATGTACCTTTGCTCTACTAACTTTACAATCATGCTGCAGCTCCTTCCTGCCCTCCTGGTTGGACTTGGTTTGGAGGTCGCTGTTTCATCGTTAACAGCAGCTTGAAGACCTGGACTGATGCTGAGGTACATCAGGAAATAACAGCAGCTGTCGCTGCATCACTGATGATATAAAGAGTTTCTGTCTTTGACTGATTTTAAATGCATTCTCACACTTTTCATCTTCTGTGCACCTCATCTTCCTCCTCAGAGTTCCTGTCAGACACTCAGTGGACATCTGGCCTCATACCACAGCACAGCTGAGTACACCTTCATCAGAGAGCTCATTTACACAGCAGCAGGGTCGTATCCGACAACTTGGGTTGGAGGCAACGACAGAGAGACTGTAAGTGTTTCATAGATAAAGAGGATGAGCTGCAGCTGTTTCTGATATTTCATATGTTTCTCTTCATATTCAGCAGTTTGATTCAAAGGTCAACATGTGACAGACTGATTAATCAGGACTTTGTTCCTGGAGACAGATGTTGCTGTTGACTTGACTTTTCTTTTCATTTTTTACCTGCACAAACAAAATGAACCTTCATTGTGTTCGAGTGGTGTAAGAGGTCTCATGTCTGCACTCTCAGCATAGATGCATCAAAGTACATCAGAACAAACTGAACTTTATTCTTCCAGGAAAATGTGTGGAAGTGGAGTGATGGTTCCCAGTTTGACTTCACAAACTGGGGCAGTGGACAACCTGACAACTCTGGAGGAAGAGAAGATTGTATGGAGATAAACTTTAAAGGTACAAGCTGAAAGTGGGCCTGTTGATGAAATGTGTTTGGTTTTTATATTGATTGAAGTCATGTGATCTTAGGTCTTTATAAGAACTGTGTTTGTTCTTTTTACATTAGAGAAGAAGAAAACATTTACTGCACAGACCTCTGATTTTATTTCTTCATTTTGATTCTTTACAGGAGGAGATTTTGTCAGCGACAAAGGGTGTAACTCACAGAGAGGGTTTGTTTGTGTCAGAGGTCCATAACTGCTCCTTCGTGTCCTCACACGTCTGACATGATGATGTCACAGCCTCACTGCTGATGTCACTTCCAGCAGGATGTCAAGCCTCGATGACATCACTGCTGGATTCTGTTGATAAATATGATTTCATATCACAATAAACAGGAAAATAAATTCAATAAAATTTAAAGGAACTGAAATGTTGACCTGAAAGTGAGTCATTCATGCTTCAAATCATCATCTGATCATTTTAATAAACCTCAAAATGCTTTCTGTCTCCCTGCAGCTGTGATGGAAAAATATGTGTGACATAAATACACCATCAGTACTTCTGATCCTGGGATCTCATCACCTGATGCTGATAACGCAGTTATGTTTAAATCTGAAGAAAAGAATAAGCTTAATCATATTTGTGTAAAATTATATATTTATCTTTTTTTGCAACTTTACCAGCTTTACTTATAAAGCACTTTAACACAAAACCAGAGATCACAAAGTGCTGCACATATACAAATAGCATAAACAAACAACAACAACAAATTAAATGAATGGACTGTCATACCCGTAACACTCTGCCTGTTGCCTTCATGTTAAATGATTTTTTGAATAATAATTTTAAAAATATTTCTTCACGTCATTATGCAAATAGAGGTGACATGGGCCGCGAGATTGAGACACGTCATTAGAGCCTCTTCATGTGTGTTTTGTTTGGGTTTCCACCAGCTTGGAATTACCAGAAATAGAGAGAGCATAGCCGAACATATGAAACAGGAAAAGGCCGCCGTGTAATCCATTTATTTCAACAAAGTAGCTGTAATCTGAATACCACCTTTATATACAGTAACTGCACTTAGTGGACCTTTGTTCCTCACTATCTGTTCTGACACTTTGCCGCAGATCTCAAAATGGTGACTGGCACCTGACGGTTTCACTACCAATCGGGGGCGATCATGGCTCAAGAGTTGGGAGTTCGCCTTGTAATCGGAAGGTTGCCGGTTCGAGCCCCGGCTCGGACAGTCTCGGTCGTTGTGTCCTTGGGCGAGACACTTCACCCGTTGCCTACTGGTGGTGGTCAGAGGGCCCGGTGGCGCCAGTGTCTGGCAGCCTCGCCTCTGTCAGTGCGCCCCAGGGTGGCTGTGGCTACAATGTAGCATCACCAGTGTGTGAATGGGTGGATGACTGAATGTGTAAAGCTTTGGGGTCCTTACGGACTAGTAAAATACAAATACAGGCCATTTACCATTACTGGGCACCCTATTCTAGTCTCAACAACAGCATTTCAGTAAGTTTTCACTACAAGATGGTTCCCTCTTATCTACAGGCAAACATGGGCGAGAGTCTATTCAGGGCTGTGTCCTGTAACACTACGCAGGTTTGAGTAATATGAGATTAATATAAGGCACAGTAATAAAGCACTTCAGGTAAGCTCATTCTAACAACATGGAAACAGGAGCAGTGCAAAGAAAAAAGAAGTGATCGCATATACAGTATAGTTGGGCTGCTGCCAGCTTCTTCACTCACTGTGTTTATACGCCTCTCTGCACTTAATTATTAGTTGTGATTATTAATCTCTGGCTCTCTTCCACACGTGTCCTTGTCCTGTGTTCCTCCCCTCGGCATCAACGGGTCGTTATGTCTGCCCCTCCCTGAGCCTGGAGATTTCTTCCTATTTAAAGGGAGTTTTTCCTTCCCACTGTCACCAAGTGCTTGTTCTTAGGGGGTCGTCTGATTGTTGGGGTTTCTCTGTATTATTGTAGGTTCTTTACTTCACAGTGTAAAGCACCTCGAGGTGCCTGCTTTTGTGACATGGAGCGCTATAAATAAAACTGAACAGTTACATGGTTGGGGTCAAGACATCTGTCGCAGAAAGGCCACTCTTTCAGAAATCCATTTACATCTCAGATGTTGGAAAAACTGTTTATCAAATCTTTTTTCAGAAGACATATTAGAGTCCTTCATGGTGAGCTTGAACAACACACTCAAACACAGGTGTGATGGCTTTTTCAGTTTCAGGTTTCCTGGATGATGATTTGGGTGTTTATGAAGGTCCTGTTCTGTCTGTGCTCCAAACCTTTTGCATGATGCTGTCGCTGCTGCACAATGACATGTTGTGTTTATCAGGAACTAATTCAGCAGTCAGTAGAAAGACTTCTTTCTAAATACTCTCAATGTTTTTGAAGCTCATTTTTAGTTTCTGGTGTTTTCCCATGAATCCACTTCCTCTGTGGTCTCTGAACAGAGAGGCGTGTGGAGATGTTTCATGCAAAGCAGAATATTTTCCAGTCAAATGTGTTCTCAGCTGTGCTCCTGCCTGTCTGTTACATTCATATCCTGGACCTGTGTGTTTTATAGTAACATCCAGTGAATCATTAAATAGCCGTCATAAATACCTGCTGTACCACCCCATTTAAAACCACTGTAAACACTGGTGTGTTGAACACCCACAGCTGTTGCTGCATGTGTGTCTGTGTCGTCCACTTGGTCTCCGTCCTCTTTGTTCCCTCTTTAAGACGCTGTTAATGAACAGGGGAGTGTCACTTTCTCTCTGAGCTGATCAGGCTCTTTGAACTGTTCTGTGCTCTTCATGTAAATCCAGACGTGATCACATTTTCAGACTGTAGCTCCTAAACTTTGGAACAACATGTTTGCAATCATTTCCATCATGTTAACACAATCGTTTGTATTAAATGTTAAAATAAATGTAACCTACCATTAATCATGTTTAAAATGATGATCCGAGCCTCTCCCAGCTGTCACTGGGTCAGCTGATCCAGGCTTATATAACTTTTAATGTAAAGTAGTTTTATTTCCTGCTGCAGCTGAGAAGGAACAGATCCTGCTTTTCAGGGTTTTTACGTGTTTTGCATACAGACACATGTACATCACAGGTGTTACTGAAACAGAGTGAATCCAGTAGCTCTGTGTTTGATCCTCCATCAGCTCAGCTCTTCACTGTAATCCAGATCTCCTAACATGATGCTCTGCTCCGGACTCAGCAGCACACTGTGTGAGTACAACACACTGATAATCCTTTATTTATACATGAAATCAGCTGCACATGTTCAGTCTAATCCTTTTCTAGCTTTCCACTGTGCTGTACTGTGACATGCTTTTCTTTCTGCTTTATTGGATCAGTTCATCTAACATCCTAAATACATGTTTGCATCACCTCAGCAGGACAGTTAGGCTTCACAGAGTCCTGAGAGCAATTCATGGCTGATCATTTACTTTGAAGAGTTGAAGTCAAACTGAACACAAATAAGTTTATTGACAAAAAGTTGGAAAGATGAAGAGAATAAATGTGTCATTGAAATCTGCTGTTTAGAAAGAGTTTTCAAAGAATCCAGGTGTGAATGAAAGCAGCAGCTTTCTCCTGTTTGGTTTTCATTTCTGTTTCATGTTTTGAGGTGAATTCAACTTGATATCAAACACACAGTCTGACACTGAGCTTTCTTTCTGTCTCTTTCAGTGCTGGCAGCAACCTGTTCACTCATCACTTCAGGTAAATGCTGTTTTACTGCTTCTTATATTTCTCAGCCTTGCTGTTAACTTTATACTTCCATCATGCTAATCATTGAACCTGAGCTCTTCTTCTGCTTGTGCAACTACTGAACAACCTTCACATACCACTAGTTTTTATTTCTCTCCACCAGAGAGGTTTTTATAAAGCAAAAACAACTTTTCCAGGCTGATGATCTTTTATATTAGAGGAGCCATGTCCTCTCCAGCTTGCGAGTTATCTAGATGCACGTTTGAGCAACAGCAAGAAGTCAAGTCCTCCCTCTGATTTGAGGTTTTCTTTTGAGAGATGCTACAGTGTCTACAGTCATACACAGTGAAGACGTAATATTATTAACAAGATGATCGACCTCTGTTGGAGCAGCGTTCAGATAGCTGCTCTGCTCTGTGTTGGTACAGGGCATTGAAGATGATAACAGTGGGTGGATTATATCTTAGTTACAGCGCTTTCAGAAAGACATCTACTGTGAAGAAGTCTACTCTCCACTGCTGTGTAAATGTAAATGTTATCAGGAAATGATCAGACAGCAGAGGGTTTTCAGGAAACTCTGTTAAATGTTCAGTTTCTTTGCCATATGTTAACACAAGATCTAGAGTGTGATTAAAGTGGTGGGTGGGTTCTTTTACAGTTTGACAGAAGCCCACTGAGTCTAATATTGTCACGGCACTGAGTCTGGTGACCCCGTGTTTGTGTTTTTGGTTGAAGTTAAACTCTTTGAATTATGGTTTCCTGTTTGTATATTATGTGTAGTTCCTGGTTTCTAGGTGTCTGTTCTGTTTCTGTGCCTCCTCCATGTTCTTGATGAACGTTTAATTCTGTTCTCCGTGTGTTGTATGTGTAGTCTTATTTTTCTCTCTTCCCTGTGTCCCACATCTTGGTACTTTTGTTTCTGTGTTTCTTGTTGTCTCTGTTCCAGAGTCTGTTGTGTTTCCACGTCTCTGTCTAGTCTGCGTCTTTATGGATGCCTCGTACTTCCTGTTTTACTTTGACAGTCTGTGTCCTATGTCAGTGTGTTCTGCTTTGCTTCCTTTATCTCTTTATTTCAGATTAGTCCCGGCTGTGCTTCCCTCTTTCTTTCCATTCCCTCGTTACTCCCTGGTGTATTTAAGCCCTGTGTTTTCCTCTGTCTGTTGTTGCCTTACACCCTCTGTGTTTCCAGCCATTTTCTAGTCACGGTTCCTGGTTTGTTTTCTCTTTTCTAGTTAAGTTTTGTATTTGAAGTGAGTTATTTGCCACTAGAGTAAAGCTGCCTCTTTGAGTTAACCCTTTCGCTTATGAGTCCTGTTTTTTGGTCCAACATGCTGCCTGCCACACAGCACATCCATGACCTATAATGGACCAAATGCATTGTGAGCACTAAATCAGAACCAGTTAAATGAAAACCGGAAAATGTAACATAACAAATAAAAACCCCGCATGTTCTCAATAAATCAACAGGTTAACGCATAAGAATGTTTTTTATTTCAAAGTTTAAGTTTAAAATAAAAAAATATTTATATTCATGTGTATCATGTTGATAACAGCAATGTTATTTGTAAATAAAAATATATGTATTACATCTTTTAATCATGTAAATTCCCTGCTCCTGTCATAGACGTGCACATGATGTCCAAAAAAATTACCAAGTCCAAAGTTCAAATGTTAAACGTCATATTGACGTCCAGGTTGGGTCATGGTTGGACGTCCAAATTGTAGATTAAGTTCAGATGATGGACCGGCAGACCAAATATTGAGAAGATCTTAACATCTATCCAACGTTCAATGTTTGGTGAATGTGCTTTAGCAAAAAGGAAAGTTTGAAGCCTAATCTTGAAAGTAGAGATAGTGTCTGTCTCCTGAATCCAAACTGGAAGCTGGTTCCACAGAAGAGGGGCCTGAAAACTGAAGGCTCTGCCTCCCATTCTACTTTTAAATACTCTAGGAACAACAAGTAGGCCTGCAGAGCGAGAGCGAAGCGCTCTAATAGGGTGATATGGTACTACAAGGTCATTAAGACAAGATGGGGCCTGATTATTTAAGACCTTGTATGTGAGGAGCAGGATTTTGAATTCTGGATTTAACAGGAAGCCAAAACAGGAGAAATCTGCTCTCTCTTTCTAGTCCCTGTCAGGACTCTTGCTGCAGCATTTTGGATCAGCTGAAGGCTTTTCAGTGAGTTTTTAGGACTTCCTGATAATAATGAATTACAGTCGTCCAGCCTGGAAGTAATAAATGCATGAACTAGTTTTTCAGCGTCACTCTGAGACAGGATATTTCTAACTTTAGAGATGTTGCACAAATGGAAGAAAGCAGTCTTACATATTTGTTTAATATGTGTTATGAGCGGCTGTGTGCAGACAGGAATAGGACCCAAGGTGCAGACTCCGGAGACAGATGTGACCTCAAAACAGCTTTAATGTTAAACTCAAATATAACATAACGGGGGGGGAAAATCAAAATAAACGTACACCAGAGGACTGACAGACCACACAGCTAGAAAAACAGTAGATGACAACACAGACACAGAGAAACACAGGGCTTAAATACACAGAGGGAGCAATCAGGGAATGGGTAACAGGAGGGAAACACAGCTGGGGCAAATCAGGCCTAACGAGACAAAGGGAAGCGAAACCAGATACATTAACCTCAGACAAGGACCTTCAAAATAAAACAGGAAACATGACACAGTCTGAACTAAAGACACAGACTCGCACGCACTGCAACAGAGGGAACAGAGACGTGGGACCAGGGCAGACACACTGGACACGGGGAGATAGCAACTAAGGATACACAGAGACGCCAACTAGACAAGGGGATACAGCTGACAGGGGAGACAGAGCAACTAGAGAAGACAGACATAAACCATAAGACAGAACTCAAAGAAACCAAAGACTAGAAATTATAAATAATATAATAAACTCAAAAACCCCGGGTCAACGACCCAGGCATCCTAACAATATGTGCGTTGAAGGACATGTCCTGGTCAAAAATGACTCCAAGGTTCCTCACAGCGTTACTGGAGGCCGAGGTAATGCCATCCAGAGGAAGAATCTGCTCAGATACCATGTTTGAATAAACTTACAGCTCAATGCAGTTTCTGTGTTTCTGTAATCCTTTACTGACTTTAATCACTTAAAAAAATGCACCCAGCGTGTTCCTGTCTGTTAGCAGTTAAACAGCTACATTAGCTAACCAAATAGCCTTTTCACTACATCATCAAACCTTTTGAGAAAAAAAGAAGGCCGGCCTTCTCTGTGTTACTTTTACATTTCCCTCCATTGCTTTACCCTCATATTACGTTTTTTAATATTTTGATTTCAGGCTTTATCAGAGCACAACTTCCCGTTCCTCCTGCTGTGACGGCCATATCCAGAGGAAGAGTGATCACCTTTAGCAGCCTCAGTGTTCAACGCCTGAGCTGTGGTAAGATGGAAAATAGTCTCCAAAAACCAGCAGCCTAAGCAGAGAAGCCCAGACCTCCTCCTCCCCAGCCAGCTCCTTTAGCTTGTCTGGGGGACACCAAAGCGTTCCCAGGCCAGCTGAGAGATATAATCCCTCCAGTGCGTCGTGGGTCTGCCCCGGGGCCGGACATACTTAATTATTTACAATAAAAAAAGCTCCAGGCTTTACTGAGGCCACATTTTAAAACTCTCCTCCTGCTTATATTCATTACATAAGTTTAAAAAAAAGCAAAAAGGAGCTAAAAGCACAATCAACTTGATTTTCCTCTCCTTACCCCCAACTGATAACAGAATATGGCCCCGCCCCTCCCTGAGCCTGGTTCTGCTGGGGGCTTCTTCCTGTTTACAGGACGTTTTTCCTTCCCACTGTCACTAAAGTGCTTGCTCGTAGCAGGTCCTATGATTGTTGGGGTTTCTGTTTTCCTTTTATTCTTATAAGGTCTTTATTGTGGGGTCTAGCTTACAATATAATGTGCTTTGAGGCAAATGTTGTTGGCTATATTAATAAAATTACATTTACTAAATAATAAAGTGTTTGAAACATTAATACCTAAAAAGAGATAAACGTGTGCAAGTTGCTACAGATTAGTCAATAAACAGCAGCAGCCTGGACAAAGCTGTTTCTCTAATGCTGTTAGAGAAACAGTCTAAGGCAGCTTCCTTAAGTAAAACAAACACGGAGACACTTTTTCCACAAAGCTTCACAATTTGTGTCAAAGTTCAGTCTTGAATCAACAATCGTCTCGAGATATTTATAGGGTTGCACATATTCCACCTTAATGTTTGTGGCATCAGACATGTTGGGAGCTTTTCTGAAGTCCACAGTTGGTTCCTTGGTTTTTGATATGTTGAGGTTACAAATTGTTCAATAACAGCTCCATGGTTGGTTTTCTAGCCCCTCAAAAAACTCACAAGTTTGCTCAAAGCTGCCTCACAGACTTTTTCTGCTTGTGTGTCAGGTGGGTAGTTAGCACGGAGGCTTGTGTGACATGCACTGAAGTGTGTCTCCACTGTGTCACTTTCTCGTCGCCACAGTCGTCCCACAAGTGAGACACACACACGTTTCTTTAGCCGTTGTAGCAAAGAGCCCTGCCTCCCAGTCACTGTGAAAACAGAACATTTTTCTGCCATGTTTTTCTGTCGGGGTAAAAACTGCATCTAGATCCTCCTTCTGGCTGCGCCTGCTTTCTTATCTCAGCGGAGAAAAATGGCAGTTTATCTTCATGATACTGAACTTTGACCTCAGACAGGTCTGAGTGCATACACAGAAAATCAGTTTTACCATTCAAATCTCTAGTAATCCAGATGTTACTGGTTAAAAAAGTACAGCCACACATTTAAATTCAGTTTTTATTTCCATGGTAACCTGCAGTATTTTCAGAGCATGCCCTGTGGGCGACTCTCACGGTCCCTTCAGGCGACCAGGTGCCCGTGGGCACGTGTTGCTGCCTCTGTTATACACAGTCGCTCCTTTTGCTCAGCAGGAATCAGATAGTTGACTGACAGCAGTTTCATGGCCAGGTGAGGCCTGTTTGTCACGGCCGAGCTGACTGGAGGGTTCAGATGCAGAACTCCACGTAACACCACGAAAACATGAACAAGGATTTATTCTCAAAAGCAAAAACGTCAAGATATGATTTACAACATACTATGAACTAAAGTTGTCTTCGAAGCATGTAAACCTAACATGAAACAAGGACTTGACTGCTACTATGAATCAGCGTAATTGAAACCTTCATGAAAACAAAAACACTCTTTTCGAGAGCACAGAGGGGAGACGCTGGAAACGCACCGGGAGTCTCAGTGCGCTGTAACGGGAGGAGAGTGGATTTAGTGCCTAGGCCTGGGGGAAAGTGTCCAGGAAAACATCACCGAATTTTGCCTTACTGTTCACGGGCGGAGGGCGGACACAAAGGGAGTACTACGTCCGGGTGAGGGGGCAGATTCACTCCTATTTAGTGCATGGGGATCTGCCCGGCCCGGGAGCCGTCGCCAGTCCCCTTCCAGGCCTTCCCCAAACCGCAGCTCAATTAATGTCCAAGCATTCAACTTTCAATACTAAACGCTGTCAAACCTAACATGAGGACGTGGGCCCAGATAGTGAGCTATGGGCAAAACACAGTGAGTCTCAGTCTGCACAATCACCTGTTAATTGTCTGAAGCAACACTGACTAGGTGAAGCAGAACTTGTGGCGAAGAGTGAAATGAGCGCTGGTCCATAAATGTTGACAGCTCAGTCGCCCACAGCTGAGGAGACACGCCACTGTACAGTAACTCCACCCCAAGGTGGAGACAGCAGCTCAGAGGCAAAACAGCTGTACTCACCCGGACCATGACACTGTTCCCTCAGTTCATTCAAACTTTAGCACATAAAACATCTTAGTTTGTACTTGGATGTTCACTGGAACTCTTAACACGACAAATAAATCAACCGATCAGAGGAGGTTTGATGTAACATCCACGGTGGTGGTGTTCAGAGGTCGGACTAACATTTATGGATGTGACTGCAGCTGCTGGGTCTAAAACACAAAGTGCATCAAACCTGCTTTACTACATGTCGTTTCTCCTTTTCTCTGATACTGTGTGTGTATAACAGAGAGGGGAGTGATCACTGTGCAGTCAGCTGTGTACAGATGTGCAGATACACAAACCTGCTCTCAGACTGGCACTCAGGACATCAAGAACAGGTAGTTTAAGATCTTCAATAACAAATGACTGTTTGAATAAAAACAGCAGCAGCTCTGAAACACTTTAATAAAGCTGAAAACGAGCTGCTTTCTGTGTCCCTGCAGCTGTGATGGAAGAAAAGTGTGTGACATAAAAATGAACATCATCAGTGCTTCTGATCCCGGCGTCTGCACCTACCTGGACACCACCTACACCTGCGTCCCAGAGAGTCTGTTACATCTGTGATTATCAACTAACAATCAGTCACATCTGTACATGAATCATTACAGTTTCTAATGTGATGTGTTTCTTTGTCAGTCCACAGTGTAACATGTGAAGGATCTCAGGCGAACCTTCAGTGTGGTCAGATTTATTTTTCTCATTTATTGTAACTTTAGTGGATTCATTTGATAGAACTACAAACATGGTTACAGTTCATGAACTCTTCCTCAGGTGAAGGACAGGTTATAGTCGTCTCTTGGGCGAATTATGGTCGCCGTGACAACACCACGTGCCCTGATGGAAATCCTGATCACGTCAAAAATGTTCTCTGTTCGAGTCCCAGTAGTACAGAATATGTAACTAACAGGTAGAGATGCTGACTCTCTTTCCATCTTCTCTCAGATGACACGACGTACTTCAGTCCTCTGCTGACTCACCTTTGACCTGCATTCACAGGTGTAACAGGCAGAACAACTGTACTGTTGAAGCATCAAACACAGTGTTTGGAGACTTCTGTGGTGGCACCTACAAGTACCTGGAGGTGTTTTACACTTGTCAGGGTAAGAACCTGAAACCTTTAGACTGCATTCATTCCTGTGCTCATAAAAAGGTCATTATTATTTCTATGCTGAAAAAGACTCAATAATCTGACATGAATCATTACAGTTTCTAATGTGATGCGTTTCTTTGTCAGTCCACAGTGTAACATGTCAAGGATCTCAGGCGAACCTTCAGTGTGGTCAGATTAATTTTTCTCATTTATTGTAACTTTAGTGGATTCATTTGATAGAACTACAAACATGGTTACAGTTCATGAACTCTTCCTCAGGTGAAGGACAGGTTATAGTCGTCTCCTGGGCGAATTATGGTCGCCGTGACAAAACCACGTGCCCTCATGGACATTCTGACTCTCAGCTCCAAAATGTTCACTGTTTGAGTCCCAGTAGTACAGAATATGTAACTAAGAGGTACAGATGCTGACTCTCTTTCCATCTTCTCTCAGATGACACGACGTACTTCAGTCCTCTGCTGACTCACCTTTGACCTGCATTCACAGGTGTAACTGGCAGAACAACTGTACTGTTGAAGCATTAAACGCAGTGTTAGGAGACTTCTGTAGTGGCACCTACAAGTACCTGGAGGTGGTTTACACTTGTCAGGGTAAGAACCTGAAACCTTTAGACTGCATTCATTCCTGTGCCCATAAAAAGGTCATTATTATTTCTATGCTGAAAAAGACTCAATAATCTGACATGAATATCTTGTCAGCTTATTTTTACAGATCCTGAGTGAACAAATTGAAATGATGTTTATGAAAGTCTTAAAAAACAGAATCCTGTGATTTTTATAGAATTTAATTATGGAAAAAATGTAATTTAATGAAGAAATCAGTGATGCTGACCACAATATATAGATACTCCAAAACAAAATGTAAAAATCTATTAGTCTGTTTTCTCCTAAATACTGCAGTGTTAGACCTGCTTTAAAAAATACTGCAACAGCTGATGTTTTTCCTTTGATGTGTGAAAAGTCCTCTGGGTTTTAAAAGTGCTGCAATTCAGTTTTATTTATACAGCACCAAATCCAAATAACAGATTGCCTCAAGTTGCTTTGTATAAAAAAGTAGAGACCTTAGAATAATAGAAACAAAACAGAGAAAATCTCAACAATCATATGACTCGCTGTGATGATGTCACATGGAAAACCTCTATACACAAAGTGAAGAGGGTCCAGGCTCTCTCACACATGACAGGCCTGACTCTGTATGGACTTTTGGAAGACTGGGCACCATGGGTTGGCTAATTCATGTGAACTGAGCTTCATCCCACATTTTATTATTCATGTGGCTTAAACTTTGTTCAGTTGTTGTTACTAACGTCTTTAGTAAGTAAGTAAAAGTTTATTTATAAAACACCTTTCAAGACAGAGATCAAAAGTGCTTCACCAAAAGATAACAGAGCATAAAAAAGAGTTCTCCAAACACATGCCTAAAAACTGAGTTTTTATTGGTTCTTGAAAGACACGACTGAGATCTCAGGCTCAGAGGGAGAGAGTTTCAGAGTCTGGGAACCACTGTGGTCAAAACTCGGTCTCCTTTAGTTTTCAACCTCCTGTGATGTACAATAAGTAGCTCTTGATCACATGACCTCAGGGACCTGCTGATGGCTGTAAAGGCTCACTGATCGTCCACTAAGAGCTCTGAAAGTCAAACCAGAATCTTGAAGAATGTTTTGTTTAGACTGGTGAGCAATGAATTAGAGTGACGTAAGGTTTATATTTGTGAGGCGAATAGTCTTTCATTTTTACATTGTCAACAATTCATATCATGACATATCAAATTTATTTGTATACCACATTTAAAGACCAAAGTGCTTTCCAGTAAAACCATAATACAGATAAAATCAAAATATAAGAATATATACACACACACACACACACACACACACACACATATGTGTATATTTGTTTCTAATTTATCTTTATTTGTTTCTCTACAGTTTTTTCTTGTTTTTAACTGATTGTGAAGCACTTTGGTCAACTCTGTTGTTCTTAAATCTGCCATACAAATAAATTTTGAATTTTTGAATTTGAATTTTTTTTCATAAGCTTATCAAGTAAGCTAATGAAAATGACATCGTAAATAAAAAACGTCTCTGTTTTATTCACTGATGTTTCCTGAACATCGACAGAATGTGGAGAACAGAACATCTGTACGTTGTGTTTACCAACTGAAGATAAGGCAGAGATACCGCTTTATACCACAAGATGGTGCAGTAAATCAGTGTAACAGTTCTTTAATGACAATCTGAAGTTGAGAGATGAACACATTTTGCAATAAAAGTACATTAAAAGGGAGAGTTTATAAAGTCCTCCGACCAAATTAAAGACAGAATTAGGGCTGTTCGATATAACGATATATATCGGATAACGATGTAAAAACGTCGATCGTTTCATTTTACGCTATCGTTTGTTTTGTGGTTACGGTTTACGTCAATATTTGTTCATGGTTCTGATGGTCACTGTAGTGGCTATATTCATTTCTTAAAGTTCTCTCTTTCTCTTATATTTAATATAACCACACTACGGACGGACAAGCGCCTGTTTTTATGCGTTTATGCGAATTTACAGAAAATGTTACATTTTTGTGATTTATATCGTTATCGGACGATAGATGTTTTATATCGGGATATGAGATTTTGGTCATATCACACAGCCCTAGACAGAATTAAAAGAAAAAGGTTAAATGCAAAACAAAAAATGACAAGAGCTCCGATCAACACAATATTAAAATGAGGTAGTCAGAGAAAAAGAGACTAGATAAGCACAAAGACACAGGTTATATCATGTCAAATCATCCAAGCAGAAGGCTTGGATGATTTAAAAATATATTTAATTAGAAAATTTATGCGTATTTAATCGAAAATACACATGAATTTTAATGTCTTTCCCAAAATACAGTTTGAGAAACAACAGTGTTTTTTGTTTTTGTAATACTTGTATATATTTTACAAAAACATAAAAATATGTAAAACTTGTTACATTTGCTCATTTCAGCATGAAAGATTTATCAACATAGTCAGGACACACCTTATTCATTTATTTTTTTATTGTCATGACTGTTTACATTGTAGATTCTCACTGAAGGGATCAAAACTATGAATGAACACGTAGAATTATATAGTAAACAAAAAAGTGTGAAATAACTCAAAATATGTTTTATATTTTAGATTCTTGGTAACAGCCACCCTTTGCTTTGATTTCTGCTTTGCACACTCTTGGCCTTGTCTCCATGAGCTCCATGAGGTCGTCTCCTGAAATGGTTTTCCAACAGTCTTGAAGGAGTTCCCAGAGATGCTGAGCGCTTGTTGGTCCTTTGCCTTCACTCTGCGGTGTGCAAAGCAAAAATGTGCTTGTATTTGCTAATTAAATGTGAAAACATTGAAGCATTCCTACAAAGTCCTATATTTGAGCGCACACTAATAAAATCCCTTCTGTAACCATCACTGCAAACAGCCAGCTGATCTACACAGCAACAGGGATCCTTGAATATCAGATGAACACGAGAACAGAAGCCTCAGTGGAGACGAAAACTAGAGGCAGAAAGGAGGGAAGTTACTCAACTATCAGAACTGCAGAGAAGTGTGATGGGACGCCTAACAAGTACAACAAGCTGTACAAACCTGAGGCCTTAGAAAGACCCAGGCAGTGTCGTACTGATGTAGTTAGTCAGTTACATAATTAACCAGCCGTTAATATGAAAGTCATTGTTCAAGCTCAGCTTCTTCTAACATGAGATGATCGACTGCTTTGCTTTGGCGTGTACTCAACTGACAGTTTATTAGGAACACATGAAAAATAATGAAACAGATGTCTGTTATGAAATTCTTCATCTTCTGTTCTGAAGTTTAAGGGGAGAAATTACTTTCTTTTGAGGAACCATTAATCTGTTCACTGACCTTTTAACTTTGCAATCATTTTGAAGATGCTTCCTGCCCTCCTGGTTGGACTTGGTTTGGAGGTCGCTGTTTCATCGTTAACAGCAGCATGAAGACCTGGACTGATGCTGAGGTACATCAGGAAATAACAGCAGCTGTCGCTGCATCACTGATGATATAAAGAGTTTCTGTCTTTGACTGATTTTAAATGCATTCTCACACTTTTCATCTTCTGTGCACCTCATCTTCCTCCTCAGAGTTCCTGTCAGACACTCGGTGGACATCTGGCCTCATTCCACAGCACAGCTGAGTACACCTTCATCAGAGAGCTCACTCGCACAGCAGCAGGGTCGTATCCAACAGCTTGGGTTGGAGGCAACGACAGAGAGACTGTAAGTGTTTCATAGATAAAGAGGATGAGCTGCAGCTGTTTCTGATATTTCATATGTTTCTCTTCATATTCAGCAGTTTGATTCAAAGGTCAACATGTGACAGACTGATTAATCAGGACTTTGTTCCTGGAGACAGATGTTGCTGTTGACTTGACTTTTCTTTTCATTTTTTACCTGCACAAACAAAATGAACCTTCATTGTGTTCGAGTGGTGTAAGAGGTCTCATGTCTGCACTCTCAGCATAGATGCATCAAAGTATATCAGAACAAACTGAACTTTATTCTTCCAGGAAAATGTGTGGAAGTGGAGTGATGGTTCCCAGTTTGACTTCAGAAACTGGGGCAAACGACTACCTGACAACTCTGGAGGAGGAGAAGATTGTATGGAGATAAACTATGATGGTACAAACTGAAAGTGGGCCTGTTGATGAAATGTGTTTGGTTTTTATATTGATTGAAGTCATGTGATCTTAGGTCTTTATAAGAACTGTGTTTGTTCTTTTTACATTAGAGAAGAAGAAAACATTTACTGCACAGACCTCTGATTTTATTTCTTCATTTTGATTCTTTACAGGAGGAGATTTTCTCAATGACTCAGGGTGTAACTCACAGAGAGGGTTTGTTTGTGTCAGAGGTCCATAACTGCTCCTTCGTGTCCTGACACGTCTGACATGATGATGTCACCGCCTCACTGCTGATGTCACTTCCAGCAGGATGTCAAGCCTCGATGACATCACTGCTGGATTCTGTTGATAAATATGATTTCATATCACAATAAACAGGAAAATAAATTCAATAAAATTTAAAGGAACTGAAATGTTGACCTGAAAGTGAGTCATTCATGCTTCAAATCATCATCTGATCATTTTAATAAACCTCAAAATGCTTTCTGTCTCCCTGCAGCTCTGATGGAAAAATATGTGTGACATAAATACACCATCAGTACTTCTGATCCTGGGATCTCATCACCTGATGCTGATAACGCAGTTATGTTTAAATCTGAAGAAAAGAATAAGCTTAATCGTATTTGTGTAAAATTATATATTTATCTTTTTTTTGCAACTTTACCAGCTTTACTTATAAAGCACTTTAACACAAAACCAGAGATCACAAAGTGCTGCACATATACAAATAGCATAAACAAACAACAACAACAAATGAAATGATTAAATAAAATAATAAAACATGTTAAAAAAGTCATATTGAGTCAGCCCCTTACAAGAGCAAATAAATGTGTCTTAAGAAGAGTTTTAAACTCAGAAAGAGAAGAGGCCTGTCTTACATGCACGCTCACGTCTGCATCTACTGACTGAAACCAGCCCACTGAGGAACAATGGGCTGGGGGGTCAGTTCCTTCATCACAATTATGCAAATTCTCATGACCACTGATCAACAACCACTGATCAATAACCATGAGTCCCATTCACAGAGAGCTGGGGAATGGCTGCAATCACAGCATGTAAGATGGTGACAGATGTAAATGGCCTCCTTGACTCCGCCCTCAAACCAGCGTTCCTCCCTGTCCAGGGTGTGAACATCATAGCCAGTGGTGTAATGTGATTATTTTGTTCCAGTTAAAAGACGCGCTGCAGCAGTTTGCACCACCTGCAGACATCTAAAGGATGCATCACTAACCCCACAGTAAAGTGCGTTACAGTAATCCAGCCTAGATGTAACAAAGGCAGGATTACAGTCTCAAAAAGCTGCTTTGGTAAGATGGGCTTTATTTTGGCTGTCACAGATGAAAGAAGCTTGATGTCAGGTTTATATAGTGGATTGTCATTTATGCTTAGAAATATCTTCTCATATATGCTCAGAGTTTTATCATCAATGTCATGTTGGTCATGCACACCCACACCCTGGGGGCATGGGAGAGGTCGTACCCCCCCCACACACACACACGCACACACTTACACAACGCACAGGCAAGGTACTCTGTGTATGTATGTATACGTGATATGTTAATGAACCTATGTCTATTCATGTAACCTCAATAAAAGAGCCGTGTTACGGGGGAGCGGACGAGAGTCTGACGGAGGTCAAGTGGGTGGACGACACTTCCAGGCAGGCCTCCGTCATGCATGAGTAACACAAAGAACTTTCCCTACTTGTGTCTTGCTTTTGCTGTGTAGTAAATTGTCTTGAACGTTGCAGCGAATGGGTTTAAGCTACAAACCACTTGATCTTACAAAAGCAGTGACCTAAACTTTCCCAAATGAACAAACATTAACAGAATGTGACGTCATGCTCACGTATACGTACTGTACTGGTCATCATAAATAGGGCTGTAATACCACTTTGTACCACCAGATGGGGGAAAATTCATGGAACCTTTATTAAACCATTAAAAATTAAAAGGTAAAAAAAGCCTGTAACTATGTTTTTGCTGTAATCACAGATGCGACAAATAAGAACAATAAATACAGGACAGAGGTGGGGGGGTGGGGGGGTTATATACACAAATACAACCAATAAAATTACAGTTACTGTGAAGCACAGGATACATGACTGAAGATCTGTGTGTGTGTGTGTGTGTGTGTGTGTGTGTGTGTGTGTGTGTGTGTGTGTGTGTGTGTGTGTGTGTGTGTGTGTGTGTGTGTGTGTGTGTGTGCTGTTAAAGTGCAGCAGGTTCCACTTCACCACTCTAACTGCTGATCCAGTTTTCTAAACTGGAGTTGTGAGAGATGTGACTGTCAGAATTTCTGCTGGTGGACACAGCTGAGCGATTTTTAGTAGGTCGCTGATTCTTTCAGTTCCTCTGGCAGGTCGTTCAGGCAAAAACACGGTCACCTGTAGCTAAAAGGACCCACATGAGGACCTGAGGGGGCAAACTGGCTCATATGGGGAAACACTGCTGCTGTTCAGGATGCAGACAGACTCAGACAGGAGTTTAAAGGGATAAGTGAAAGCTGGAGGTGAGAGAGCGACTCTTCGTGCACAGTAGAACAAAGAGGAGGCGGCTGCAGTGGCTCAGTCTGCAGAAGATAAATGTGAATGACCTCAGAACAGGAGATTTTTATGTTGTGTGAAAGTTAAATATTAATCAGACTGAACCTGAACGTCTGCCAACAGGTTTACCTTTGTGTTTTTTGGATTGAGCAGAAAAAACTCTATTTTATTCTATTGTAATCTTTTATCATAGCCACTTAATTTTATGCAGATATTAAAATAAAATCATGTGACCAATTCTTTGTGTATTTTAGTGTAAACAGTACAATTGTATATGATATAAATTACTTTGGATTTAAGATTTTCTATATTTGACATTTTTACTCTTTAACATGTTTTTGATTCACTTTTTCCTTCCGACTCTTTTGCTGCTGTAACAGGTGAATTTTCCAGTGTGAGATTAAATAATGTTATTGTATCTTAATCAGTCTGAATAATGAGATGAAAAGTGTGGTATTTAATATCAGAATAAGGAAATATACATTTATGGATGACACAAACAGATTAATGTTGCTGTGATGACCGCTAGCTGTAAACAGCAATAATCAGAGCTCTACAAACAGCTGATAACTAGAAACGTGGAGCTTCTAGTAATCGTCTCCATCTAGATCAGAGATGTCAAAGTCATCTTGCATGGTGGGCCACATACAGCCTGCTGATCGACCACTGAAAGTCGTCTTTGTGTCTCCACATTTAATCCTGAGACATCTTAATATAAGAAAAAGACGTTCATACTGAGAGAGACAGAAAAGATGCTGCACTTGAACTCATCACTTTGTCAAGGGAGAGATGAGTGAGTGAGTGAGGGAGGGGTTAGAGAGGGCTGTCTCTCCGTTCAAAGTCAATGAGACTTTATCACCAGAAAAGGTGGAACATTTCAGAAAGGGTAGAAAGCTGCTGAGGAGCGCAGCATCAACAGCAATGAACTCGAAGGAAAATGACGACTTTATTAACACACGGTGCATCTTCTCTTTCAAGGCTACCATCCCTGTGCGCTCACGTGGTCAGTGGCGTGATGACTGAGCGTCCTTTATTTACAGTGGAGCTTACAAAATGATATTTAATGTCCACATTTTTGCACCTCTGTCGACTCACAGGGTTTTTAGCTAAAGCAATCGTTTGCTGGTTGTCCTCATACAACACTGTTTGTGTGTATTTCACCTAAACCTCCAAAATCTTCTCTAAATATAAACACTCTTGCATTGTAGAAGCCAGGGCCATATACTCTCCTTCACAGGTAGAGAGCGCCATAGTGGGCTGTTTCTGTCACGGTCTGCAGTCCGCGCCCCGGCACCAGACTACCAGGTGGGCCAGCAGGTATGGCTCTCGACCAAGCATGTTTCTCTCAGAACTGAATCTAAGAAGCTTGGTTCGGTTCATTGGCCCGTTTCCTGTCCAAGCTGTATCGAACCCAGTGACGGTTCGGTTGAGCCTGCCTCGTAACGTGCGCACTCACAATGTTTTTCATGTCTCACAGGTGAGGCCTGTTCGGACCAGCCCGCCCTTCAAACTATTTTTATTAGCATTCACAGCTACAAGAGGCTAAGGTTACATTTATCTGTTTTAGGGTTTGATCGCTGATTCACCTCCGTGGCAACTCGCCCAGCCTTAATTGGAGAATCAAGACGCCTGCCTAGCCGCTGTTGTGAGGGCTCCTCCTCGGTGGAGCCTGCTGTCTTGTCTTGTCTTGTCTATCTTGTCTTATCCTGTTTTATCCTGTCGTGAGACTGTTTTTATTAAGTAGGCCTACCTTTTCCTGGTTCGCCTGGTTTTATTCTATTTTATTCTGGACTGTTGCTTGTACCCACGCTTCTGTGATCGGGCTGAGGTGGTCCTCTGCCCGAGTGTCGTGCCGGAAATTTTGAATCGCCTCCGTTGCTGGTCTCAGCCTGTGGGCAGCCAGACCAACTTGCGACTGAGGCTTGGACAACTACTACCAGCAGGAGTGGTAGTTTGACCCGTGGGGCATAAGCCTGCCAGTGTGTGTGTGTGTGTGTGTGTGTGTGCATGTGCGATTTCTTTTATTACACTTATTGAAGTGTGTTTTAGTTTTTTTATGATCTGTAGCGAGCCAGACGCTCAGTGTCCTTTTATCCCTTTAACGTATTTTTCTGTGTTTTATTTCAGTGCACGGAGGACGTGGCAGTGGCCCTGGGACCTCAGGTGGTGGGTCGTTTTCACCCTTTCTTTTGTACAGCACCGGGTGGGCTGCAGTGATTTTCTTTTTGTGTGATTTTCTTTTGGGTCCATGGCTGCTGGTAAGTCCAAGTTCCAACATTGTGTTATTGTACTTCTAGGACACTGTCAACAAAGACGCTACATTTTGTTCTCCTAATATTTTATTCTTTATTTCTTTTACTATAAATAAAACTGTTTTAATATTGGAGCCAACCTGCCTCAGTGTGCATCCTTGAATCTGTGCGGCCTCTTTTTATTCTTTTTATCTATTTTTCTTAAACATATATTTCCTGGGGGTGGAATTCCCCTAGGTGGCGCTGTCATTTTATTATTTCTTTTAGAACCCCGCCGACCACTTGGTCACACACATTTGAACTGTTGTCACCTTGCTGCACTGTAAATAAACGCACTGTCTTTACTTCTGAGCTCCGCGCCTGAGTCCACTCTCTAACTGATGTTTTTCCAACGAGCTGATTTCATTACAGCTTTCGACCCATGGACCGAAACACTTTCGACTTTGTGAGTTAGAACAAAGATTTTCAATGCAAATCAGAATATTTTCCATACAAATGTGTTCCCAGCTGTACTCCTGCCGCACCCTGTCTATTGCCGTCAACTGGCAATGGGTTTGCATGTAGATCACAGGATTTATTCAAACATTGCACGACAACTAAAAGGAGTCTTGGAAAAAGCTGCACAGGAAATGCATCTCACTCATTTAGAGGTTCATCATTTAACCAGGAAAAATAATCCCTCCAAGTGACTTTGTGGGTCCTGAATAATCAGGCCCCATCTTATCCTGATGACCTTACAGTGCCGTACGACAAATAGAGCACTTCGCTCTCAGACTGCTGGTTCACATGTGATTGCTCCATACAATGGGAAGCAGAGCCTTCAGCTTTCAATTCAGTTGAGTTTGAATACATTTTATTTATACAGCGCCAAATCACAACAGCAGTCGTCTCAAGGCAATTTATATTGCAAAGTAGATCCTATGGTAAAAAGAGAAAACCCCAAGGATCATATGACCCCCTATGAGCAAGCACATTGGTGACAGTGGGAAGGAAAAACTCCCTTTTAACAGGAAGAAACCTCCGGCAGAACCAGGCTCAGGGAGGGGCGGGGCCATCTGCTGTGATTGGTTGGGGTGAGAGAAGGAAGACAGGATAAAGACATGCTGTGGAAGAGAGACAGAGATTAATAACACCTAATAAAGAGAGGTGTACAAACACATAGTGAGTGAAGAAGAAACATTCAGTGCAGCGTCATCCTCCCTTAGATAAGCAGTCCCTATTGCAGCTTATCTAAGGGAGGATTCAGGGTCACGTGATCCAACCGTGGGTGTGTTTGGTGAAGGGGGATGTGGGCACATCATGGCCGGCGTGTCCCTGATTTCATTTCTGGTGAAATATTCTGGTTTGCTGCAAGGCTCTGCTCCTTTGTTCTTCAGGTAATTTGCATCATGTTAAAGTGAGCAGAGCCAAGTTTATGTAACCTTTCATTTAGTGCTGTTAACTCTATGTTTGGTCTGCAAAGGAAAATGTTCTCATTGTTGTGTTTTACATGTTTTTAAAATAAATTACAGCTTTAATCCAAACAGTGTAAATAGAGTCCTCCTCACTGGAATCCAGATGTTCTAACATGCTGCTCTGCTTCAGGCTGAGCAGCACAGGATACGGTTGCAACACACATTGCCTAATTTCATTTCATTTCTTAATTTCGTGTTGTCCCTCAATACTCTTCTCTCCTCTGTGTGGTCTCAGAGAGTCCTCGTATTCGGTTTGCTTCACTCCTGTCCTGTTATGTGATTGTCATGCTTAACATGTGAGTTTCCAACAATAGAAGATGAGTCTTCAGTTCAAGCCTGACATCCTGGATTCTGGGTTTTAATGGTGAAAGGAAATGGCATCTTACTAATTTAGATGATCACCTTTTATTCCTTTAACGTATTTTTCTGTGTTTTATTTCAGTGCACGGAGGACGTGGCAGTGGCCCTGGGACCTCAGGTGGTGGGTCGCTTTCACACTTTCTTTTGTACAGCACCGGGTGGGCTGCAGTGATTTTCTTTTTGTGTGATTTTCTTTTGGGTCCACGGCTGCTGGTAAGTCCAAGTTCCAACCTTGTTTTATTGTAGTTTTAGGACACTGTCAACAAAGACGCTACATTTTCTTCTCCTAATATTTTATTCTTTATTTCTTTTACTATAAATAAAACTGTTTTAATATTGGAGCCAACCTGCCTCAGTGTGCATCCTTGAATCTGTGCGGCCTCTTTTTATTCTTTTTATCTATTTTTCTTAAACATATATTTCCTGGGGGTGGAATTCCCCTAGGTGGCGCTGTCATTTTATTATTTCTTTTAGAACCCCGCCGACCACTTGGTCACACACATTTGAACTGTTGTCACTTTGCTGCACTGTAAATAAACGCACTGTCTTTACTTCTGAGCTCCACGCCTGAGTCCACTCTTTAACTGATGTTTTTCCAACGAGCTGATTTCATTGCAGCTTTTGACCCATGGACTGAAACACTTTCGACTTTGCGAGTTAGAACAAAGATTTTCCATACAAATCAGAATATTTTCCATACAAATGTGTTCCCAGCTGTACTCCTGCCGCACCCTGTCTATTACCGTCAACTGGCAATGGGTTTGCATGTAGATCACAGGATTTATTCAAACATTGCACGACAACTAAAAGGAGTCTTGGAAAAAGCTGCACAGGAAATGCACTCATTTAGAGGTTCATCATTTAACCAGGAAAAATAATCCCTCCAAGTGACTTTGTGGGTCCTGAATAATCAGGCCCCATCTTATCCTGATGACCTTACAGTGCCGTACGACAAATAGAGCACTTCGCTCTCAGACTGCTGGTTCACATGTGATTGCTCCATACAATGGGAAGCAGAGCCTTCAGCTTTCAATTCAGTTGAGTTTGAATACATTTTATTTATACAGCACCAAATCACAACAGCAGTCGTCTCAAGGCAATTTATATTGTAAAGTAGATCCTATGGTAAAAAGAGAAAATCCCAAGAATCATATGACCCCCTATGAGCAAGCACATTGGCGACAGTGGGAAGGAAAAACTCCCTTTTAACAGGAAGAAACCTCCGGCAGAACCAGGCTCAGGGAGGGGCGGGGCCATCTGCTGCGACCGGTTGGGGTGAGAGAAGGAAGACAGGATAAAGACATGCTGTGGAAGAGAGACAGAGGTTAATAACAGATATGATTCAATGCAGAGAGGTCTGTTAACACAAAGTGAGTGAGAAAGGTGTGTAGGTGGTTGTGGGTGTGTGTGGGTGTGTGTATGTTCAGTCCACGTGTTAACGTGGGTCAGATGTCAGGAGGCAGAGTTCAGGAGTCTGACAGCTGTGGGGAAGAAGCTGTTCCGGTACCTGGTGGTCTTAGTCCGGAGGCTCCTGTAGCGCCTCCCAGAGGGCAGGAGGGTGAAGAGTCCATGTGATGGGTGACTGGGGTCTTTGATGATTTTCCCAGCCCTTTTCAGACACCGCTTCCTGTAGATGTCTTTTATGGCAGGAAGTGGTGCTCCGGCGATGCGCTGGGCAGTTTTCACGACCCTCTGCAACGCCTTCCGGTCCGAGACAGAGCAGTTCCCGTACCAGACTGTTATACAGTTGGTCAGGATGCTCTCGATGGTGCAACGATAGAAGTTCACCAGGATGTCTGAGGACAGGTGGTTCTTCCTCAGAGTCCTCAAGAAGAAGAGGCGCTGGTGAGCCTTCTTGACCCGCTTGGAGCAGTTGGTCGTCCAGGTGAGATCCTCGGAGATGTGGACTCCCAGGAACTTGAAGCTGCTCACACGCTCCACAGCCGTCCCCTTAATGTGGATGGGTGGATGTGGGTCAGCATTCCTCCTGTAGTCCACGATGAGCTCCTTGGTCTTCTCGGTGTTAAGCAGCAGGTTGTTTCTGTCGCACCACTCAGCCAGACGATCCACCTCCCACCTAATCCAAAATGCTGTATTTCTCCTGTATTGGCTTCCCTTCATTGGCTTCCTGTTAAATCCAGAATTGAATGTAAAATCCTGCTCCTCACATACAAGGTCTTAAATAATCAGGCCCCATCTTATCTTAATGACCTTGTAGTACCATATCACCCTATTAGAGCACTTTGCTCTCACTCTGCAGGCCTACTTGTTGTTCCTGGAGTGTTTGGTCCTAACTATATGCTTTAGCAAAAAGGAAAGTTAAAAGTAGAGATAGTGTCTGTCTCCTGAATCCAAACTGGAAGCTGGTTCCACAGAAGAGGGGCCTGAAAACTGAAGGCTCTGCCTCCCATTCTACTTTTAAATTTTTCCTCATGAAGTTTTTTTTTGTGTGTGTTTTTCAGAATTCACTTTTCAGACTTTGGAGCATTATTAGCCAAATATTCGACGGTTGTACGGAGTCCTTTCTTTTTTAGAGTTGGCATGGCCTTTTTCAACAACACACTGAAACACAGGTGTAATGGCGTTTTCAGCTTCAGGTTTCCTGGATGATGATTTGGGTGTTTATGAAGGCCCTGTTCTCTCTGTGCTCCAAACCCTTAGTACAATGGTGCAGCTGCCATACAATGGCATGTTGTGTTTTTCAGGAACTTTCAACAGTTCTTCACACAGTCACAGTCAATGGAAACCTCTCTTTAAACACTTACAGTATAATACTGTTGACTCAGCATCACAAACACTGTCTCGTTTGTGTTCTCTGACCAGAGAGACATGTGGAGATGTTCCATGTAAATATGAATATTTTCCATACAAATATATTCCTGCTGTGTTCCTGCTGCACCCTGTTTTACATGTTGTTTATTCACATCCTGGTTTTTTCTTTTTCTCATACTTTTTCCATTCCAAGCATCCAACATCCTGCACGTGAGAAGGAGGATACTCTGCTTTTCCATTGGCTGTGCTTTGCATGTACATCACAGGTGTTACTGAAACAGAGTGAATCCAGCAGCTCTGTGTTTGATCCTCCATCAGCTCAGCTCTTCACTGTAATCCAGATCTCCTAACATGATGCTCTGCTCCGGACTCAGCAGCACACTGTGTGAGTACAACACACTGATAATCCTTTATTTATACATGAAATCAGCTGCACATGTTCAGTCTAATCCTTTTCTAGCTTTCCACTGTGCTGTACTGTGACATGCTTTTCTTTCTGCTTTATTGGATCAGTTCATCTAACATCCTAAATACATGTTTGCATCACCTCAGCAGGACAGTTAGGCTTCACAGAGTCCTGAGAGCAATTCATGGCTGATCATTTACTTTGAAGAGTTGAAGTCAAACTGAACACAAATAAGTTTATTGACAAAAGTTGGAAAGATGAAGAGAATAAATGTGTCATTGAAATCTGCTGTTTAGAAAGAGTTTTCAAAGAATCCAGGTGTGAATGAAAGCAGCAGCTTTCTCCTGTTTGGTTTTCATTTCTGTTTCATGTTTTGAGGTGAATTCAACTTGATATCAAACACACAGTCTGACACTGAGCTTTCTTTCTGTCTCTTTCAGTGCTGGCAGCAACCTGTTCACTCATCACTTCAGGTAAATGCTGTTTTACTGCTTCTTATATTTTGGTCACAAAGAGCCTTTCTGTGAACTTTCTCATTATTAGAGCTCACCTCTTCTTCTTCTGTCTGTAACTACTAAATATTGTATTTGTGTGATCTAAAATCTAAACTCTATCCTTCACACACACCTTTTTAAAATCTTATTTCTGTTCCCAGTGAAAATGAAATGAAACCTGTCTGGTGGCTGCTGGGCGGGTGGGGGGGGGGGGGGGGTTCTGGATGTTGTGGGGCTCCTTGTTGACATGTGAGGAAATCAGGGATAGAGGCTTTGGATTGCAATCCTTTAAATCAATCTTGATTTAAAGCAGACCTTCTCAAAGTGTGGGGCCCGCCCCCTAGGGGGGGCGCAGAGCCATTGCAGGGGGGGCGCGGTATGAAAAGGGGGGGGGGACAAACCGCTTGGACACTGCTAGCACGGGGCGGCCACAGAAACGCAAAGCAGGAGATGAAGCGTCGCTGAATATGTTTCCAAACCAACTTCATTCTGAGACAAAGACTAGAAAATCTGGTGAAGCAAATCTGCCCTTTGGCTTCACCTGCACAGGTGCTGAGGTAGGTCTCCCTGCAGAACTGGTTTCCCCTGCGTCGGGAGCAGCGCTGGGCTCTTCAAATCACGGACAAACAGGATCCCACATTCTTGATCTTTAGTTCACAAACACTTGTTGTAATGACTAACTGCTCCTGACATGTTGGAGATGTTTGCTCTTTATACAGTAAAGTTACAGCGGGATACAAATAACATCAGGCTGATCCTGCCACAGTTTGTTCCCCGGTTCAAATCACGGACTAACAGGATCCCACAGCTGTTTATGTTTTTGAACACATTTTGCACAGAGAGGCGTTTTTTGACAAATGTATTGATGCAATGTTGAATATAGACAGATATATAATAACATAATAGATATTATGTCTCTGCACTCTTTACAAACTGTGATCTTTGTTGTCCACCCTGGAGCTAAATCAGCCAGCAGCTTCAGCAGACAGAGGTTACTGTAAGCTTCGCTGACACTAACCGTGTTTCACATCCATCAGGGAAAACTAAAGTAAGATGAGGGACCAGCTGTAGCTTCACCTTCAGCAAGAAAATGATCAACACATTCCCCATTAATTTATCAGAAATGTACAATTTATTTTTTATTTCAGGCTTTGTCAGAGCTTCCGTTCCTCCTCCTGTGACCCCCATATCCACAGGGAGAGTGGTCACCTCTAACGGCCTCAGTGTTCATCGCCTGAGCTGTGGTAAGATGGAAAATAGAGTCCAAGAATTCACTGCAGATCAAATTCAGACTCTCAGGCTAAATTAAACAAACTTAACAAGTATTGGATGAACTGTTTATAGTTTACAGCCTTTTTATGCACAGCTGCTTATTTTCAGTTTAAATTGTATTTTCCTGATCAACAAACCAACAGTGCATTTATTCTTTCAAAAAAGCTCTGAGGATGTTGGACTGTGTATAAAAGTTCAGAAACATTTGATGTAGATTAGAAACAAAAACACTGACTTAAAGTTTCCTCCTTAATCAGAGTTAATGTAATATCCACTGTGGTGGTGTACAGAGGTACAATCCTCATTATTTATGGATCTGCAGCATCTGAGTCTGAAACTGAAGCCTGAAACCTGGATTATTGCATGTTGTGTTGAGTTGTTCCTTTTCTCTCATACTGTGTCTGTATAACAGTGGGTGGAATGATCATTGTGAGGTCAGCTGTGTACAGATGTAGAGGTGGAGTAACCTGGTCTCACGGTGACACTGAGAACAACGTGAGGAACAGGTGAGCACTGTGGGATGGTAGAAGTGAGCCTTTGATTCAAAAGAAGAAACAAACTAAAACCTGTTGAACAGCTTTACTCAAACTAACAGGAAGTAAATGATTACCTGAAAGTAACTTGTTTCATATCTTTGAGCTGAAAACCAGCTGTTTCTGTCTCCCTGCAGCTGTGATGGAAAAACCGAGTGTGACATACAGTCAAACATTACTTATGATCCTGGAGTCTGCAAATACCTGGAGACCACCTACGACTGCTTCACACGTAACGACTCTGTTAAACCTGTGATTAGAAATGACTGATGAACCCAATCTGTACATGAATGATTACAGTTTCTATGGGATCTGTGTAACATGTGAAGGATCTCAGGCAAACCTTCAGTGTGGTGAGAACACAGCTTCTCTTTCTTTGTACGTTTCTTGCAGTAAAAATATGTTTAGCTTTAGAAATTTGGCGCAGTTGATGGAAGCGACTTTTTACCAGAGTGGACAACTGTTGATCCAGTTTGAAGGAAGTATCCATGAAAACTCCAAGATTCCTAACAGCATCAGTGAGGCGGTTAGCAACAGGCCCCAGTGTGCCAGTCAGTTGTCCCAGAAGCATATTTCTATCAAAAACAATAATTCCGTCTTCTTTTCATTTAAGGGAAGAGAGTCACATAGTAACCAGTCTTTGACATCCCCACAGAGGATGTAGTGAAGATGAAACATCCCCAGTCAAGTGGAGGTAGATTTGAATATCATCAGCACAGCAATGAAAAGAGACATTATGTTTTTCAAAAATGGAGCCCAGGGGCAACATGTACAGAGAGAACAACACAGGACCCAGCACCGAGCCCTGGGGCACACCACAGCGAAGAGGGGCAGAAGAAGAGGAATGTTTACCCACTGTGACAGAGAAGGACTTCTCTGAAAGATATGATTTAAACCATGAAAGAACATTTCCTGTAAGGCCAACTACATGTTCTAACCTTGCCAAAAGAATATCATGATCGACCATGTCAAAGGTGACGTCAGATCTAATAGAAGTAAGACCGCAGAGCGCCCAGAGTCAGCGATTAGAAGGTCGTTGAAAACTCCTAGTAGGGCAGTTTGGGTGCTGTGACGCAGTTTAAATCCAGACTGGAATTCATCACTGATACTGTTTATCTCTAAATGTGTCTGTAGTTGCTGAAGCACTATTCAAATCAAATCAAATTGTATTTATACAGCACATATTCAAACAACAATAGTGTTTCACAGTCAGTAAAAGCAGGAGACAATTAAAACAAACAATAAAACAGGACAACAAACAATAGGTAACAACACAACAAGCTAGAACAGCCAACTGGTTAGAATCAAAAGCCAAAGTAAAAAGATAAGTTTTAAGACGTGATAGACTCGGCAGTACGAACATGAACAGGGAGGTTATTCTGGAGTCTGGGTGCCACGGTTGCAAGTGCCCGGTCTCCTCTCGACTACATTCGAGACCCAGGTTGTGATAGGAGCCTGTTTTCTCTAAAATGTGCTTTAAGTAATTTAAAGGAGGTTTGTGATTGTTGGAGCCTGTTCTCCACAGTCAAAGGTCCCTGATGGTAAAAGCACACTCACTGTTAGACTTAAACCTCGACCTTAAACAGGACCCACCGGAGGATCATGGGAGGTCAACATTCACGCTCTGCAGCTTTAAAGACCCAAATGTAATCAGTAGAAGTTAAAAGTGAAACATGCAAAATCACACAAACATGTGAATCTCTCTGTCCCGCTGTGGAGGCATCTGCTGTAAAATTAGAACATTAACTAAAGTAAATTATTATTAAACATTAATTACACTCAGTGTCACACTAAAGATTCACTGCTGCAGTGAGTCAGTTACAAAATTAACACATAAATGTGTGTGTTTCTTATTAAATCTTTTCTAAGCTGAAGTTCATGGTGAAGTTTCAGAAGTTATTTTTTCTTTTGAGGAACCATTAATCTGTTCACTGACCTTTTAACTTTGCAATCATGCTGCAGCTCCTTCCTGCCCTCCTGGTTGGACTTGGTTTGGAGGTCGCTGTTTCATCTTTAAAAGCAGCATGAAGACCTGGACTGATGCTGAGGTACATCAGGAAATAACAGCAGCTGTCGCTGCATCACTGATGATATAAAGACTTTCTGTCTTTGACTGATTTTAAATGCATTCTCACACTTTTCATCTTCTGTGCACCTCATCTTCCTCCTCAGAGTTCCTGTCAGACACTCGGTGGAAATCTGGCCTCATACCACAGCACAGCTGAGTACACCTTCATCAGAGAGCTCATTTACACAGCAGCAGGGTCGTATCCGACAACTTGGGTTGGAGGCAACGACAGAGAGACTGTAAGTGTTTCATAGATAAAGAGGATGAGCTGCAGCTGTTTCTGATATTTCATATGTTTCTCTTCATATTCAGCAGTTTGATTCAAAGGTCAACATGTGACAGACTGATTAATCAGGACTTTGTTCCTGGAGACAGATGTTGCTGTTGACTTGACTTTTCTTTTCATTTTTTACCTGCACAAACAAAATGAACCTTCATTGTGTTCGAGTGGTGTAAGAGGTCTCATGTCTGCACTCTCAGCATAGATGCATCAAAGTATATCAGAACAAACTGAACTTTATTCTTCCAGGAAACTGTGTGGAAGTGGAGTGATGGTTCCCAGTTTGACTTCACAAACTGGGGCAGTGGACAACCTGACAACTCTGGAGGAGATCAAGATTGTATGGAGATAAACCGTGGAGGTACAAACTGAAAGTGGGCCTGTTGATGAAATGTGTTTGGTTTTTATATTGATTGAAGTCATGTGATCTTAGGTCTTTATAAGAACTGTGTTTGTTCTTTTTACATTAGAGAAGAAGAAAACATTTACTGCACAGACCTCTGATTTTATTTCTTCATTTTGATTCTTTACAGGACGAGATTATGTCAACGACAAAGGGTGTGACTCACAGAGATGGTTTGTTTGTGTCAGAGGTCCATAACTGCTCCTTCGTGTCCTCACACGTCTGACATGATGATGTCACAGCCTCACTGCTGATGTCACTTCCAGCAGGATGTCAAGCCTCGATGACATCACTGCTGGATTCTGTTGATAAATATGATTTCATATCACAATAAACAGGAAAATAAATTCAATAAAATTTAAAGGAACTGAAATGTTGACCTGAAAGTGAGTCATTCATGCTTCAAATCATCATCTGATCATTTTAATAAACCTCAAAATGCTTTCTGTCTCCCTGCAGCTGTGATGGAAAAATATGTGTGACATAAATACACCATCAGTACTTCTGATCCTGGGATCTCGTTGATTGATGCTGACAACTTAACTTTAAATCTAAAGAAAAGCAAATATCGCAGTGAATTGATGCAACGTTTGCAGTGAGCCAGTTTTTTGTGTGTCTGAATTATTAATAGCCTTTGATATCATTGTTATTCATAGTTCCTGTCTCTGTGCCTCCTCTGTGCTGTGTCATGCTATGTTCTCGCGTCTGTTCGTCCCCAGTTCAAAAAGCGCAGCAGGTTCCACTTCAGCACTTTAACTGCTGTTTGCACTTGTGGGAACTGTGAGAATATAACTCCCCTCAGACGTGTCAAAGCAAAAGTAACGAGTCTGTTTTGAACATGTAAGCAGTAGAAAGTGCAGAAATTTGTGTACAAATGTGGGGAGTAAAAGTACACTGACAAAGTATTTGTATTTCATTACTTCCTTCTGGATCAGAGATGTCAAAGTCATCTTACATGGTGGGCCACATACAGCCTGCTTTGATCGACCAGTGAAAGTCGTCTTTGTGTCAGTTAAACAAGTTTAACTCTACATTTAATCCTGAAATATCTTAATATAAGAAAAAGAAGTTTCAGCAGCGTCTCAGTTTTTCTACATGATGAAGAAATGCTGCTGCAGTAAAGACGTCTGTCAGCACGACTCTTCAACTGTAAGAAATAAATGTGTGATTACAGAGAAAGTTCTGGGAGCTCTCTGTCCAGACTGTCCTGTAATTATTAAACAAAGTTTCTGTTCACAGAAAATGTTGTTTGAGCCGCTGTAAGAAACAGACATTTCTATAGTTTACAGAGGAAAAACAGGAACTTTTCTCTCAGTAATTGTGATTTTATTACTCTGGTGCAGCATGAAGGGCCGCGGGGGAAACTTATAAACTTATGGAAACACAAAAGTGCAAAATGTATTCCATCCATCACATTTCCCAAAGCCATCCAGTGGGTGGAGTAGTCGCCCGTCTAATTTTGGCCCCCAGACCTTATGTTTGACGCCCCTGACGTAGATCGTCCTCCTCAGCACTTCTTCCACCGTTACACAGCAGCTCGGCTCTTTCCTCATTTTGTTGACTTCCTTTGAGAAACGTATGAATCTCTTTCAGTTCTGCGCTTTTTAACAGAGCTGCTGACACATTATTCCAGCTGTCTGATGGATTCATTTTGTTTTTATGTAATGAAATTGCAAACGTGCCACTCTGTAACACTGTTTCCGGCTCCTTGTCTCTGCAGAGAGCCGAGGAGCCTGATGATGATTCAGAGGTTTGCTGCTAGCTTTCACACAAACACACAGTGATAGCGGTCGAGACAAACAGATACGTGTTTTCACAGCAGGATGTGATACCCGTCTGTCACAGTGTTCATGCAGCTGTTTCACAGATAACCTCAGCTGCTGTTCTCCATCCAAACGCTGCTGGAGCCTTTATTTAAGCGCTTGTTGCTGATTGGACGTGGGCCTTTCACCTGCTCCACACTCTTATTTTAAATCCAGAGGCGACCACGGTTGGACTTTTAGCTCCTGGACTGTGGAACGGCCTCACTCGGCCCGTTGGGGTGATTCTGTGAAAACCTTCTTGTTTTAGTTTATGCTTGATTATCGTGTCCTTCACTTCTGCACGTGAATGTGTGAACGTGCGCTCGTGTTTGTGTCAGTATGTTAAGACTGTGAAACACTGCGGCTGAACCGAGTGTTTCAGAGATGATGACCAAAGCTCCGCGTGAAGGACGAGCTGCCAGCGGTCACCGACGTCTCTTTTCTGTCACATCGTGATAATTCTGAATAAACGCTGATGGTTAATGAAACTGTACAACAGTCATGGTTAAAGTGATGATCACAGCTTGTTGACCGAAGGCCTTTTAACCACCTGTGATGATCTGAATGCTGGGGGGTGTCCCACAGTCCGAGGTGCATTTATGCAGCTTTTAAAAGGATTTCCTTCTGTAACTGATTCAACATCTCAGTCTGAGAAAGAAAAGGCTGTTTTGTGTTGTGGCTCCATCTTCTCGAGCCACGATCCAGTTCAGGGTCGTGGGGGGGCCTTGAGCCGATCCCGGCTGACACTGGGCGAGCTGCGATTGGCTTCTATAATCGTTTCTTATTGATAGCAGTTTAGTTTTCTCCTTGGCTCTGCTGCACCTGATAAGCATCAGATTCTCATTTTTCCATTGGCTGCTTGTTTTGCACGTCGGTAAAAGTTCTCAGCTAAACGGCGTAAATACACCAAGGTCTCCGTCCGACCCGCCATCGGCTCAGCTCGCCACCGACAACCAGACCTCCGAACACGATGCTCTGCTCCGGACTCAGCAACACGCTGTGTGAGTAGCACACACTGATAATCCTTCATGCAGAAATGCATGTGTGCTCGCTTTGCTGCAGATTCTACTTTCATAGAGCAAATAATCAAACAGCTCTGTAGATACACGCGTTTATTGATCAGACGATCAGGGTTCATGTGCTGCCTGAAAATAATCAAAGGGTAAGAAATGGTTTATGCAGGATGGCTTTTAAGCTGACAGGATGGAAATACAATTCTGCTGTTAAATAATTCAAAGTCATTGAATAGAAATCATTTTATTAAAAAGCTTCAAATGTTTCCAACATTCTTACAAGAGACAAACATCTTTAATCTAAATGTTTATTGTAAGGAGCTCTGACATCATCTCATGTTGTTGATAAAATCATTTGTATGCAGATGCTGAGCTGCACTGACAGCGAATAGAAATATGATCGGGGGTCGCTGACCTTTTACTGCAGTTTTCTCCTTTTTTCATTCGATATCATTTCATGTGTGAGTTTGGAGACGAACCAAACTCAGTCTAACACTCAGGTTTCCTTCTTGTTTTTCAGTGCTGGCAGCAACATGTTTACTCGTGAGTTCAGGTAAAAGTCTGTTTTTGTGCTTCTCTGTTACCTGGTTTATTCTCATTAATGGACATTTTTAAAAATGATCCTCACCTTTACTTCTCTGCCCCTGAGCTGCAGGCCTGGCTCATCGTGGGATTTGGAAAGTAGTGGGGATATAAATCTGGCAGATTTGAATAAACTGTGAGATTAATGTGTTTTTCAGTCCACATGAGCAGGTGCACGCTCTTAGACAGCATCAAAGGTCAAAGGTCAGACACTTACAGAAACTCTTAGAAGATTTAAGCTCCTATTTGAATTTTAACACAGATCCAATCAACATTAAATTATCTGTGGAGAAGTTTCATTTACCACAAACACAGTGGGAACACCTGCCCACTACCCCCCCACTCTAAATCACACTCGCGTCTGCCTCGATTCATCGCCGTCACTCGCACCTCGTCACGTGACCGTTGCAGCTTTCAGAGACAGAAAAGCCGTCAGACCGTCGGTTTGTGCTGTGACTCTGCGTCAGTCAGCTGACTCCATGGCGGCGCTAACTGTTCAGCAGGAGGAGACGAAGAGCACAAAATAAAGATAAATGAATCAGTGAAGGAGAGAGAGCCTCAGATAAGGTCAGACGTTTAGTCTCTGCTGCCAGCAAACAGCCAGGCTGTCCTTGAGTCTCATCGTAGAGTCAAAACAGCAGACAGAAGCCGTCGGCTGACCTCCCTCCACCCTCCCCCCACACACACCATCAGCTGTGAGCTCATACCCACTCTGCTTTTTTAACTCTTTATTTTTCCCTCCAGGTGTAACCCGAGCCAAACGTTTTGTCCCGTCCACTGCGACTGCCATATCCAGCACCAGAGTGATCACCTGCGACGGCCACCTGGTCCAGCACCTGTGCTGTGGTAAGGCAGACACAGACTGTATGTAAATGATGGCTATAGATTTAAAAGCCAACACTAAAGAACCCTAAGACTAAATTCTTTTCATGTCCAGCTGGGGGCGACACCTGCGATTGTAAAATCCATCCATCTCTGCTCTGAATCTCTCTAATCTCTGCTTTTGTGTCATACTGCGTGAAACAGAGAGCGGCGTGATCGTTGTGGAGTCAGTCGAGCACACATGTGGAGATGAAGAACACTGCTCTCAGCACGACAAACTGAAGGCCATCAAGAAGAGGTGACCACTGTCGGTAACAAACATTTGAAACAATAACACGATCACGTCAGTGAGCTCCATCTCTCCCCACAGCTGTGACGGAAAGAAAACGTGTGACATAGACATCCAGATCTTTGGTACTCCTGTTCCCGGCGCCTGCAAATACCTGGACACCACCTTCGCCTGCTTCCCAGCAGGTCTGTATCTGAATACTTCCAAACTCTGCCCGTGAGTTGTTACGGTTTGTGACGCGGTGTTTCTCTTTCAGTCCACAGCACAGCGTGTGAAGGATCCAACGCAAACCTTCGGTGTGGTGAGTGGGGCAGTTCCTCTGCGATTCAGGTGGATTTGTTTCATTGATGTACAAACATGGTGCTGATTTAACACGGTGAACTCTTCCTCAGATGAAGGAAAGGCTATAGTCGTCTACTGGGCTGACTACGGGCGCCGCGATACGACCACATGCTCTCAGCATCGTCCAACCCACGAGATCCAAAACGCCCATTGCCCCAATCCCACCGCTAAAGTCGCTGACAGGTACCGAGGCTCGTTCTTCCCTCAGCCCGACGCAGATGTGACTGAACACTTCACAGTTCATCCTGCTGCTTCTATCAGCAGTCACACGGTCAATAAACACCCGTCACCCCGTCCCACTGCACCACACAGATGATGTGCTGAATGTTTCTCTTCCCAGGTTACAGGTTAACCCTGGTTTCCCAAACTGTGCACACTGGTTTAGATGTTTCCTGACAAAGTATGTAAAGCCTCTGTTGACTCACTCACCTGCTTTCACAGCTGCAACGGGAAAAGCAGCTGCATTATTGAAGCGAGCAACTCGGTGTTTGGAGACCCGTGTCCAGGCACCTACAAGTACCTGGAGGTGGCCTACGACTGTGAGCGTAAGTACCTCAGAGTCGTAACAGAGCTCCAACGTGCCCTCGGGACACTTTGCTGCAGAGCTTTGGTCCCTACGAACATGTTTTGAGTGGATTTTTGAATCACAGTGATGAAATCTGTAGATGAATTTGTAGTTTCTAATTTGCTTCCTCATCAGTGCACACCGTAGCATGTGAAGGGTCTCAGGCAAACCTTCATTGTGGTGAGAACACATTTCATACTTTTGTATCGTTGGTGGATTGGTTCGATAGAAACCCAAACACAGTTATAGTTTAACTCCATGAACACTTCCTCAGATGACGGACACGTTATCGCCATCCACTGGGCTAATTACGGACGCCGTGATACGACCACGTGCTCTTACCAGCGTCCAGAATGTGAGATCCAGAATGCCCGATGCATCAATCCCACGTCTAAAGTAGCTGACAGGTACAGAGGCTCGATCTTTGCTCAGCCTTACATCTTCACTCAGATGTATTTCCAGCCTCGGCCGACTCACTCATCGTCTGCTTTCACAGCTGTAACGGGAAAAGGAGCTGCATTATCGAAGCGAGCAGCTCGGAGTTCGGAGACCCGTGTCCAGGCACCTACAAGTACCTGGAGGTGGCCTACGACTGTCCGTGTAAGTGCCTTGAGGCTTTGATACCTTCAAAATATGGTCAAAGACAAATCTGTGCACGAGAGATTAATCTGCATTTGGAAATGTGTTTCTTTTTCAGTCCACAGTATCACATGTGAACATTCTTATGCGAACCTTCATTGTGGTAAAGTTGCTTCTTTTCTATTCATCGTTTAAAACTGTGGTGATTTCATGCGATAAAAATAAAACATGCAAGTGAAAAAGAACTGATATATCAATAATAACAGGCTGATAGTTTAACAGTGTGAATTGTTCTTCAGATGAAGGACACGTTATAGTCGTCCTGTCGGCTGAATACGGCCGCGATGACTCGACCACGTGCTCTTACAAACGTCCTCCCGCTCAGCTCAGTAACACCCAGTGCTCAATTCCCACCAGCAAAGTAGCCGAGAGGTACAGACGCTGAGTCTCTTTACACTTTCTCTCTGATGACTCGAGTATTTAGAGCCTCTGCTCACTCACTCTCATTTACATTCACAGCTGTAACGGCAGAAACAGCTGTTCCATCAAAGTAAGGAACTCTATGTTTGGAGACCCGTGTCCAGGCACCTACAAGTACCTGGAGGTGGTCTACACCTGCGAGAGTAAGTGCCTCAAAGACCCTTTGAACGACTCCTGAACAGCTCAAATCTCTGCAGACACCAGAAAACCTAAAATCATGTGTACTCACGCTTACAAAGCTACGCATCAAATCTCTGATTGGATTGTTAAATTTGTGATTGACATGACATTGGCCAATCAGATAAAAGGAAGAAAAATAGGGTCAAGAGTTTCACACATATTTTTTGGCTAAGTCCACACGCAAATATATATATGTATATTTATTTTTAAACGCACATACAAAACTGATTTACAAGTACAAAATATTTATGATGACAATTTGAGCCCATAGGACTTGATATGAAACTCTTTGTGAAAATAATTTGTTTTCTTTGCAGATGTGATTGAAGAAGAAAATCCATGAAATCAATAAAACACCATGTTTGTGCTTCAAATGGAACGATTATCCAATCAGTAGTCAATAAGTAGATAAATCCAATGCAACACGTGGCCTGCAGGACAGTCAGGCTGTCGACAGATGATTGAACGTCAAACTGATTAAACGTCTCATAATTTTTCCTTCTTATTACAAAATAAAATTAATCGACCAGCCCTGCCTCAGCGTTGTGTTTAACATTAAAGGTGTCCATCCCATAATTCATGGACAGGATGCTGTGTGCTGAACATGTGAATGTGTTAGTGTCACTGCAGAAAGCAGTCAGACAAACACGACTCCGGCAGCTGATTTCAGCCCAAACTAATAAAGACCCCGCCCCAAAGTTAACGTGTTACCATGGTGATCTGGTTAGAAAAAAACAAAACTGTAACTTTAAGCTCAACATACTGAGTAAAGTCCTTCATGTCAGTCACTGCATGGTGTGTGGCCTTACTGAGGTCCTCAATAACGTGACCTGTAAACCTGCCACTCTGAACATTTATACACAAAATCAAACAACTCCATACAAAACCACTTTAACATGTGCACAGTCTGAATATCTAAACGCTGTGACAGCATAACTACACTTTGAATTTAGATTACGCCGTAGCCTTGTGAACGTTCGCTTTGTTTTATACGCTTAGTTGTTTATTTAGTTGTGTGAAGGGAACTCGCAGAGTAAGACTTTCTTTGCTCAGCGTAACTATTTGTGTTTTGCAGTCTTCTTCTGATCTGCACTAATGCTCCCTCATCTCAGCACAGGCGTCTTTAAACTGTGAGCCCTGTTCTCTTCAGACGGCCTGTGAGCGTTTCTGAGACCGACTGAAATTAAACACTCGAGCTTCGCCATCTTCACAGATGTTTTATTGGAGGTCACAGCAGCACAGGACCAAACATCGACGATGCTCATCATGGAAAAAACAAACAGACAGAATTCCACATTGAACAGGTTTCAGTGCACTTCAGTAATAAACACAAAAATCAAGTAAAACTACTCGGACTGGAAACTTTAATGCTTCATTATCAGCTTTTTCCTCAAATTGATGGAGAATGTTGGAGTTAATAAACAGAGTGGAAATGATTCCTTTAGCATCCATAAACAGAGCGGGCTCCCTTCATTCAACATCTACACCTCACTGGTCAAATAATGTAAACACAAACACACTAATTACATCAGTTTCACCAACAAATAACTTTTTCTATAACGTACATTTGTTCCTGTATGTACAGTCGTCCCTTTCCTGTGTTAAATGAATCCAGCCTGAGGACTGGGCTCAGTTTACGCCTCAGGTGTTTCTGAAGGTTTTTCCAGAGTCCTCACAGAACAAAAGCTGCACAAACTGTTCAAATTAAACAGTTTCAGTCCGGGCCGAGACTACATGCACAGGACCACGAGTGCATCAGAGGGAGCACAGAGAGTGAGCGCTGTGCTGCTGATGTATGCAGACGTTAGCAGGTTTTTATCCCTGCAGCCTCAGACTCGGCTGAGAAACAGCAAACAATAAAAAAAATAAAATAAAATTACATGACATCATATTACATGAAGTACAGGAAGGTTTAGGTTTTCCATTTTAGGATCATATTAATGCTCAATAAGTAAGTAAATAAATAAATATAAATAATTCTCAACACAACTTTGGACCCTCGAGCAGTACAGCCAGTGTACAGCCCTGTGATCATCACCAAACAGACGTGTGGCTGAGAAGTTCCTGCTGATGTTAGCTGAGGTCACGGTCACACTGTCATGGAAGGTCTCAGGTTTGAGACCCTGCTGTCACATCATCCTTTCCTGTTACAGACTGTAGCTGATTTACAGTGAATACAGTCCAGAATAAAGTTGGAGGATCACCCAAAGATTTGTTCATGTTCTACATGAGTCCGTGTGTGTTTCTCAAAGATCATTAAGGAGTTAATTTGGAGGCAGGACTCTGGAAAAGCATCCAGCCTACAGAGGCTGACACATGAGGACAAACTGAGGCCAGCTTCAGCCCATATTTCAAATATAAACGGACACATTTATGTACCAGTGAATAAAACCTTATTATGATCGCACTGAATAATGCCCAAATACAGATGGAAGGGGGGAGGAATGCAGTTGGAGGAGTGGAAGCATTGCAGTGAGAGGATGGACAGGTGTGGTGCAGGTGTGTTACTCCGTCTGTGGCACAGAGATGGCCGGGCCTTTGGGATCATCAAAGCGGTCCATCGTGCGCAGCTGCATGATCATGTGCAGGCCGTAGGTGAGCACCAGGACCATGAGCAGACTGGTGATCAGACCCATCCAGATCCCTGGGGAGAAGAAGCCGGCGCAGTCGCTGGCGTACGAGAATTCACCACCGCTCACGTTAAAGCCCTGAATCTGACGGCGAGAAGGAGAAGGGGTTCAAAATGTGGCGTTTGCTTCACTTCAAACTCACATAACAGGCCAGAAATCTCACTGACATACTCATACGTTTATAAGTCTATTTATTTATTGAATGAATAGATGCGCTTCTTTGGGGTTGTGTGAGGAAGGGCATCATAAATATTTACAAGGGGCCGGGTTTAGCCGGGCCGTGACGTAGACAGGAATCCTAGTATACTAGGACACGTGTCCAGAATAAACGGAAACACGGGGAGAAGTTTCACCTACAAAAATGAATCCATTTCACTAATTCAGCCCAACTGATGAGCTGAGGGGGGCAGAGCCATGGTTTACGACCTTTGGACCAATGAAGACGAGCGGGGATGTGAAAAATTAGCCTCTGTAGCTCAGAGTGTGTATTATGTGTTTTATCCTATTGTAAAGTGTCCTTGGGTGACTTGAAAGGCGCCCATTAATAAAATGTATTATTATTATTATTATTATTATTATTATCATCATCATCAGACGGCAGGAAGGCCGGCCCCCATTACAAATAAAGTGTGCCAATATTTTTATTTCATTTGTAATTTTAGCTTCCAGCTGTTATAAAACCAGTATAATCCAGTTAAAACCAGTATTCTTCTGCAATTATAATTAATATGGTCTAAAAGTCGCTCTGCTCATTGCTGTCAGCACATGCAGACATCCAACAGAGGAACCATTTTACACCCGACATCTTATGTTGGATTTTATTATATCACCAAAGACCAAACAATCTTACCTGGAAGTCTTCAAAGGAGACCCTCCACTGATTGGCTGGGTCTTTGGATGTGCGCGGGACGAGCAGCGGCCACTGGAAGCTGGTGACGGACTCGCAGCGGTACGAGTACTCGGCGGGAGCGTAAATGTTCCTGCTGCCGTTAAACGTGGCTTTGGTACCGTCGTACTCCAGCTCCACGGCGTCCAGCGTGAACCAGCGCCGTGCCGACACCTTGTAATTCCGCTGACTCAGAGCAAAGCTGAAAAACACCAACGAGCAGAGCATCGAATATCTTTAACAGCAAAACAGGGAGTTTTCAAGAGTGCAGCAGGACTGATAAATGTAAAAGTATAGATATAATATATTAATGCATATGGGTGTGTGTGTGTGTGTGTGTGTGTGTGTGTGTGTGTGTGTGTGTGTGTGTGTGTGTGTGTGTGTATTCATATCTTTATGGGGACCAGAAACAGGAAGTTTACTACACTTGTGGGGACCAAAATTCTGGTCCCCACAAGTATGAGGGCATTTTTGAGATTCAAAATATGGTTTTAGTGTCGGGATTATGATAGAGTAAATGGCTAGGGGAAGCGTTATGTCAATTAGATGTCCCCACAAGATATGAATACCTGACGTGTGTGTGTGTGTGTGTGTGTGTGTGTGTGTGTGTGTGTGTGTGTGTGTGTGTGTGTGTGTGTGTGTGTGTGTGTACTTACATCAGTTTGAAGCTGCGGTGGTTCAGCACGTTCTTATAATTCAGAACCAAACTGCAAAAAAACAAACATGAAAGAAAACAAACTCACTTTGACCTTTAGTCAACTTTATGGAAAATATTCTTCATGCAAATCAGAGCTCATAACTCTGAAGGACCCCAACACTACAAACAGCATCGCAGTGAGATCGACTGACTTCCTGTCACAGCTGTTACATTTATTCTGGGACAGCTGATCAACGCTTAAAGAGCTTAAATTAAAACGAAGACTGAAACTTTCTTTATCGCTTTATCATTTCTGAAGCAAACAACAAACAGCCAACCAGATGACGTTAATGGATTAGTGGAGGATGAAGAGTTATTACTTAATAAAAGCATAACTCAACTGTGACACCTTAAAATACAATAACTTTAAAATATCATTAACAGAACAAATGCTATGGTTCGGTTTGGATTCAGGAGACAGACACTCTCTACTTTTAAGATTAGGCTTCAAACCTTTTGCTAAAGCATATAGTTAGGGCTGGACCAGGTGACCCTGAATCCTCCCTTAGTTATGCTGCAATAGGTGTAGGCTGCTGGAGGATTCCCATGATGCACTGGGTGTTTCTCCTTCTTTTTCTCTGCACTGCATCATTAGTTATTATGAATCTATGGCTCTCTTCCACAGCATGTCTTTATCCTGTCTTTCTCCTCTCACCCCCGATGGTCACAGCAGATGGCCGCTCCTCCCTGAGCCTGGTTCTGGTCGACTGATTTTACCCACCAGTGTTAAACGCACTAAATGAAATTTACACCCGCAGCAGCATTTCATGAAAAACAAAACATTTTAAAACATTTGAATTTCAGACTCCAGTTTGAGCGGCGTCAGAGCTAAGTGATATTCACATCACAGCATGAAAATGAATGATTGTTTTTACATATTGTATTATGTCACAGGTAAAAAGCACCTGGCTTTGGTTTTGTCGCAGCTTGAGCCGTCGAGGTTGGGGGTGACGCCTTCTCCAAAGGTGGACGGGGTGAGGTCGTGCTCCTCCCAGCGACCGCTGCGGAGGATGCTCACCGACAGGCTTTTAGCCCACAGCAGGATGCAGCTGTTCTCCCCCTCCTGCAGAATAACCAGTGAACAGAAAGGTTCTCCTTACAATGGCATCTGGATTTTCTGCCACAACATCTTTGACGTCAGCGCCACCCTGTGAGCTGCCGACCCAAGTTTCAAATTAGTTTGAGAATATTCTGGATTTTTATTGCAAATCCAACATCGTGTCAATGTCAGCGCGTTAACTTCATTCATGACTTGAAAGTTCTGATTTTGCTCTGCAACAGTTTGTTGTTGGTGGGATTTACAGTCAAACAGAAAACAGCCTTTAGGAAAAAAAGAGTTCAAATGAAAAAATAATCACGATTACAAATAAGAAATGATTTAAGGAAGCAGAGTCAAAGTCCTGCTCAGGTATCTGTGACTCCACCTTGAACTCGACGGGTGGGTACGTTTCAGCCCTCTCCTTGATCCTCCGCTGCTTCTCCCGTTCTCTACCCCTCTCCTTGTATCCCCCTCTGACCTGCAGCAGCGAGCGCCCCCCACCCAGACCGGCCTCCACAGAGAGAGACGCTGCCTCCTGTGTAGGAAAAGAAAGATGGAGGGAGGGGGGCAGGTATGACAAATGGCTGCAAACATATATAAATGTTTCTGAATGAGACTCGGACTCACCCTGGAGGGCCGCAGGGCGGTGTAGATAGCCGTATACGGAACAGACTGCGACTTCATGATGTTCAGCACCTGACCAATCACTTCATCTGAAAAACACGCGTCACAGAGAAAACAGTCACAGGAAAAGATGGCAAATAAAAAGCTCACAGATGATTGTGAGAATCGCATGCTTCAGAGTCTGAGCTCCGCAGTCACTGGGTCAGATTAAACAGACTCACCGTTTCCACTGAGAATCTCTTTCGCTGACAAGAGATCAGCTCTGAAACGACAAACGAGGCCAGGAAGGATGGATGAGTCTTAATGTCTTTGGAGGAGAGGCTTCAGTGTTTTTAAAGCTCATCCAGATGAAGTGTGTGGGTTATTTCCCTTCTAGAAAATTACCTCTTTAACTTTACCATGCGACGTTTGAGAAATTGAATTTCAATTTTTAGAAAATGTACGAACAGCGACATCAAGGCCCGTTTAGAAACCATTATAACAGGATCAAAGCCTGTGGAGGACATGACCACAGCTGTTCTATGTGAACTCAGTTCACTGAGCTCAAAATGAGCAAAACTACCAGCTGCAGTCCAAGACAGAGGATGACTGATTATATCATTTGGCACAAAGTAACTGGCAGTATAAAACGTTTACAGCAGGAAATCCCATTAACGGTTAATTATTGAACAGTCAACAGACCCGATGCCGTAGGGCAGTCTGAACACGAGCAGAGCAGGCGAGGAGGCGTTCAGTCTCAGCTGGCTCAGCGTCTCAGGGTCCATGTACAGAGGGGAGGTGTCCAATTGGTCCTGCAGCTGGCCAATCACTGCATTGGATGCAGGCCAGGAAACAGCAGGTAAAACCAGAGAGGAGGATGATGACATCAGAGCTCCCTGTGACAAAGAAAAACCACGAGTGACCGACACACACCTGAGAGTAAACCGGAAACGTTCTGTTTGGTTTGTTTCATCGTGATAATACCTCCAGGTTTGGAAACACATTATCCTGCTTGTTTCCAAAGGCTCCTCCATACATGGTGAAGTCCTCGATGCTCATCTGAAGACCGAGAGGAAAAACAATGAGTCATAAATGTTTTAGACCACAGAGAGCAAAGAGAAACTGTGAGAGACGGTTTTAACCTCCAGTCAAACACTGCTGACCTGTGAGGCCGTCTGCCATTAGTTTTACAAGTCTTGACCAAATTAAATAAAGAAATACCAAAACTTAAAGAGTTCTGATAAATGTGAAAAGGCTACATGATCATGCACATAAACGGGACGGGGCCATACAAGAGCAAACGAGACGAGGAGCATTTGCGCTTGTGTTTAGCTTTAGTGCCTCAGAAGAAATTAAAAAAAAAAAAAAAAATCAAGGACGCTCAACAACAGCGTGAGGGCTCAGGGGTTTACCTTGTCCTGAAGGAAGAGGACTATGTTATGTGGTCCGACGTCCAGAGCTTTCTCCAGGTAGGAGGCCAGCTGCTGCTGCCCAACGATGTGCCCGGCTGTTGGAGGAGCCTGAGCTGGCAGGGAGATGCTGCAGGAGACACCAAACACAGGTGGAGGAGTCATGAAGTGCTGCTACAGAACAAGAAGAGTCCTCTACCAGACCGAATCTGATGGATTCACAGTGAAGCGGTTTTATTATTGTCGTTTCAACCATCTGCAAGAACGTATACGGCCTTTAATGAGTGAGGACCAAATTATCTGCAGCACATTCCTGATTTTCTTGCAGATACAGATGATTGAATATTATTAAAACAGGAGAAAAACCCAAGCACTTCACAATGTGAACTTCTCACATCCGAAGACCCTCATCAAAGGCCGTCAAATACATAATGTATTCGTTTTTACAGTATGAAAGCCTTTGATAACACATGCTGCTCTGTCTTCTGTGTGTCAGGCAGCACAGACAGATGCAGGAGTGTTTGCTAGCTGTCAGGTGGACTGCACCCGTCACTCATTGGGCCTGCAGGATATTCTCATGTCACGTTCTCTGACTTAACCTCGTGTTTCAGCCAGTCCGCTCAAATTAAACGCTTTCCGGGCCGTGTACTGTGGTGACGAAGCAGAGAACATAGTTTTTGTCCGCTGTTTTTCTCACGGCTAACCGTTAGCCGCTGAGGCCGCAGAAGGAGCCGCGGAAACGGGACCAAAATCAGTAAAACTTCACGGCTACGTACCTTCCGCTGGTCCACAGCAGGAGCGGCACCTGCTCGTCGCAGCTCGCCAGCTTCAACACGTTCAATAAAGCGAGAAAAACGGCCACAGCCGCAGTGATGCGCCGCCGCTGCAGTGCCCCCGCCGCCATCTTTACAGCCTCTGACAGCACGCTCGTGACGTTTCACGAGATCACTTGACCAGATCACGTGACAAGACGGCGCAGCGGCGGACGTGAAAAAGGATTTTTTTTTTTTTTTTTACTTCAAATGTATCAACGTTTTAATATTCTATTATTTGTAAGTGTTGTTTTATTTTGCTAATATTAGACACAATGTAGTAATGGCAAATAACCATGATTTATTGTTCACGTGATACTATTATTTTAATGTCATTTAATGTTATTAAATGTTTTCTTTTTTTAAATACAAGTATTATTTACTGTAACAGATATATTGGAAACCGTAATTCCCTTCGACATGTCCAATTAATCATCCAAAGTGAGAATATTTAACTTTTCAAAGAAACATCTTAAAAATTACGTTCTACAAAAATATGGAAACATTCACGATTTAGCATAAACTGATCATCTTTAGTGGCTTAATGTACACTTTGTCTACATAAAGTGTAAGGTTTGCTAAGCACTCATAATGCCACCAAACTGTTCGTGGATCTGTTAGACTGGTGCAGAGTTTAAAGATGAACCACAAATGGAACAAATTCAAACTTAGAAAAGTCAGATTCTTTATTGGACTTCACATCAAGTATAGGAAAGAGTGGCAATCACATTAAGGCGATGCACTTATAAAATTAGCACAGACTTTGTCCCTTATAAAATCCTTTTTGTCCTCTGTGATAAAATAAGTTATGTACATCAGTGATGGGGCAGCATTCAGGGGTTTTAGGATTAACAGGAAAACTTTGATTGAAAAAGAAAATTATCAACACAACTAAGAGATGACTGAAAAACAGCAAGGAGCGATCCAATGATCAAACATAACAGTGCGATTACCTCAATCATTTACTGCCTGAGCATCTTTCTGATAACAGCTGCAAACATCTGGCATGCAGCACTTTGACTTCCTCATGCACAGAGGAGCATGATGAGTACTTTTTTTTTTTATTAGTTTAAACAACAGCAGCTTTACATCTTAAAGAAAAAAGAACTGGTTATTAAACAGATCATCAAAATTGAACAATTCAGCAAAACTGAGAAAAGCATTCAGCTGGTGCAGAGCCCGATCAGAGCAGGATCATTTCTCCCACACTGACAACAAGTTACCAGATAAAACGTGCACTCCATGACCCGTCGATGAGCAGCTGCTGTCTGTTGCTAGGTGAAACCTCCTTGTTACTTAGAGCCTGGCCTGGTGGAAATACTTATTCATACATAGTGACTGGTGGTTGCCAGGCAGTCACCAGGTGCTCACCCTAGTAACTGGGACTTGGTTAACTAGTCTTGGTTTGCTGCCCTTTTGAGATCTATTGTGTGTTTCACCAGTAAGAAAAAAAAGCAAAGTTCAAGGCTATTGTTCACCGCACCCTCCCCCCCCCACACACACACACACCCACACACACATAAAGGTCATGAGGTGGCCCCTTCACTCGCCCATCCATCACCCGACCTCCTCTCTCCTCCTCAGACTCAACACCAGCTTCTGCTGCTGCTCTGGACTTCAAAGTTGGATGACATGAAAAGCTGAATCATCAAAATCAAAAAGCCTTCTGATACCAAGGAGGTAAAAGAAATTCTCCTGAGGGCTTCTGGTTCTAAAGGGTCCCAGAGAAACCATGTATTCATATGTAATCAATCATTCATACATCTGCAGTGCTACTCGTCCTGTTTAGGTGTGCAGTGGACCAACCTGATTTTGAAGCAATAACTGAATTACAAAATGAGTTTGTTGCATCCAAAGTTACAGAAATGCTCGTTTACGACTGTCAGCGAAACACTCTGAGGCTCAGTGATGTCTCCGTGTGGAGGTGTGGGAGCTTCTCTGTATATGGGGTGTTATCCTCAGGGCTGATGTGTGAAGGACCAGTGTCTGCAGGCAAACGCAGGACGGCTAGGACTCAGGATCTGGTCTCTACCTGCTTGTGCAGGGCCTCGGCCTGGGCTTTCAGGCTCCGAAACTCCACCTGGACGAAATCCGTCAGGGTCTTCCTCATTTCCAACTGAGGGGAAAATTTGAAACGTACGTTCAGTATCTGTTATAATCACTTTCTACATTTGAGAAAGTGAAATCTCTGAGAGTTAGTTAGGATTCACTCATGGTGTTCATGGTGACGTCCTGAAACCTCCTGTTTTATCTGACAGAAGAAGTTTTTTTGTTGTTTTTTTACTTGCTGGTGTCAGCGAACTTCATGACAGCACCTTAAATGACGCCGTGCTCACCTGGCTCTTGTTTTCAGCTCGGAGGGTTTCAACGAGATCTTTGACACTGAACGGTTTCCCCACGAGGACGGTGATTCTCTGCAAGACAACGAAATATGTTGAAAAACAAAAAACCCTCAAAGATCCGAACACATCCTGGAGTCAGACTGAAGGCGTCTCACCTTGCCCGTGCGAGGAATGTAGGGCTCCACGTTGGGCAGCACGTCGCTCAAACCTGACATGAAGCAGAGAAGAAGTGATGCGTTTCCTCTGTACCTGCATCACTGCGTGGCGCTGTTCGCCGACCTTAATCCATCAGACTGCTGCTACCTTGCTAATGTCTTGTGGTGACATCTTAATCTGTAGTCTGAGATATTCTGAAGCCATAACAGGAGCGTCACTCACCCACGTGCCAGAGCGGCAGGATTATCGGATTAAGCGAGCACTCCGCTATCAGCCGACCAACACCTAAAACCACAGAAGCACAAATGTTCACACTGATGATCACAGCACGACATCTGCTCCAACAGAGACGCACAAACTGCGCTCACCCCACTTTAAACGTATGAATTCCTCCGTCATGTTGATTTTGCCTGAAATAAAATCAGAGAAGAAGAGTTCATTTTCACAGTAAGAAAAAAATAACGACATGTGAGGAGGAGGTTCACAGACCTTCTGGAAAGACGTGCACCCACTCTCCTTTGTTCAGCTTCTCCAGAATAAAGTCCATTCCTTTCTGGTAAACACCATCACCTACAGACACAAAACGGTTTTACACACGTTTTGATCACTTAAATAATATCACGTAACAATGTCAGTGTGCCCGTTTGCGTGTAAGAGTCTACATGGACTTGTCCCATTTAAGGTCTGTGAGCATTCCTCACTCATTTCTGTCTATTATGTCAAGGCTTTTTGTTTTCTCTTATATTTATGTTATTAGTTTATTAGTAAGTTTAATGCGACTGGTTGCATGACTGTGGAAATTTGCAATTTTGCTATAATCAGCCAGGTTTACAGTATGTTTGATATACTTGTGTTCGTGTCTTGTCCTTGTTAAATAATGGAAAGAAAGAAAAAGAAAACGTCTGCTGAAGGTTTTCTGTCATTCACAGGACAACAAACTGAAACAGAAAAAGCCCGACGTTCAGACTTCTGCTCGGATACTCATGTGGTGTGATGCGCTCAGATGGGCTTACCTCTGCAGACGGGAACACACTTCCCTCGGCTGAAGAACCTGGAGTGCAGCTCTTTAGTGAAGCAGATGTCAGATGCTGTAGGTGTCCTGTCCAATCACAGGTAAGTGAAAATTACACGTCCCTGCTTCTAAAACATTAACAGGCTGAAGCTCAGAAGAAACGAGATGAAGCTCACCATCGCATCTTTTTGAAGTTCCACAGCTGCCTGAGCCTCAGGACGCCTGCCGCAAACACACGCCGTTACCATCCAAGTGTTAACCAGCAGTGAGATTTCAGATCGAGTCTGCTCTTACCCCAGATGTGCGGATCATCCATACAGGACTGGTGGTTGGATAGAGTGATGAGGGGCGTGTCCGAAGGCCTCTGGTCAACCAGGTTCAACAGAACCTCGTGGTTGTGGACCGTCAGACAGTTCATGTACTCTTAGGAAGAAGAGCAGGAGGCAGGATCAGTCGAAGGTTCTCTGAGTGACATCCAGAAAATTAACTGAAGATATGGATGAATTTGACCTCAGCAAACTGCCCACATCAGGAAGCAGAGTTTGACAATATTAGCCAGAAGAAAAGCGAGAGAAAAGCAGACAACAGCTTTCTGATAAAGCCTCCAGCGTTGGCCTGCAGGCTGCTTCCTCTCTGATAAGATGAACGTAAAATTTGCTTTCTTCTCGTTGATATCAGCAGCTCGCTTTCCCTCTAACTCCTCTGTGAAGCCACATCACTGTTATCTTCGTCCTCGTGTGGACTCTGTGCTGTACTGTGTATATTATTTAACAGTACAGTTCAGTCACTCATGCTCTCACTGAGCATAAACACCCAGAGACCGTTGGAGGCAACCAAGAGACGTGATTTTCTTTTTAAAGAAGTGCAGTTTGCTGCTAATAAGCGAGAGTGTACAAGTTATCATTCAGCTTATAACTTACTGGTCCAGAAGTAGGAGTAGGAGCCCACCATGCCCATGATCAGTGAGCTGGAGACCCTCCACGGCAGAGCGGGGCATTGAGGGAACGGCCATCTCACCTCCAGGGGCATCACGGCGCTCTGCTGACACTACATCCACACACACACTCACCTGAACACAAAGCCACGCAGGGGGAGGCTGAATGACAGAGACAGCGGGTGGCGCTCAAACCAAACTCCTGCTGTCATACTGTAAGAGCGTAATCTTCATTAAAAGCAACAACTTTATTTGTTTGGTTTTTGTTTCCTGTCAACAAAACATTTTGTCTGCTGCGTTTGAAAAGCAAACTCCTCCATGTGTTATATGATTAAAAAGAAAAACAGCTTCCCACATATAACCGTATGTAATAATAATAACTCCATGTGAGTGCCTGTATAGTTTCTGTAAGGATTTTTATTTGCACTGAAAATGTTCAAAGAGGACTCAACATGCTCCTGTCTGCACACCTCAGGGTTAACCCTGAACTTACTTTGATACGGTCAAATCCTGCATGGTGACTCAGACCTCTGAGGTTTAAACCCAACTACGAAACAGGAAAGTTATCTGAAAACTGTCGTTTTTGTATCTCAGCCACTGCCAACTACAGTTTATCCGAACAACGTGTGTCCTCGAGTACATCCTAGAGTTTTATGCTATGCAAAAATAAAACAAAAACCTGTTGAAATGATGTTTTGGACCTTTAGGACACCGTAGCCACGCGAAACAGTAAAGTAAGTAAAGAACAAACAAAAAAGTCAAAAGAAACTTAAAACGAACCAAATTTATAAAGTTGTGTCTTTGGAGTCTTTGTATTGTCTATAAGAGACCAAACCAAGTTTGAATAAATTCCACGTGGTTATATTTATGTCTCATTAGCTCACACAGCACGCAGCTTTAGGATGAAGTGAGCAGGAAGAGCAGCCGGCTAACGTTAGCTTGTTAGCTCCTGGCCAAAGTTTACGGCACACTGACTTCTGAGAGACGTGATAATGAAAGAAAACAACGAAAAAGTTCATAGTTCAAAATTTAACTCATCTGAGTTAAATGTTAAAGGAGTGTTGTCTCAGCTAACGGTGCTCGGCAGCTGCACTCACATTATGTCAGATTAGCTAAAAACGGGTTTTATTTCCTCAGAAATGCAGAAAAAAATCTCGTCGTTAATTTTTATGAAACTGCATAAAAACATTTAAAGACATGAAAACTCCGGCAGCTGCAAACATCACCACATCTTACATTTCCTCACCTTTCTCCTGTCTCCTGCTAACAGGCTGATGGTCACCAACCCCGGAAGCCGTTATCACGCGCTGAACTATGGGTAATGTAGTTTTCGGTTAAACTTTACGTTTTCCCTGTTTATTACAGATGCGCGCAATTTATATTTATGTTTCTTTCAAACACGTTAACGCTTCATAAAATAAGACGACTTCAAGACGCTGTTATTTCCTTTAAACGGGTTTAATGTAGTCCATCAACCTCTTCAGCAATGAGAAACGAGGTTTTATGGGTAACGGAGTCTGGGAAGTAGGCCAAAGGTGACTGTTTTTTTTTTTTTCTTTAATCGGACCTTCTCTGTAAGAAAATAATGGTAAATGGTAAATGGCCTGCATTTGTATAGCGCTTTTCTAGTCCCTAAGGACCCCAAAGCGCTTTACACTACATTCAGTCATTCACCCATTCACACACACATTCACACACTGGTGATGGCAGCTACATTGTAGCCACAGCTGCCCTGGGGCGCACTGACAGAATACTTAAATACAACATATGTAAATGGATCATTTAGTATTCAATCAGGATACAACATCTGGAAGTAGCCAGTTATTACAATAATACTAAACTGCAAAAGCCCTGAAAATGAAATGTTGAAATGAATGTTAAAATGGTATGTTTTATTAACTCTACACCTTATGATTGGCTGAAGTCTTAGGCCTCTGTAAGCTGTAAAACGTGCTATTTTAGGATATACACATACAGTGTGTGATTTTGAGAAACTTTGTGCTGTCACTGTGATGTTACAGAGCACGGCTCTATGCACATTGTCTATTGACAATGAAGGTCAAGATTAAATGCTCGGCTGACCGTGGTATTCATGTCAGCAGGGCCTATATATTCTTGTGATGTTTTGATCTTTAAAAATTGTTGGTAAAATAAAGTTTTCACAGATTTTCACATGTGAAACGTACGCACAATAGTAATTAAAAATACAGCTTTCCACAGTGCATGTTCATGAATATGTCTGTATTTTTTCAGTGAATTAGAAAATGAAATTAGTAAAAACAGTTTATATTTGAATTTATTTTGTTCAATGCAATCTTTAGATTCCATACAAACATTTTTGGTCTCATCATTATCGTCTGTTTTGCTTGTTATTTAAAATGACCATAAAGAAAAAAACCTCTTGTGCTCCGTCATGGCAACAGTATTTGCATAATTTCTGCTGTGTATTTGTTTGGTCTCAACTCCTGTTCAGGTCTCGCAGAGGCAACATGATCTCTTCAAAGGCTTCATATACAAATGCAGATGGAGCCCTTTGCCCCTGCAGTGGGCCAGCGGCCCATTTAAAACAATTCCATGTCTAGCAAAGTGACGTCATCTATTTAAATACTTGGATTGAAGAAATACTGATGCTGGTATCTCATCACCATCCAGCAATGTCTGTTTGGGAGCTTAGTTGTGCCTGTGTAGCATTCACACTGTATTATTCTCTCTAATAAATAGCATGTACTTCACATTCCAGGGTACATACCAGGATACTGGACACACGTACAATTATTATGACTGCAGTGGTGCATACGAGCAGCTGGGAAACTCTGCTACTACTGACAAAGGAAGAGGAGAGGGGGGAGGCATGTTTGGAGGCAGTGAGAGAGAAGGACAATTCATGAATGTAGTGAAGGAGGACAGGCAGAGAGTCGGTGTGACAGAAGAGGATGCAAAGGCAGAGGAGATGAAGGCAGATGATCTGCTGTGAAAAAGAAGAAGAAGAAGAAGAAGAAGAAAAGGTCTGGAACTTGTAAACAACAGGACCTGAAGATTTGCTGAAACTTTCAGTTTTGAGACGCCTTAACGCCCACTCACATCCTGGGCCATCTGACCTCAGGAAATCACATGATAGGGCGGGGCCAGGTTTCACAATGAGCTCATCCTGAAACTCTGGCTGATTGTGACCCACACCCGCTTTCACACCTTGGCTCATGTGATTAGGTAGAGGATCATCAGGGGGTTCTTTGTCCCTCTGTGGGGGGAAACTCCCACAGGGTTTAAATCTGGGACTCTCCACCATTTGACTCTAGAACTGAAGAAGCTGTCTCTCAAATTGTACATGTTTCCACTGCTCCCAATCTCAGGAACAATGACAGACGCCACGTTTTTGGAAAATATATTTTTAAAAGTTTAAAAGTACACGTTAGATTTATTTCACCAACACTGTTTGAGGGAGAAAATCTCCAGTTACTGCTTCGTCATCTTTCACCAGCTCGGTGCGAGCAGGTTCAGGCCCTTTAATGCCACCTCAAATCCCAGAAAACAAGCCTGAGAGGGAGAGAGGAGAAGAAAGCCATGATGAACACGTGTGCACTGTACTGATATGAGGGGTGAGATAAGCATGTATTAATATTTGAATGAGTGTTACAGCGTTGGCTGGGAAGGCTCGCAGGAAAACTGCATTGAAGCCCTTGTAGAGAGCTTTAGGTCCTTCTTCTCGAAGCAGTGCTCGCAGGACATCAGCCAGACCTCTGTACTTCCCATCTGCAGCTACACACAAACACACAGTTTACCCATCCAGTGTTAATCTTATCCAGATAATAAAGCTAAGCTGGAAACGTCACAAACCACTGACTGATGTCATGGTGTCCTTCTTTTATGTGGTCTAAAAATCTACTAACGAAATGAAAATACTAGCTTCACTTGGACTCAGCTCTGACCTGTCTGGAAGTTGGACTTGAGCACGTCTGGGGGAAGAGCGATCACCCAGTTTAATATTCCGGCTACACCACCAGCCAGGAGGATTCTGGGAGTGCTGAGCTGAGACACACTGGCACACAGTCAGAGAGAAGTGAAAGCACAGATTTACAGCATCTGACAAATCTTTGGTCTTTATAGGAGTTAGAACTGTTCAAATGGATACTGACCTTTGACCCTCAGGGGTCAGGACATCCTTGAGATATTCATACGTGAGGAAGTACAGACCGCTAGAAGGCACGTCTGAGACCGAGATGGAGAGAGAAACAGTCACACCGCTAAACCTCGGGTCACCTCAGCTCCTCTGCTCGAGGTCACACAACACTGTCACGCACAAACATACAGATACACAAACCACAGTGCAGCGTACCTCTGATGAGAGTGAGCACAGTTCCTTTGTAGACGCTGCGGATCCCCTGCTCCTTATAGAGCCTGACCGCACAGTCCAGCGGACCTGCGTACTTGGACCTTCCACCGCTCGACTGCACCTGGAAAACACACATTTCACAACATTTACTTAAATACATAAATATATGTGTCAGTCATGCCTTTAAATATGTGTTGGATTAAAGCCTCCCATGGATATAGTTTATAACTACTCAGGTTATGGTATAACCACACGAATAAAAGTTATGCAACTGATGTTTAAAGCTGGACATGTGAGCAGAGCGACTTCTGCACGTGTCTGTGAATGAAGAGCATTTGGTCTCAAAAAGCACCGTAAATTATAATCAACCATAAAACAAGTGTTTACTTTGGATTCTAATTATATCACAGGAACCTGACTGCACGTACACACACACACACACACACACACACACACACACACACACACACACACACACACACACACACACACACACACACACACACTTACCTGTAGCAAGCATTTGATCCTCTCTCCTGGAGCTACTATCACTGTAGTGAAGACTCCTGCCAGACAGCCGGACAGGAATATCTGATGGTACCTGAACAGAGCAGGTGATAGAAGTTCAGCTGTGTAGAAGTCAGACTCACTCCCAGGCAGCCACCTCAGTAACAGCTGGGTACTCTTCCAGGCAGTTATCATGAACCATGACCCAGATTAATATTATTTTTCGTTTCCCTGGTCAGCAGGACCAACAGCATCTTATACGTATTTGAAACAGCTGTTTCCCTCTGGAACATCTGCTTCTACAACTACTGTATCTCTGCACAGCTGCAGAATTCTTTCAACTTCAATTCAGGATTTTTTGAATATTCGCTCGCTTTGAATCTCCACCAGCAGCTGAGGGAAACGTCTGCCTCTGTAGCTGCAGATGCAATATTTGCACCAGTTAGTCTGCAAAGAGCAGTTTCTTGTTGCTGCGCCTGTGAGTCAGCTGCACATCAGTAGGGTGTTGACGGGGAAACCTGAGAGTATTTGGACACACTTCCACACATGAGCATCTTTAAGAGCAGCTTTAAAACATTCTTACAACAATAAATGAAGATTCAGAGATCAGATCACTATGATGGGTGGATTAGGGCTTCTCTTCTTGAAATAGCTTTCTGATTGGTTGGATTGAAAGGTGGGTGGGGCTTCTAGACCAAAAATGAGACTGCTACTTATGACATCATACAGATCCAAGAGTAGAAAAGAAACTGACAAACTGAGTGTTTAGAGCAGTTTGAAGCCTGAACTGAAGTCATCTCGTCATTGGATCAATAATGTTTCGTAATTTCTCAAATTTTTTGTGCAACGTATTTTAGTGCTGAGATTTTAAATCTCAGTGGGTCTTCCCTGGTTAATTAAATAATAAAATGTAAAAATTAATTAAAAGTACTGTAGACACACTGAGCTCAGTATTAAAACTATGGCCACCAGTGGAACATCAGTGCCAGGAAACAAAGGATATCAGGTCCTCTCTGAACACAGGATACTGTAGTTCTGCTCACTTAACTACAGACACACTGACTGTGTTGCTATAAAGTCTTCAGAGGTGAGACAGAAGCTACCAGTGATCGCCAACTCATGCTTAACATTTCATATGTACGTCAGGGTAACAGGACGGGGGTGTGAAGGGGGCGTGCTGCTTCAAATGAACGAATGACAACAGAAGGAAGGGAGGCAGGGCGAGAGTTATATATAGAGAAACACACAAGCGACAGTGTGTAAGCTTTGGAGGAGTGTTTGAAGGTTAAGGTGACGTTTAATGATTGGATCTAGCCTTTTAGCTGTGATAGTTACACATTACTGATGTTGAGCCTATTTTAAAAACAGCTGGATGTGTAACAGGTCTGCTCCAGCCTACAAACACAGACAGGGCTAAAAAGAAAATATGCTCTCTTTCACTTCTAAGGTGTTAAGCAGGTCTTAACATTGGATCAATTCAGCCTCAGATGAACAACAACACATGAGCCTTCACACCAACTCACTCTTAAACAAAAATGAAGCCAAAAAGCAGAAGCTGTAAGAGCACCCCATGATTCAGCAGCTTTAACAGGAATGAGCTGAAGCAACTGTTTCCTGCGTGACTTCATGAGTCTGTCACGTCACTGTGGAGGAGTTTTATTCCACTCATCTTCACAGTGTTGCTTCAGTTCGATGTTTGCAGCATTCATTTATGCACAGCTCTCTGAAGGTGTGTGTGGGTGTGTGTTTGAACTAACATGAGCGGTTTTCCAGAAGCCGTCTGTTGGAGCTGTTTTCCAAGACCAAACCCAAAGAAACTGATGGCCATCATAGGAGCCACACCTGCCAGGGGCGCCCCCATGCCTTTATAGAGACCAAGGATGCCCTGACACACACACACACACACACACACACACACACACACACACACACACACACACACACACACACACACACACACACGATTTTAAATGAGTTTCTAGTTTTTAATTAAAGTGCCTGTACTTCAGTTGATGTGTCACATGTTGAAAACAGAGCTGAGTGGCTGTGGCCTGTGTGACTGTCCTGCAGAAAGCGCTCACCTCTTTGGATACGGTCTTGCGTAAGCAGTCATAGGTTCCTGTGTAAAGCACATACTGAGCGGCTTTGGGCTGTGTTTGTAGTCTCACCTGAAACACACAGTTTAAATAAGAAGAATTACACACACGCACAAACACACACAGTGACCATGCAGGAGGATTGCTGAGTGCTGTCAGACAGGAGGAGACACCCACTAACATCTGCTGCTCTGTCACTGATAAACAGGGCGGTGCTGCGCTCATGTGACGGTTACTGCGATGCTGTGATCAAACTGTTTCTTCACAAAGACTCAGTGTGTCGCACACAAACACACAGACGTGGTTTAGATAGACTACAAAAAGATCTGGATTAAAAATAATGCCCATGTTGTAACGATAGGTTGTTGGTATTTAGCATTTACATTAGATTTCTGCACATTCAAAGTTACTATATGGTAAATGGCCTGCATTTGTATAGCGCTTTACTCAGTCCCTAAGGACCCCAAAGCGCTTTACACTACATTCAGTCATTCACCCATTCACACACACATTCACACACTGGCAATGGCAAGCTACATTGTAGCCACAGCTGCCCTGGGGCGCACTGACAGAGTATGCACAATTATGTGAATAATAAAGTTATAAAAATCATAAGCAGTTATTACTTTAAAAAACTAAGTTATACGTTTTAGAAAAGGTGAAAATGCGACAGTGAGAGTAATGAGACGTTTCTATTGTGATGTGTTCAATACATGTGATGCTTCATGGCTTTACTTTGTTTTCGTCAGAAATCTGATTTTAACTTCGGGAGTTTGAGCCGCACACTTTGTACCCACGCTGTGACATTTCCTCGACAGTCTCCCGCTGGCTCTAAGCAGCCTCATTACTCCGTGTTCAGGTGGCCGCCTCGGCAACAGTTTAAGCCGATTTGTCGGTAATCTCTTTAGCACCACGATCTGACATTTCCCGTGACTTCAGAAACATTACCCCCCCGACACACACACACACACACACGGGCACACACACGGGCACACACGTGGACGTGGACTGAATGTTTCTGTCTAAAGGTCTAAATCAGCTGTGTTGAAGCTCGGCTCGGGCTGCAGCTCTCACCTTGATGGTGTCCAGTGGGTGTCCGGCCAGCAGCAGACACGCTCCTCCGACACCCCCAGCCACGAAGTTCTTGAACGGAGACTCTCTGGGCTTTTCCTCCATCCCGCTGACCCCGCATGGCCCGAGTACACAGCCGGGCAACCTCACCACCTCACACCGCTGCTGTCCAGGGAGGGGAGGGTGCGACTGTCAGCTGTCTGTCTGTGTGTCTGTCTAAGCGCGTCTCTCTCTCTGTGGACTTTGTCTCTCAGAGCTGAGCGGAAACGAGAAGAAGTCTGTGAAGGTTCTCAGAAACGAGAAGAACAGTTATTCCTGTAAATAATTTATCTTCACAGTCACCCCTTCACATGTCCATAAACTCTTTGCTTTAGTCATATGGCGCACTTTAAACCACTGTTTTATATTTTTGTAGCTTATAAAAATCTGCCGCAGGTGTATTCACAGGTAAGGTTGAAACAGGGGATACAGCGCCCTCTGGTGTTCGCAGAGCGAAAGATGTGATTTCTTAACACTGTCCAAAGTAAAAATACTACACTGCAATAGTACACCTGAGGGTCCTTCACTGCTGCAAAGTCTTCCTTACCTCTGCTGAGGAGGTCCTGCTTCCGGCAGTGTTTGTGTGCCTTCCCATCTGAAAACACAAAGACTTTTGAATAAATTCAGATCCTGCAGATGGCGTCATGTTAACGGTCCACTGAAATTCAGCTTCCATCCACCAGCGTCTTCAAGGTCATCTCTAGGAGTTATTGGTGGAAAATGGCCAAAAAACACCCAATTTTTCCTAAAAGTGTGATATGTATCATCAAAATCTACAAAGTAACATAAAACATGTGAAATATGCCACATTTGACGTCTCCTTCAAGGTCAGTGGATCGATCTGAAGGTCAAAATGATAATAATGCTGTATAGTGCTATTTTAAACTTCTCTTTCCCATTGTTCATATTGACAACAATAACAAGGAAGTGGATAAAAATAGGGAATCATACATGTGGATTGTAAATATCGTGGTACTTTGGACCTCTGACTTCTTCTTCCAGGTTAAATAAGGTCAAACTTTCACAAAACATTTTTTATCTTTAAAACTGTGCTTAAGATTCTGCTTGTTTGTTCGTACTGGCTACACTGAGGAAAGGATACCGGTATATGGTGACTTTCACATCATAGCTTTGTTGTTGTTTACAAAGTTATCCACTCTTACATGTTTATATAAAAATAGAATATTATTCCCTTAGCAGTATATCACTGCTCAGAGAGAGAGAGAGATGCCTTGGTGGACGTTTGTGCTTCTTGTTCACACGTCAATTACTGTGACTTGCATATTTTATTCAATAAAACTCTAAAATCTCATGTAGTACAACGTTTAGGTAAATAAAAAGCCTAAGATGATCATTAAAAATGGTGATGAATTAAAAGTACATACAGTATTTTACTTTTGAAACTGTTCAAATCAAGAATTTCTAAGACTGACGCACCTTTTTCCAGAAATTTTATGTTCTCAAATATCAGACTGGCGCAACAATAAACATGGGACTTTAATTATAATTTTAAAAAGTAATAATAACAAAAGTGATTTTTCCTCATCCAGAGGATTACATGGAGATATTCATAGTTGGATGAAAGGGTCTGTAGCTTCGTCTTTAATATGGACACTTATATTTATCTCATACAGAGGCTGGTACACTTTCCAATGGAATGCCGAGAAGACTTTTTAACTTATTATAAAAAGGTTTTTGATAAGTTAATAAGCTCATTTCAAAATTACACATGTGCTCTTCCTACCAATCACAGAAGCTAACAGCCAAAGAAAAGTCAACAGTTGCAGAGGTCTGAAAGAAATATCAATTTAACTGAATAAAGTATGAAGCTTCTCTTGGATTTCTGAAATTCCTGTTAGTTTCATTTTAAATATGCTAGGCTGTAGAATAAATTTCAGTAGTTTCTCACGCCTGTCCTCCTGTGTGCGTCATGAATTTTATCATATAATCATGAGTTATATCAGTATGATTATTTATCTCTTTATCAAACGTTCATATTTCTGTTCATTAGTAATTATGCCAATTAGGTCCTTTTACACATAAACTAATGAACAATATTATTCCGGCGAATTTGTAAAATAAAAATAATTTTCTCGGTATAATAAACCATCAAACTGTCACAGGGGGAATAAATAAATAAACCACTCAATTTTTATTTAATTAATAGATGAAACCAATGACTTTTACAGTCACTGAGTGAAACCAACGACGAACGAAACGGAAAGGAAAAGCGGCAAGTGCAAATGACGTCATCAGCAGGCGCCTACAAGCCCTATTAGCGGGAATCTGACCGTTTGGAACGGGTGGAGGATCAAAGTGAGTCATTTTCTAAAACATACGGACTATTTGAAGCTTCTGTTAGCCACGCTTTATCCCGGGAAATCCGGGTGAAGTATTTTAGGGCACGGAGTTAGCAACGCTGTCTGCTCTGGTTTTCGCGTTAAGGATCTGTGGTCACTTCCGGGTTTTTGTTTTTGTTCAACCTACAGACTTTCTCGTTTAAAACGCGTCGAAACGCACACACACGGTGTAGCTGCGGCGATCAGGTCCTAACAGAATAAATGTGCGGCAAAAACTGTGTTTGTGTGGGACAGGTCAGCGCTGAGTCTAACATCTGGTTTGCTCTCTTACAAAGAAATGAACAGACTCTGATTTTTACGGTACTTAGATTTTAATGGCGTGAGACGGAACAGCCAATCACGGAGGCCGGTAAACATGCTGTGGGCTGCTTTCCTGCAGAGGGTGAAGAGGATTCTTCACTGCATTGAGGGGCTTGTGGATCAAGCACATGTTTCAACCAATAACATTCAAATTAAGTTATAACTATAATAACTTCTATAATGTTTTTTTTTTTGGTAGGAGGCCTGTGTGGTGTGTGTGTGTGTGTGTGTGTGTGTGTGGGGGGGGGTCTCTTTGGGGAGACAATAACCCGACGGACCAGTTGCACGAACCAAAGCATGCATGTATATTCCAGATATCTGTAGTATTATTAGAATCATATGATTACAGCACATTTACCTCTCATCCACTTCTTTGAAGTGTCTCCCAGCGCACTTGTTAGCATGTTTTGGTTCGTGCAACTGGTCCGTCTGGTTATTGTCTCCCCAGAAACATTTCCGTTGTGTTTTGTTTTCTTTTTGCAAGTGTTTTCTGAAGTTGCAGTCCGTTTGGCCTCTCAGGGCCACCGTACAGACACATCTGGCAATTTTACCATTTTTAATCCAGCGATGATGCACACGATGTATCACCTCACACCATAATTTCCTGCTGTGCAAAGCTGCAAACAGAATGACCTTTGGTGACAGGCTGATCCTCTTCAGATAACAATAAACAGCCTCCCCTTCATGTATGTGAAAGTCAGACTTTAGAAAAGTGCATGTACTGCAGAACTATTCGAGATGTGGTGCAGGGGGCCAGGAAATTAAAATGCTGTGCAGTCCAACCTAAAGAGGCACATCTGTTCACCCTACCTGTCTCCTTTATCAGGCGGTGTGTCGCCATGACGCAGAGGAAAAGACCGTCCAGCACACAGAGCTCCTCTCAGAGAGTAAGTCCTTCGTTTCCACCACAGAAGAAATTCTTTTCACTTCGAGTGCCTGCACTGTTACAGTAGTGAGAGGTGCTAGGGTAAAGTGGTGAACGCCTTTGTATAAACTCAAGATCACGTCCAGATCAAACCACAGCAGCTGGGAAAAAAAAGCAGCCCATGCAGGAAAAATGATTCCAACTGTGAGGGCATATGTTAAATAATTATTACACCCACTCCACGTGTCCCAATGATAGGAGCTTCAGCATCATGGGATATAGAGTTTGAATTAAGTGCAGTAATTTGATGTCTGTGATGCAGAGGGGCAGAAACAAGCTCCAGCTCTCTGGATGTTTGCTCTGTCTTCACTGGAGAAAAAGTTCTGCATGGTTTCTTAAACACATGCTGAGAAACATCAGAGATGCTACGAGCAGAAACCGCTGAAGCAGCTGGACGAACAGGCCGGTCCCTGATGGCGGTGAGGTGGTCTGAATGGTCACTTTATTGGGAAACCTTCCACATCTTCAGCGGGGTACCTCGGGGTCATCGGCACTTTGCCTAAGTCAGGGGTCTCAAACGTAAATCAGCTGTGGGCCACTGCTGGCACTGTCATCTCCCCGTAGTGTTCAAATAGTACAAAACAAACAAGAAGAAATCACACAAATATTTCCAAAAGTGTTTGTTTTTTATTTAAAATATTGTATAACAAGACAAAACTGCAAACTAACCGAAGCCTTTTATTGAACTAGCAAACAAACACACCTGTCCTCTTCCTGGACAGACACACTTTGTCATATGTAACAAAATACAAACACAGACACAAGTGTTCACATTAGTTTGTGACTCGCTGAACCAACACAGCCGATCCCTCAGCATGTTTGTGCTCTCTGCTCATATCACCTTCATAATAAATCATTTCAAGAGCTTATTTTAACATTTCACTCAACAACAAACAAACCTCCCCAACAGAAAGAGTCCAACTGCGTTATATTTCTTCACATCAGTATAGGGGCTGCGAGTTTGAGGCCTCAGCGGAGCAGCAAAGGCAAGATTAGCTTTGACCTGTGGAGGGTTCAAACTGCAAGCTCAGACCAACCATAACCATCCTGAACTGGTCTCGGCTGCTGGATCGCTCTTCCCAGTGACTTTTTTTAAGTTGCGTGGGCTCCGAGCCGACCTGCTGAAAGAAACTGCGCTGACGTTGCCGGGAAATCAGAGCAGCAAACTTTCATAGGAAAGGAGTGTGAACGTAGCGTAGTGACTGATGCAGTCAGGTGCTTGGGGCAGCATGCAGCCCAGGAGCTCGTTGACGCTGCTGCTTCTCTTTGAAACCTAATAGCTTTGATTGGTTGGACTTGATGGTTTTTGGTGTTGACCCTCTGGAGGTCCGTGTGTTTGGCGATTACTGCAAGAACCTTATCGTGTCTCCATCTTGTCCCAGAGCTTTTAGACAGCCAGCTGATAAAAGTCAAAGTTACCGTACAGAAAAATAAGCTGAATCTGAGGGTGTCAGTGAGTTTCACAGATACTGACTCCATGTACATTTTTCCCACGTAGAGACACACCGGCAACTTGGTGGCTCAGGATGAGGATGAGGATGCGACCTTCACTCAGCCGAGTACGTCACAGGTGCAGAGAGGGCTGGAGAAGCTCACACCTGCACAGGTCGACCAAAAGGTACAGAACCAGGAGAAATCCAGAGTTTGATTCTTAATGATCAGTAAAATGTATTTAATTTCTTTTTTTCTGTCACTCGTCTGTCTGCAGACTGCTGAGGTGGTGCAGTACTTCCTGGTGAAGGACCAGAAGAAGATGCCTGTACGGCGAGCAGGTACAGACAGCAGCCAGGGAGCGTTTGAATACATGGCAGCGTTCCACTGAAAAGCCCTCTGAGGTTTATATCAGCTCAACTGTCAAATCAAACGAGGGTAACAGTTAAATTGAGTGCTAAGGAACAGAAGTGTGCCACGAAAACAGAGGCTGCTTCAGTTTGTTTGAAAAAATAAAAGTGCTCAGCGTGTCGTGTCGGGCTCTGAAGAAGACGTTGTGAGTCCGAGGTGTTTTAAAACCTTGCTCGCAGCCGTGGATGTCCCAGACACGCGTATAAAGCACAGTAATGAAAGATAACGTCTCCTCCGTGCCGTTTCAGACCTGGTGAAACACGTGGTGAAGGATTACCGAAACATTTACCCCGAGATCCTAAAGAGGGCGGCGCGGACGTTTGACCAGGTTTGTAGAGTCAGAGATGATCGGCGTCACGATTTGCAAGTGAAACTGTCTCAGCGCGGCGCTCCTCTGCTGCTCTGTCCAGGTGTTCGGCCTGAAGCTGGTGGAAATCGACCCTAAAAATAAAATGTACATATTGGTCAATAATTTGGAGACGCCTGACAAAGCCTCGCCGGTCAGGTGAGTATTCATGCATATATTCATAGACCGGGGAAACGAGCGTCTAAACATCAGCAGTACAAATGTTTGTGTGCGCTGTGTGGAGTCTGAGAGGTCTTTAACTTTAAGAAACTGTGGGCAGAGACTGCAGCCCCATCTAGTGGTGACATCATGTGTTACATCACAACCTAAACAGTTAAACGCTGAGGCCGAGCAGCAGGATTCAGTTATTGAATACCCGCGTGTTTTATACTCTGACACAGCCAACATCAGTGCGTCATCAGAAAACCTGCATTTGTGTAACAAGTGTCTGTTTCCTGTGGCGCGTAGGAGCCCGTCCAATCCAAAGATGGGTCTGCTGTTAGCGATCCTCAGCGTCATTTTCATGAAAGGCGGTGTCGTCAGAGAGAGTGAGTGTCAGTCTTCCTTAAATAAAACAAAGGCGAGTTGATCTGTGGAAGGACACAAGTTTGACACGCTTGTCTTCCCTCGTCGCACAGATCTGATCTGGAACACTCTGAGGAAGCTGCGCGTGGACCCCGGGTGAGGCCACGCCCCTCAGTCGGCGCCCAGCTGCCCGTCAGGAGTCGGCACAAATCTGACTTTAAACGTTTCTGTTTGCTGTGCGCAGAGAGAAGCACGAGGAGTTTGGTGACGTGAGGAAGATGGTCACCGACGAGTTTGTGCGTCAAAGGTAGGAAGCAACCCGAGTCATGGGCTCTGTCACCGTGGTAACCGGGTCACTGTGGGGTCAGCCACAAATGATCAAGGACAGCTTAAAGTTCTGATCAAGATGTGAAGTTACTGCGCTGAACTGGATGTAATCTGATTACCCGATAGCATGTAAACCCCTCCCCCACCTTGGAAAGCACAGGCCAGGTGTGAAGTACCTGCGTCCTGCAGTCTGACGATGGCTCAGGCTTCTAAAGGCACTGCCGTGTAAGCAGAAGGTCGCGGGTTCGAGCCCGGCAGGGTCGCTGTAGTCGTAGCGCACTGGTGTGTTCAGAGCCAGCGTCTGTCAGACCGTAGACTCTGGTTTATACCACACCACAGAGCAGCAGGAGGGCGCAGGAGGCCAGAGCACCGCAGCACCGTGCCTGGACCGGCTCCTCCAACATTCCCAAACCGGTCAGAAAACCACGTGTTGTGTTTCGGTTCGCATTTCTTTGACATTTTGTCTTCAGTTACTTTTCTGCGTCTGTTTTCGAACGATGCATCGCTTTCCTACAAAAACAGGCTGCAGTGGATCATAAAGGGCTTTTTTCCTTCAGCGTCTGTTGTTTTTCGCTGTATTGTAACTCATGTTTTCCAACCTGAAAGACTTCCATGCGACATGCTGGCAGCATCACTGATGTTTCATAATGATTATTTAACGTGATTACTCCTCAGTCTGGGTTAAAAGGATCTGTTGATGTTGAGTTTTTTTTAAAGTGGTTTTCATCAAAATGTAAAAGGAAAAAAAAAAAGTGTGAAATTTTCATTTACCCTGAAGTTAAACCCACAGCTGTCAGTGGAAGCAGGCACAACATCTGTAAGTGAACCCGGCTGATAAGGATTTAAGACTCATAGATATTTGGAGACTGAACAGATTTATCGGCTGAATTTATTTGTTATTGTCACAGATGGTGGACGGCCCATCAGCACTTATAATGTGGCTGATGGGTTTTCCCCAAAGTCTCTTTACTGCTTTAAGTTTTATCTGCAGTTTTATATTTCAGCTCATAAATAATCAGGCGGGCGATCGCAGGTCCTGTTGGGAGGCCTCGACTTCTGTATCCAGATGTGATGATCAGCATCGACGTTTCAGTTCGCCCGACCTTAGTTTATAGGAAGATCATGTTTTATTCTATAAGATGTGAAGAGCAGCTCGCTGCTCACGTTCAGTTTATATCGACTTCCACACTCATTTACTTGACATCTTTTCTGTTAATGCTCAGTTTGATTCCTGTGTGCGTGCGTGTTTGTGCGTGCGTGTTTGTGCGTGCGTGCAGGTACCTGGAGTACGTGCGGATCCCTCACACGGAGCCCATTGAGCACGAGTTTCGCTGGGGTCAGCGCGCCGACGCAGAGGTGTCGAAAGCCAAAATCCTGGAGTTCATGGGTGAAGTAAGTTTGCTGAGCAGAGCACGCCTACACCTGCAGATGAAGCTGTGGCCACTAATGATGGTTTTTTGTGTCTGATCTCAGCTTCATGAACAGGACCCTAAGACCTGGACTCAGCAGTACAGACAGGCCCACTCCCTCCCCAACTCCAGCCAGGCCTCCACCAGCAGCAGCAGTCAGAGATAACCACCTGACAGCTTCTCCTGCCTTCTTTTTATTTATCGTGTGTGAAAGAGAAGCTGCACCAGCAGCGTTTTGTGGAATGATCGTGTTACAGTGTGAATCCCGGTTACATTAGAGCCTCGTGTTGGACCCGTGTGAGCCTTCGTTTTAAACATGAGAAAAAAAAACACATGTCCAGTATCCATTTAGATTTTATTGCCTGGATTTTAACGTAACAGCAGGTTTTTTTTCACGTTTATAAAATAAAGTTTTTTTATAATTGATCCAACAACAGTGATTGCATTGATTTGACTGGTTGCTGGTGACACGGGGGCGGGGTTACTCTACGAGTCCCGTTTAAACACAGAATTACTGTTCAACACTGCAGGTTTGCTACCACTCACAGTAAAACTGACTCACACTGTGAAGATGAGGATCCCCTGAGGTGGTTTGATTTTCTATTGCTACACCGGGTGATTCTGCACAACGCAGAACATAATGCTCCAGCACACAGAGGCCTCCAATCACATCTGAGTAATAGTGTTAGTCGCTATCCAGGTTTACTGGTCTCATGAACCTGGCTCACCTAACTACAGCATATCACCATGGTAACCTCGATTTAAACATGCCCTGGGCTACCTACTCTGGAAAATGTGCATTTTTCTACAGTTTCTCAGGTGAGCACATCCCTAAACTGCAGGCTTTGAGGTATATTTGATCCTGTATACTATTATTAAAGAACACCTGAAGGTGTTAACACGGGTGGTGCGACTCCTTTTGCAAAGGAAGCCTACGCAGGTGTTTGGCTTCACTATTATCATGAAGCTTATTAATTCTGCAGCGTTCATCCGAGCAGCAATCCGATGCTTGGAACCACAAACGCAGTCCCTCGAATGACCACAGGATGTGGCCGTTTTGATTCCAGCATCTAACTGATGCTTTCATTGATCTTTAGTGACTTTTAGTACGACACCAGTCTGTGCTGCCTGTAATGAACCACTCGCCCTCCTAACATCAACCTGCCTGTAGGTGAGTTCATGATACCAGTGATCCTGGATCAGCGAGTCCAGGAGACAAAGAGCAGGACTACAGCGGACGGACACATCATCAGGACCACGAACAGTCAGTGCAACTTCACAGAAAAAAATAAAAAAGATGCACCAGACCTCCCTCCCCCACTAAAGAGTGGGGTGCATAGAGCAGTCATGGATAGTGTGTTTATGAGGCACATTGAGGTATCGGGCAGTTACAGGACCAGCTGTCTCCTCATGTTTTACGCAGGAATTATGGGTCGTGTGCTTTGAAGGGCTCATTTCTGTTTTATCTTTTACAATGAATAATACTGAAAACTACCAAACACTGTCAGCCAGTCCTGCTGAATCCAATCACCGACCCCTCAGGTTATATTCCAGTCGCCTGTGGATATCCGGGTAGGGATGGTTTTCCTCCATCTTTTTTTTTTTTTTTTTTTTTTAAATGAACGCAGGCCGTTTAAAAAGAGATTAAAACACTAAACTATCATCACAGTTTCTGAACAGGCTGAAGGTAATCAGAGCCGAGGCTCGCAGAAGTCCCGAGGCGCAGACACGGTAAAAACATGGATGCATCTACCTGCATTCTGTCTGAAGGCCACCAGGTGGCGATAGCTGGGGTCCAGTTTTATAGGTGTTTAAACTGCTTTCTGTCTTGACTTTAACTCTTTTTTTTTTTTCCCCTGATGATCATCAAGTGTTTCCTTGTTGTTTTAGAGCGCGTGTTCTGGGTGTTTTATCAGCATCGAGGCGCCAAGCACACGACTCAGGGAGAGTTTTATTTCTGCCCTGGAAGAAGGCCCGCGGGCGTGATGGTGGAAGTCCGGCTTTAATGCGTGAACGTGGCTTTAAGAAGTCGATTAGATCAGAATAGAAATGTTGGTACATTTACCACCAGAGCAAACATGACGGTTTTACTGCCAGGAATAAAAACTTTTTCAGCAATTCTAAAAATCCTATCAACCTGTCCTTTAAGGATCTGTAACAACGCTCTACTCGCTGACGGTAACCAGCACCACGTGTTCGGTATGTCAGTGTGGACAGTTAACTTCCTACAATGACGGTTCAGACTGACACTGGTTACAGCACAGGTACAGGTGAGGAAGAGTCGAGGAGGGAACACGGCAACGCAGACCCCCCGGCACATGTTCAGCACTACAGTAGACGAGACCTCTTCTTCACCCGGCCTCGGCCCTGCGTTATAAAGTGCATCGACAACGGAAAGAGGCTACCACAGAGAAATGTCTCATTTTCAGTGTTGTGAAGCTTCAAACTGTCACAACAGCAACAATCACAACAGCGATGATCTCTAAGATTACTTAAATTAAAAAACAATAAAAGGCCACTTCCACCAGTGAATAAAAACGAGCTCCCTGCCGGCCTCCTCTAGATGTGTTCAGGGACCGTCTCCAGGGCCTCGGCCGGGTCTCGGTCCACGTCGACGTTCTGGGAAAGAAAGTCAAACTGAGTCTGATGCACAGAGTCGCAGCGCTTTGAATCAATGCAGGCTGTTCATTTACTGATCTGTACGAACCACACACACACACACACACACACACACACACACACACACACACACACACACACACACACACACCACACACACACACTTTTATTATTAAAACCATCAGTTCACCGAGTGTGCACGGTTCCTCTGCACCTCGGTCAGTCTCAGGTTTCGTTAACTCTACGACTTGTGTTCAGCCGTTTGTGTTTAAAAGAAGAAAAATCATATTTCATATTTACCACCGGCTTGTCTCTGTGCGTGTTGACGGCCTCGATGTTCAGGAAGACGGATTCCACTTTGCAACCTGAGGGAAAAACAGACGGACGCTGTGATTGCACGTCGTGACTTCCTCCACCAGCACGCCGTTCAAAAACAACTTTCATCATCTTACTTTGTGTTTGCTAGTTTACGCTGCAGAGCTTGTTTTAATGCTACTAACGTTAAAGTCAGAGGCAGAAGAAGGCGAGACTGACCGTAAGCGACTGGCGTGAGTTTCAGAACCGTGTGCAGAGGACACTTCAGGTACGGCAGCTCGTCTGAACACAGAGAAATGTTTGTTTATCCACAGCATGCCTGCTGCCATCACTCTAACCACAGAGAAATAAACTCGGGGAATCTATCATCGTTTCTTCATTTGTTTCATTCTCAAAAAAAATCCTGTGAAAGATAAACAAGATGTGATCCTGTACTCTCAGCGGTGGGTTCATAGGGTGATATTTATGGGAATAATTCAAAACAACATTGGTTTTAATCACCTTTCGATCACAAACATGAGCGTAAAGGCGAGCCTCAGCAAAGCCACTGCAGAAGAACCACTTACTAGCACTCTTGTCCAGGAAGTAGGCCAGCAGACACCTCATGACTGCCTGGTGACAGATGACTAGAACGTTCTCCTGCCTCTCCAGCTCCATGATGACCGGCTCCAGACGCTGAACGAGGTCCTCGTACGACTGAGACACACACAGTTAGACATCAGTCACTTTGCTGTCAACGCGTGAAGCTGAACGAGGCTCCTCTTGTCATCAAACACTCGGATTTATTATCTGACTCAAAATGGGACCAGATTTATTTTTTAATCGCTTTAATGTTTTATTCAGTAAAACATGCAACAGAGACCTAAACTCATAGTGACTCCTATTACACAGCCAGAGCAGCTGCCCCCTGCTGGCCAGCAGCTGTACGCAGGGTCCACACCCACCTCTCCTTTAGGGTAGCGGTAGCGATACTTGTCTTGGTCCCTCAGCGCGAACTCCTCGGGGAAATGCTCCTGAATCTCCTCGTACATCATCTCCTCACAAACCCCCTGAAGTGAAACACACAGGAAGTCAGACTCGTCTCCTACGAGCAGAAATCATCTGCGTGAAGCGGCCGAGCCGTTTCTTTACGTACGGCGTCGATCTCATTGAGAGCTTTCCATTGTTCGTACTGGACTCCCAGAGCCTCTGCGGTCTGGATGGTCCTCTTCATGTGGCTCGTCCACACCTTCAGGTCGCTGATGCACTGCCCACGCATGTAGGTGCCCAGAGCGCTGGCAAACTGACGGACAAGAGAAAAATCTCACTGACAACAACATGACCCGAGATCACAGGTGCATTTAAAAAAAACAAAACAAAAAACGAACCTTCGCCCCGCGAGAGGAAAGCCCAGAGTCGCCTCCGATGCGACCCACGAGGTTCAGTTCGCTCTCACCGTGGCGACACAGGTAGATGGACCTCGGGGTGACGTGGATGTTCATGAGGTAGTAGACGATCCGGCTCTGAATGTGGTCCTGGACCCGGTTCACCAGGTATCTGCTGCCCACGTTGAAGATTTTAATGTAAGACAAGTTCCTGCAGAAAGACGAGGAAAACAGACCCAAAAGCGTCAGCCCTCTTTAACTTCCTCTGCTGGACACAACGGTGCGTTTACGTAACAAAGACACAGATCGCCCAGTCCGAAGACGCAGGACCAACAACCTGTCACGCAGCGATGTATCAATGTGAAGCTCCTATAAAGATTTCATTCTTTAAAGTTGTTCATTTCTTCTGCCATCATATTTGTACTTAGTTACATTTGTACTTAATGCACACGCATTTTGTTTTTCTCAGTGTGATGGATGCTCAGGGACGACTTCAGGATCTCACCCAAGATGCAACCACAGACTGTCCCATTAGTGGGCAAACCGCTCAGCCTCCTGAGCCACAGTCATGTGAGGAATCCTGCCGTATTATTGGCTCGTGCAACCGCTGGACCAGCTGAGACGGACGGCCGTAAAGCTCTCGCGCCACAATTTATTACAATTTAAACATATTGTCATATTTAATGGGCTTCAGAGGCATCAACTCAAACCAATATCGACCGTGCAGAGTGATTGATGTGATGATGATGATGGAGTTTAATTCCAAATTCTCTGTGTAAGGTTATTTTATGAGTTTAGCATGAACAGAGAGTGTGGCTGATCTGCCTCCACGCTAACAGTGAACCACGAGGTGTGGATGTGACTCAGAAGCTGATTTTCCACAGCAGGGGCAGTCACCTGTCCTTGGTGTCATCGAGGGGGACGTAGGTCATCGTATAACATTCGATCCTCTTCAGGAAGTCGGCCACGGCCTCCTCTTTGTCACAGCCGGCGTAGTCCGGGCTGCTCAGCTTCACTTGCTGTTTTCAGGCAGAGAGAGTGGGAAAAGTCACGACTAAAGCAGGGCACATGCTGAGAGAGACGTGAGCTGCACGCACAACATGAAGTCTGAAACGAGCCAAACTGAAGAGGAAACAAGAGAAAAGGACGGAGAAGCTGCAGGAAGGGTTTCTCCACGCTTTTGTTGTGGAACAAAAACCAGTCCAGGTCCTGCCAAGACACCCGCGGGCTGGCACAGCGAGCTCGGTTCAGCCCGTTCCAACAAAAACAAACTGAAAGCGCACCGGATCCCGGCTCCGAGCAGCGACTCGCCTCGGCTCACTTACTTTAATATTCTCAGCGATGATGTCGGGGTCGTCACATATCGACTCCACAAAGAAAACCTGAACAGGAAGGGAAACAAAAGCTGGCACAGAGGTTTGACGAACACATTTCTATTTTTAATAAAGAGAAAGAAAGAAAGTTGACCTTGTAGCCGTTTTCTTTGGCAAAGTTCAGGATGACCTCTCTGCGGTCCTGGGTGGTGTTCGTGGCATCAAAAACCTTCAAGAGACAAACTCAATAAGACCACGCTGACCGACTTTAACAGCTGCTCACACAAGGATGTGATGACTTGTGTTCACGGCGTTTTAGGGAGATCTGATTTGTCACTGTAATATTGTGTTTGTGTGTCCACTACAAACAAAAACGTGCTGCTGAGCAGTTTGGAGGAAACTTTGAGTTTGACTCACCACCACCTGACCCTGCTCCCTGCTGATGTACTCGCACACGTCTTGGAGGGCAGCGACGGCACAGGCCCTGCGTGCCGACACAGAAACCGACACGTTAACGATGTATGACACTGTCAGCAGGCGGGACTCACCCCTCATATCTTTACACGCTGGTAGGAAAGTAGGAAACAGCTTCAGCCGTTCATGCTGCATTTCCACGTATGTGCACGTGTGTTGAGTTTCATGCACCTCAGTTATGCCAAAGAACAGCTGGACAGCTGTGAGTGTTTAAAGTCTGTTAAATACTGCTGTGGTCTGACCACTGTGAGCGCTACAAAAGCTCATCTTATCTGCAGGACATCAAATGGATGTTTTTGTTTCCACGTTTTCATCTTGGAGCGTGATGGACGGTGAGCAGCACTGTGGAGAGTTACAGGTCAGTGCGACCGACTGAAGAAGGGGCTGAGGGGCCGAGATCATGGACGGTGAGCTCTGCAGTGAACTGCTCCAGCTCCCATCTCACTTTGTGTCACAGATTATTTAAGGCCAGTTTATGACTCAACAACAAAAGTCTAAAAACAAAGTGTGAACGATTCTAACAAGCTTGAAAATGAATATCTGATACGGTCACTTTCAGTCTTTACGCCTAAACGACTCACAGCTCAGGTACAAGAACTGGACTGAAAACGGGAGAAAAAGCAGCAAATGTCCAAACAGTAACTTTTAAAGACCTTCAGAGAGTTGGACTCGTATTGCTCACGAGCACTTTAAAAATGACGACGTAGTCTGGCTCCTCTGAAGCAACATGCTGTGGGTTTCATAAACACAGCCTCACACACTAACGCCTTAATGCTGAGGTGTGGCACACGTGCAGCTGAGGGTTCGTACTTGCGGATCTTCATGGCCTCCTCGTTGTCGGGTCTGAAGAACTGGTAGCTGTTGTAGGAGCAGGTGGCCTGTCTGCGGTACTGCCCCACATTAAACACTGGAACACAGAGAACACAATCCTGCTGACACAGTCAGGGTCTGGATCTGTAGCAATGAGCTAACAACGCTCAGAGATTAGAGGTGAGACTAAACTTACAGCTAAACATGCTAATGAGGATGCCATCTGCTGACTTTTAGCAGTGACCATCACAGGTTAGGAGAACGAGCCGTGAAGGATTATAACAACACAAACAAGGAGCAGTAACTGTGGCTGACAGCAGCACACGTTCTGACCCACGATGCTTTCAGACGGCTGAAAAAGACCAAACTGCAGTTCCTCTAACATCCAGCAGAAGCTCCAGCAGTCAGTCCGTCCCCATAAACCCGGGGTGGCAACTCCAGGCCTCGAGGGCCGGTGTCCTGCAGGTTTTAGATGCGTCCTTGATCCAGCACAGCGGATTCAAATGGCTAAATGACCTCCTCAACATGTCCTGAAGTTCTCCAGAGGTCTGATAATGAACTAATCATGTGATTCAGGTGTGTTGACCCCGGGTGGGATCTAAAACCTGCAGGACACCATAAGACTCCCATGTTAAAACTTCTGCTTCGGTCTCTAAACACAAGCTCTGCTCCATAAAGCCGTACAGCTTCACTGTGAACAGAAGAGCAGATGGAAAACTCGTGTGGAGAATAACAGATTTTTGCACTGATGAAGAAGAAAGTATGTGCACAGCTTACAGCTGTTATGACCGAGGATGGAAATCTCCTTACTATCATTTAAATGTCATCAACAGACTCATCAGAGCCATGCTGACTGGAATGAACTTTTTAGATCCTTGAAATCTGAGTGTTAGGATCCTCTGAAGGATGTGCTGCCAACATGTTGGTGTCAAATACCGCAGAGCACCTTCAGAGTCCTGAGGAGGCCTCAGTGCCCTGGAAGTGTTTTGGCAACACACAGCAGACCAAATAAAGTCCGGACAGCCAGAAACGCCGCGGCCAAACAGTTCCTTTGCTCTCATCCGCATCTCTGTAACCTGCCTGTTTATCCACAAAGCTTTGACCTGAGAAACGTTATTACTCTGCTGCTCAGTCAGAGTCTGTGTGAAGGTTTACAGAAATCACTCCAAGCTGCATCAAACAGCACCTGCGAACACGAGCTGCGTTACAGCTCACACTAACAGATGTGTTTCCATCTGTGTGACGACGGCCTGGTGTGTCAGTTTAGCCCCGCGCTGGCAGCCGATACCTTTGGTTTTGACGCCGATCCAGTTCAGGTACCTGGTGAGCTTCGTGGAGATGTAGGTTTTCCCTCGTGCCGGGAGGCCCACCATCACGATCATGGTCGGGGAGTTGGTGAACTGGGGCACCGAGGCTGAAACGCACAAACACAAAGACGGTGACTGCAGGTGACCAGCGCAGGTGTCCGAGGAGGAAAACACACCGACGTCTCAAAGAAGCCGTGAAAGTTTTACCATCTGAAGTCAGACGAACATTTCAAACACATCAGTCTTATAAATACTGACACAAGCCTGCAAAATACTCCAGCTACTACATTACAATGCTAGCATCTCTACAGATGGCCCCGCCCCTCCCCGAGCCTGTCGGAGGTTTCTTCCTGTTCAAAGGGAGTTTTTCCTTCCCGCTGTCGCCAAAGTGCTTGTTTAAAGGGGACACATGGTTGTTGGGTGTTCTCTTAATAAATAAATACATTTAAGTAAATGTTTATAAATTACTTTCTGTGTTTTTTATGTAAAAATGTGTCAAAGACATTAGAACTACTTCCTTTTTATTTCATCCATTTCTTTGAAGCCTCGGTCCTCCGTACGATCCTGATCTAAATGTTAAAGCCTGGCTGTGAAGGAGAGGCAGCAACAACACAACCATGTTCCCTCATCTCGTAAACAATGTCTGACTGCACAGCTTTCCTTCGCTGACGTCAGTACAAGTGTGCCACGGAGGGTTCGAGCTGGACTAAATGTTATTTTGGTGATAAGAAGGAACACCGTCTGACCGCGAGTCATTTTTCAGAGTCACAGGCTGTAATCTTTCCTCCCACAGACACACGTTCGCCGTACAGAAAGGAGGTGATTTTAAGCTCATGGCGAGCTTCTCTCTTCTGTCATCGCTTCAGTTTCATCTGTTTGTTTCCCAACCTTTCTGCACTTTACTGTAGTTTAAGTAGGAAGTGCAGCTGAAGTCAGTGAAGTTTACTGCTGTTCTTTGAAATGCGTTTTCTTCTCATTTACTGTGTTTTTCTTTTTTTTCCTTTTCCCACATCAGCACTGATCTCATTTCTTGCTGTCGTTGGCTTTTGTAAAGCACGTTGTGTTTGTGTGTCTGTTGCATATAAATACATCACACCTGATTACTGATTGAAAATAATGTGGAGTTAAGACCATAAATCACCCTAAAACCACTCAGACCCATCTTGTGACATCTCCACAGCTCCAACCGCAGGCTGCAGACACTCCGACTGCACAGACGAAGCAGTCACAGGGAAATGTCACACGTATTCTTGTGCTTTTACTTTGGTAAAGGATCCAAATAAAAACTTTAGCACTCAGAAAGCAGCAGTGAGCACTGGTTGTTCACGTGTGGTGAGGAACGGTGAGTTTCCTCTTCAGGTGTTTGCCTGCTGCTGTCGCCCCCCCTCGTTGTTAGGCTGCCCGTTCAATGCTTACAAAGCTGCAAAATGTTAACACGTCTGAGTGAAAGCTTCAGGGAAGATCTGAGAGGAACCTGACATTCGTTTGTTTCTTCTTCTGACAGCTGCTCCGTGTGGGATCTTACTTTCAACAGCCCTCTGCATGCACTCAGATATATACAGACGTCACATCAGCAGCAGAAATGTGGACTTTACAGCAGAGAATCAGCAGCTACACGACCGCTCTGAGGTCAGAGTCAGACACTCCAGCACTGATAAGGTTATAACTGTGTGGTGGGAATTTTTTCCTTCAGTCGGGGGGTGAAGATCGGAAAATTGCCACCCAATCATAAGCTAGAAATGATTCTGGTGTTTTTTCTGCGCTGCCGGTTAAACAGAAACGTGCGGTCCTGACGTTTGATTGGGCGGGCAAAACGCCCGCTCGGGCAGGCTGAGCCTCGCCACACACACACACACACACACACTTGTCCACCAACAGCCTAGTTTTCATACTTTGTAACTCTTTCTTCAAAATATTTTGTTATTGTGATTCTTTAGATGTTTAGTTTCACTTTGTACTTTACAAAATTCTTTAAATGCACATTTGTCGTGTTATTGTTGAGTCTGAGTCTGTCTGACCGCACGCAATCACACAGCGACCCTTTAGGGTGAATGGCCGTCAGGACACACACACAGACAGACACACACACAGACAGACACACACACCTGGTGAATCCACACAAGCTGTTCAGAAGAAAACGCACAAGTATCAGCATGTCAAAGCAAAATAAGGCATCACAGCGCGAACCGTGTGTGTGTGTGTGTGTGTGCACGCACATGTGCTGCATGTGTGCGCTTGTGTACTTACAGCCTCGCCGTCTGTTCAGCCTGCTCTGCATCCATGGACCCCAGGTCTTCTCCAGAGGATTCTGAGTGAGTGTTTGCGACATGGCTTCAACAGCCAGGTGTGTGTGTGTCTGTGTGAACCTCTCCTCTGTATCTGCGCTGTGTGTGTGTGTCTGTGTGTGTGTGAACAGGAGGACTGGATAAAGGCGCTCTCCCAGCTGTGTTCAGATTTTGAACTTTCTCACACCACATCAGAGTGGGAGGAGCTTCAGCAGCACACCTGTTTGGTTTGCGGCAGAGGATGCGGTGCCTCTGATTGGTCGGCTGGCCTGTCAGTCAGTAAAAGAGACTACGATGAGGCCAATCACCATGTGCTGCAGTAACCTTTGTCCCGGCACACAGGAAGTGGTGTAACGTGACAAACGGGTAACAACCATGCTGAGCGGCTCTATTGTGATTCTATCAGCTGACACCCAATGAAAGCAGCCGAGGCCTGTGTGTGTGTCACATGACCTAGGTCTTCATTAATATCAACCATGTGGGTGGTGACTGACTTGTTTGTTGTATTTAAATCCAGTCCTGAGATAACCACACACACACACACACACACACACACACACACACACACACACACACACACACACACACACACACACACACACACACACGAATGTAATTAAAAAGGAACAAGAGCAGAAAAACCAAACTGCACAAATTCATTAAATGCATTTTAAATGTAATTATTAGAGGCAGTCATGTTTTTGCATGTGTGGAAAACAGCTTCTACCAAACAAAAACACTTTAAGAAACGAGCAGATCAGACTGTGCCTGGACATCCTGACCTTTCTGCATTAACGATCATTAATCCACCTTCACGTGACCACAGTGCTACGTCTTGATTTTGCTTCCAAGGAGCCAAACCTGTTTTGTTCTCTCCCATTTTCGGTCCACTCCTTGTGCCTGACCATTTTCAGAGGAATGTTTTAACTGCTGACCAATGAATCATTCAATGAACCCAACTCCAGACACTTTACTACTACTTGTGTCACAAAACATGCCAAAGACTTCACCGTTTGACATGCATAAAACAGTATTTTTGCACCAATGAACGAATTTCCAAAGAGCTATTGGATAAAATCTTAGCATATCTAAGCAAAGTGTTCAGTGTGTCGTTAAAAAATTAAATAAATAAATGAAGAAACCGGAGAATGGAGGACAAACCCCAGAGGAGAGGCTGAGGTAGGGCTGCACAGTTACAGCTTACCTGATAATCGCCATCATTGTGATCAACACTGAGACCACAACTATTTGTCACGATTAACAAAATGTGTGTTACACTGTAAACAAATCTCTGCATTGCTGTAAAAGACTCTGGTGACCCCCGCACGTCTGAGCTGCACTGCAGCGTTGGCTTTAATGCATTAATTATGTTAATGGAGTCTTTGCTGATGGAGTCCCTCAGCTGGCCGAAGAAGTTGGTGTTGTTTGTGCTGCAGACACAACTCTGCAGCACTCTGTGCATGTGATGCCTTCATGTTTAACATCAGCTGCCTTAAAAATGAAGTATTACCAAACACCATGTCTGCAGTGCCACACACAGATACATTTTCCTTGTTACTGCTCCAGGCATGGAGCAGGGAAAGGCTGTGATTGGCTCATATAGACGAGTGGTCGGCTGCTTATTTAGGGAGCGCCTGGCTTGCCTTTGCTTTGATGGCTCATTTAATTCTGGGACATCAAATACAAGTAATTGTGCAGCCCTCGGCCGACGTGTGCCAAGTTACATTTTTGGTGAGAGCCTGCAGACGTCTGTGAAACACGGTGGAGGCTCTGTCATGGTTCAGGCTGCAGTGGAGCGAGTGGTGTTCGCTAAAACTTCTAAATGCAGCGGCCATTTAAAGCCATCTGCAAAGCACCTGACTGGGAGTAGGAGAATACCTGCAGTAAAAATATACCCGGGCAGGAAAACCGAGTGAAGCACTGCCATCAGACTGGGCTCCACAGAGTCCACACCTCAACGTTACTACAGCAGTGTGGGATCATCCTGACGGAGAACAAAACAAAGCAGAAACAGTCTGAGAAGAGCTCCTAACGTCCTTCTAGAAGCCTGAAGAGAAATGACTGGAGACACTTAAATGACAGAAATCTGTCTGAGAGAGTTCAGAGAAATAAAGGCGATCATACCAAAATATTCATTTTACATTCACAGAAATCCGTTTTTGCCTGATACGTTTTAATCCCACACATCTTTTTGAACATGCTTCAATAAATCCTTACATCCATTTTCCAGCAGAATACAGAGAAATGAAATTGGCTCACGATTGTTGCACGGTACTGAACGTCACTCCTTTGCAAGTTAAGCAACATTAAAAAAAGTTTTCCCCTCGTTATCTCAGTTTATCTCCTTTCAGCAGACGGCTCTTATTTACAGTCGAGTTAGCTCCTCCTGTCCTGCTCTGTCTCACAGAGTGACGCAGACAGACAGAGGAGGGACGCTATAATACTTATGGTAAAGCAACATGTAGACTTCAGCTGCATAAGTGCATAAAACGGCGCTCAGCAGACATTACACCAGAAGAGGGCGAGCGAGAGCGATTAACAGGGAAGTGAGAAGGGAAACTGAGGTCTTCAGTCAGGTCAGGTCTGAGTCTACCTGACATGACTGTCACCCCCCCATAAAAACTTCATTATTAGAGACATCAATTTTTTTGTCAAAGCTAGCGTTCAGAGACAGTAACCAACAGTGGCCACAAGATGGCAGTAAATGACAGGACGGCAGCAAACAGGCGTTACAGGCTCGCCGACAGGACGGCACGCTGTTCTGAGGAGTGAGGAGACAGAGGCTTCCACTCGTCTCCTCAGCGTGATGCTGCCATAAACACATAAAATCAGAACGCAAACAGAAAGCTTATCTAAGGTAAGACCAACACGTGGACCTTTGCACACAGCTCAAGGCGAGCATCTTCAGATTAAACGCCCGTCACACTACATCCTGTTACCGTCCTTGTTTGCACGCTGCAGCAGACACACAGCTTTGTACAGAACTGAAACTGGACTCACAACCTTTTCGCTGTGAGCCAGCGGCGCTAACCACTGCACCAGTGCACCAGTGGCCAGCTGGAGTCGCTCTGTGTGCAGTTTGCGTGTTGTTGTCTGCGTGGGTTCTCGGCGGGTACTCGAGCTTCCCACGGTCACGAAAACATGGATCCGTGGATGGATCACTCACTTTTATTTGAATTTTGGGGACAAATAAATGAGAGTTAAATAAAGGGAAAACATGCCATTTTAGTGGTTTGGGTCTGACTTTAGCTTCTACACAGAAGTTAAAATATTAATGATGTGCAGTACTGAGAACATATAAACACAGATCAGTCAGTAAACATAAGCAGCTCCTGCAGCGAGAGGCAGCTGCTGTTTGCTCTGCTGAAGCTCCCAGTGAGCAAACAGGAGCTGGGTCACATGTGAAACACACATCTGCTCAAGTCATCAACAGCTCAGAGAAGTTGAAGTTGAGCAAGAACATTTCCTACGAAGTCACGCTTCTGTTCCCACGTCACAGTTTTCTTCAACAGTGAGCCGAACACTAAAAACCAAAGAATCTGAGGTCAGAGGTCATCAGTTTTCAGTCACCGAGGTTTAAAAAAAAGACTAATGAAGCAAACGGCTACGTTTCTTCTGCCAACTTAAAGTTTATTTTCAGGCCTGAGTACTTCATGTATATTTTAGTGGCTCTGTAGTTCAGTGGTTTACACCCAACACGGCAAAGATTATTTCTAAATGACTGACATGGACACAAACTGAATCCATCCACAAGTCAGATTTCAGTAAAAACCAGTGAAGCATTGTTGTCTTCATGCCTCTTCCTTCCTTCATGAAAGGAAGCTGTGTGAAAGGCATGCAGTGTGTCTGTGTTTTTAGTCAGGACTGAAAACTGACCAAAAATGCCTTCGGGAATTTTATCAGCTCGGAGTGGACAAAAGTCACAGTTATTAGTTTAAAAAAAGAAACCCACCCAGGACTGGACCAGAGACCAAGTTACAGCCACGACAGAGCAAAGCAGCCAAGCATTCACTGCTATGCTCAACATAAACACGTCTTTTAAAAGCGCTGCACACGTCACAGACGGCTCGGAGCGAGATTGAATCATGTCAACACGAAAGAAACCATCACAGAGCGCCAGTCACACACGAGCTGTGACAGTCTGACCAAACAGACCTCAGAGTGGAAAGACCTCCCTGCAGCCGAGCCGGGACGTGAACTTTGTCGTCATTAACTGAAGTCACCATCAGTCACCTTTCGTCAGGCCTGACCGCACGACGTACTGCAGATGATCCTGCTCTCAACTACATATTTGCTTCTTATCACAGGAGTGAAACCCAGCACTGACACGGTGGCGATTAAGGCCCAGACACGCTGACCATGCAGTGAGCTGTAGCCACGCCACCACACTGCAGAACATCCCTCGCTTACACACTGATAAGAGTCCAAAGACAGGACCTGCTGCTGGTCAGGCTGCGTTTTTATAAAAATAAAAGTGGCCGTGCGAGCACGCGCTCCCCACCCCGCAGGCTCAAAGTCGTCCACTCCTCCAGCATTAAAAGGTGCCCACTCTCGGATTTCTGCCCGCGGCCTCTCAGACAGCGGATCCGGCCCTGCATTGGCTCTCACTTCACGTGACCATCGAGCCAGACTTCAGGTGTTTTCACCAAAAATGAGTCAAGTGTGCGACCTGGGGGAGGTCAGCGGTGCGTTTCTCTGAATGAGGGAAACAAACCTCACCTGTGCTCTCACACCGCACGCGCCGCCGTCGCATGGGGTGCGCGCTTTGCTCCCTGGACTCCATTCCCCACGCGGGTCGTGTCTTATCAAACCAGCAGCACCACCCAGCACATGCCTGACAGCAGCTCAAAGACCGCGCGCTGTGACATATATGCGCGCTCACAGCAGGCCCGATATATCGCAGTCCTTATATAATGTGTGTGCGCGCGCACGCTGATTGGCTATAACAGTATTCCTGATGATGATGATGATCACGCCCTCTGCCCACTAATCAATGACATTATCCACAGTTTGCGTCACGGTGACGCGCACACAGTGTGTTGCGGGAATGAATGAAATAAGAGGAAGTGTGTGTGTGTGTGTGTGTGTGTTTATTACATAACCAGGCTGCTAACCAATAACCAGTGCGCGTGCACGCGTGCCCGTCACTCACCGTGCGGCCGTTGGAACCGGAGCGTCCTCCCCGCGGCCCCCTGCGTGTCTCCTCCGGCTGCTGCGATCCGCTCTCCTTTCATCATCCCGCAGATCTGCTCGTGGCTCACCGCGTCGCAATATCTGTTTGTGTGTTATGACTCCGTGCCTGCTGCATGCAGCCACGGTGCGTGTCTCTGCCCGCTCAGGCAGCGTGGAGCCAGCCAGGCGGTGCTGGGCGGAGCGGAGAGGCCGGTCCTCGTTGTCACAGACTAACTAGTCCTGCAGGTTTAACGTCTCACGCTTCTGTCATCGTAAACATCAGCACGAGCCCGTGCGTTAATGACGCGCCCATCGTGTGCCACGCCTCCTCCTCCTCTTTGTCCTTCCTGTGGGGATCGTCGTGATGCTGCGCGCGCTCTGCTCTCACCTCGTTGCCGTCATCCTGTCACAGAGTCTTAAAGGGCCCCCCCGACACTGTTACCCGAAAGGTCACGGGACTGTTTCGTGTGGAGGACGCTTGGTCACGTGCTTGTTGGCCGTTAAGGAGCTGGTTTGTTTGTCGGCGGGAATGCACCCAACCCCCACACCCTCCGACCCCCGATGGCCCCTGAGGCCCTCTGCACTGCTTTCACTTTCCAGGACAGCTGAGCCAGAGTCAGGCAGAACTCACCGCTGACGTTAAACACGCAAAATCTACGCAGACGGCTCGTCGCAGGCTTTTACGTCACAGAGAGTTAAAAGTCAGACCCTTTCCCATGGTGACCGTGCCTGAGGTGGACATACACAGTGTGATCCACCCTCAGACACTGTGCCCCACATTTGATTGTCTTTAGCAGAGTCTCACAGAAATCGTGTGGACCTGAACATGATTAATAAATCTGCACAAATACGATTACAGAGAGGATACAGGACACAATACAGGACACGTGACATCCTAAACACTTTTGCTTCCAGCATTAGAAAACAGTCCTCAGATAAAATACTGAATATCTGTCCTGCAGAGCTTGTAGATTCGTGTCAGCATTATTAATGTGTCCAACGCAGACATACTCTTCCTTGCTCCGTAGTTAGTTTGCTGGGATCTGCTCTTCCTAACTGTACATGATAATATGTGCTTTAACAGTTCTTCCAGAATCAGAAAGAACGGCCTTATGCTGAGATTTGGTGGAGGGCTGTGTAGACAGTAGTCTGTATTATCAGGACAAAAAGTGGGATATGAGAAAATGTAAATACAGAGGAAATAAATTGTCACAAAGGTGCAGCATGTTTGCTAAAAGCTGCGACAGCCTGCGCAGTTCTATATGTAACCACAGGGAGGTGCTGTGACAGGCAATGTGGCCTTTCTAATTGAATAAGGGCTGGCAGCAGGGCGGCTGGTCGTTACCTGCCAGCAGGTGTTCTTATTTTTTAGCTGGGATGTTTCTGTGCGAAGTAATGCACACTGTAGGCACATGTATGAATGAGTGGAGGGAAGGTAACCCAGGCCAAGGCGGCACTAATGGGCATCTTTATAGATTAGATACGTCACATTTTCTCCACCGTGTCTGTATTTAACAGCGTCGTTCCAGTTTTCCTTACAGATTCACATCCAGCTGAGCAGGAAATTGTGATGCACTCTTTTGGAATTCATCGGTCTGATAGTCCTACTTAACTAGTCTGCAGCTGTTCAGCTTCTGTTGACTCGCAGCTTTGAGCGTAACTCGTCAGGGAGGGGAGCCGATGATTTTTTGTCTTGACTACACTCTGAATCCTCGCTCTGTCAGCCTTAGTGCAGCTGCCGTACCATACCGTGATGCAGGGCGATGGTGTCTTCTGTGAATCTGTTTGCACGGTATGCAAACTGGTGTGCGTCGAATTCTGGGGGGAGGTAATCCTTGATGTGCTGAAGGACTAGTCTCTCAAAGCATTTCATGATCACCAGCGTGAGGGCCACAGGGCGGTAATCGTTCAGGCTGGTGATGGGAGACGTCTTCGGCACTGGGATGATTGTGGCTGATTTTAGACAGGATGGGATGGCTGCTTCATCCAGTGAGAGGTTGAAGAGTCTGGTGAAGATGAGGGTGAGCTGGTGGCCACACGCTCTTAGTACCTTGCCAGGTACTCCGTCTGGACCGGCCGCCTTCCTGGGGTTCACTGCTAGGAGCACACGTCTGACATCGTGCTCTGTTACAGTGAGTGGAGCGGTGCAGGAAGGTGAGGATGAGGATGGGAGCAGGGCTGAGGCAGATGAGCGTGTTTCAAAGCGGGTGAAGAAGCTGTTTACTTCCTCTGCCGGCTGCACACTCAGGTTTTCTGTTTTCACAGCCTCTGTGGTTGATGATGTCCTGTATTCTCTACCTTCCAAAGAACCTAAGCAGATCCTGTTGTTCCACACTTTTTCTGGAATGTGTTAACTGAGAAGTGACAAGTTCTGACATCCGAGTTCAGAGGTGTCTGGAATGTGGCATAAGTTTACAGCTTCACTGAAACACACTATTTTACAGAGGCGTAGCGTCGATATTTGAATTGAATTGAATGATGAATACTGAGAAAGAAATTCTTAGGAGGACATTAACTGTCTAAATACTGCTGTGATGTCACACAGGCGGTGTAGGACTGACGGTTTGTGTGCTGTGTGTTTAAATGAAATCACTTCCTGCTCTGCACTTCCTGCATTTCACCACACTGAAAGCTCCTTATCAGCTGTTTGAACATTCATACTGACCGTGAGCATGAGGGTGTGGCTATTAATCCTTTTATTTTTTTCCTCTTACAGATGGAAGGTTGACTAAGTATCCAATAAAAATATCATTACTTCAAGCATCAGAAGACGTATTTTCCTTTTAAAGAAATGTGCTTGGTTTGGAAGACAGGATGTGAATGGTCAACTTGTTGCTACAAATGCAAGCTTTAATAGATCAATCGAGCGAAATGTTGAAACACTGACACGCACAAATCCATCTGCTGTTGAGTAGCATGCAATAAGACGGCTAACATCATCCACGATTCTTACTGATGAGTAAAGTACGTAACTAAAAGATGCTTCCTACAGAATGAGCCATGAGTTAAAGTGAGGCTGGTGCAGTTCGTCTGCCAGCTGAGAAAAACTCATGGCTGCAGTGCATGTGTGAAAACTGGCCAGCGTACGTTTGGTGGAGAGCAGCAACTATCCAGTTAGCAGGTCACATACTAACTGGATGGTTGTTGGTTCGATCCCAGTCTGTTCCAGTCTACATGCCAAATATCCTTGGGCAAGATGCTAACCCCTGAACCAAAAGACTCAAAACAGCAACTCAGCTGAGATGGATGTTCTTAGGATCTCCTTTTGTGGGTGACCTGGTTTTTCTCTTGGCTTCATCAAACGATGACCTTCAGCGTACAGTGGAACAGTTTGGAGCTCAGAGGGCATTAGCATCTTCAAGCCTGAGACCATGGTTCTCAGCCAGAAAAGGGCAGAGTGCTAGCATGAAGTCAGCCTAAACTGTGGCCGTGAGCTCAGGGTTGTGACCGAAGGAGCTCTGGATACGAGGTACCAAAATGAGCTTCCTCGATGAGCAGCTTGATCATTCAGCAGGAATTCAAAGTACACCTAAATCTTTCACAAAGGAGCTGATTGAGGTAGTTTGCCTTTGGGCATGTTCAACTGGGAGGAGGCCAAAAACAGAATGGACAGGCTGGAGAGATGATGCCTCTCAGCTGGCTTGGGAATGCCTCAGTGTCCCCCCGGAGGAGCTGTGTCCCTGATTAGAATCCTGACCCTGCAAGACCTGCTGGATAAGCAACAGAAGATGGATGGATGATGCCCCCAAAAGTTGACTCTGTTCATCTGGACGTAGCTTTTCAGTAGGAGAAACATTTCGTCTTATAAACAGTACATTTGCATAATGACTGAATGATGATTGAGCATACATCAAGATGTATGGTTGGATGAAAGCCAGACTCAAATATGTTCCCTAAGATTTGTGCTTTCAACTACACAAACACCCCGGGACAGTCGAGGATGTTAAGAGGTTAATAACTTTGGTCAGACTTGAACTGAACTCTTTAACAGCTCCAGAAGTGTACATTTTCAAAATGCACAGACACACACACACACACACACACACACACACACACACACACACACACACACACACACACACACACACACACACACACACACACACACACAAATGAGCCACTAGTTAAGGATATGCGTAGTCCGTGTTTATTAGTTGACAGCTGGGTTAGTTCATCAGATACAGCTCAGCGCACAACGCAACAAGCAGTTACAACATCAGCACACCTCAGTATTGCAGTAACCCCCTCCCACCCCACGCACCGCCCCTGTATACATATGCGTGACTCCTCTTCTCCCGTCCTCCCACTTTAACCTCCCTGCTTGATCCTGTGATACTGGTTCATTGTGTTACTGACCACATGAGGATGACACTGACGTCATCATCGTGGCTGATTAGATTACAGCACTGTTGTTATTGTAAGCAGAATTATTATGCATAACTACATTTTTGTCTTTTTTAAGTGTTTTTTAATATTGTTGTTTTTTCCCCATGTACGTATAAAAAAGGCTGTGACAAAAACAGGCAGACAGGGCTGTACAGCAGTCGGAGCAGAGAGACAGACGGACGGGAGTGGGGTCGAGGGCGGGGAGACGTCCATCAAGGCAACAAGATGAGGTCGGACTTTGGATTATTGTACATGAAGGAAGACGAGCGTTTGTTCGCTGCTGTTATTTCACAATCAGCAGTGATTATTCAGCTCGAGATACGCAGTTCCCTGTCCATGAGTTCACTCTAGTTTTCTCTAGCTCGCTTGTAGTTTTTCTTTTGCAGGAAAATCCACTGAAAAGACCAAAACCAGTGCTGGATGTGGGCTCACTTTTTGTCTGGAAACTGTCAAAAATCTAGTTTTCTGTAGTAGGATTTGTTTTTTGACCCCTGAAGTGAGCATTGAGGGGACAAGACGCCCTGTCCTAAAATGTAGGACAGGCCTGTCACTGAGTCACAGACTTCTATACAGCCAGAGGAGTCGCCCCCTGCTGGGCTTTGGAAAGAATGCAGGTTTGAGGCACTTCTAGGTTGATTTCACCTTTTTGAGGCCCAAAAGCTACATCCATCCTTTAGATGTAGTTTATGGTCACACAGACACACAGTAGAGAACCAGTGATGTAATTCCCTGCTTCCCAACAAATGCACTGCTCCTGCCTGTTTGAATTCATTTGTGGCCTAATGAGCAAGTGAAAATAAAAGTAGGAATAATATCGTGTTTGATGGTGTGGGATGAACGCACCAGTTTATACCTCAGAGCCACAGATGGAGGGAAAACCCATTCACCCTCCTGCAGTCACAAACACTCACTACAGCGCAAAATACGAATTCAACTATAATGAGAATTTATTTGCTGGATAATAATGAACTTTGTTTTTATGGGAAACTATCATCTTGGAAGGTTGTTTAAAGTTTTATGTCTACAGTAAGTGGTTGTTGGTTTTGGTCTTTTCTGCTTGGTTTGCGTGAATCGCTTCGTCGGGTTTGTGTCTCTGCTCGACAGACTGTAAGAATAAGCGTCAGCTGTGGGTCCGAACACGGGGCTCCCTGTGTGTAATCCTGCGACACATATTTTCATCAGATTGATTTTTTTTGATCGGCATCGGCATCAGTGCAGCGTGTCCAAGGCAACGAAATAAACCCTCTGAGCTATAAAACTGTTTCCGGTGCGGGTCCATCCAGAGAACATCATCTCACCCGCTGCCATTAAACAGCTCAGCGAGCTGTAGAAACATTTATGACATAGCTTTTTAATAATCAGTATTATTTGCTGCATTGCTACGCGCTATAAAGAAACTGAATGAATGAAGGGGGGTGTTTTTCTCTCTACGGTTCTAATCTTCTCTAAACGTCTCGAGGCTACTGAGCGACACGAAAGGAAAACCTAAGATTAGACGATGGAGGGGAGGGTGTTGATACAAAATACAAGTACAAAATCAAACAGAGCAAAAGATAAAAAGACAAACTGCAATTCAATGATTTTAGAGAAGAAGCAATGGAAATAAAAAAACTGACAATCTCAAGGTTCTATTTACATTCAGGGAGCGATTACATCTGATCCTCTTTCTCCTCCGCCTCCTCCCTCGCTCCGTCAGAGGGTCCGTTTTGCTACAGAGGACCCGCCATGTGGGCCTCCACTTCATGTGTTCATCAGTATGTGTGTGTGTGTGTGTGTGTATGCATAGGAATTTTTCCAATCATATTCAAAGGCAGCCCTGAAACATCTGAAGCAGTGAACTGTGCCGTCTGCTGGCCGTTTACAGGGTTTAATGGACGTTTGCAGAAACTGCAACGCTGAAAACTTTTACACATGAAGCTGCGTCTGAGGAGAGATGACTGACAGGAAGAGGGAGGAGAGGAGGTTCATCTGGACTCTCCTAAGGCAACAGAGCTCCCCTCTCTGCAGGTCAAAGGGCAGGGATGGAGAGCAAGCACACACACACACACACACACACACACACACACACACACACACACACACACACACACACACACAGAGCGTAACAGTCTCGCTCTTTAACTCAAATATCAATGAAATGCTTTAGAAATGCCTGGAAGCTGGCATGCATCTATAAATAGTAAAAACCGTTCCATGACGCATGCATGCAAACTCAGATACATAAGTTGGTAACAAAAACACATAAATATAAAAAATCGACATATAAATATGCTAAGGAAACAAAAAGAGACTGAAATGTTTGTTTACGATGAAATAAAGTGATTTGGTCCAAGATGAAAGATGAAAAACTCCCAGATTTTTGCTTTTTCTTTGTGACGCTTTCCCATAAATCATCTCCGTCTCCTGGGCTGAGCTGCACCAGCTTCTCTAAGTTTCTATTTAAAGTCTAACTTTACTGCGTCATGTGCAAACACCACTCTAAGGTAAAAAGTCAAAGAGCAGCTTTGTCCTGGTGGACAGATGGAGCAACCAAGAATCAGACGCAACACTCTGAGCCATGAAACTCATTTCCTTATGAGACTGAGACTGGTTTCACTTTAAGGCCATCTCAGCGAGTCCCAGCTTAATTCACAATTACATTCATCAAATCAGGAAAGATTTTAGTAAACAGTAAATTGTTTGTGCCCAATTACAAAGCTTTCCATCGTGTAAACAAACCACAACATGGTAACTACAAACCTGGTGAAGTCCAGATAAATCCAGAGATGTATGTCAGTTAGAGCCAAAGAACCTCAGAGGGAGCTCCACCTGCAGCTGCTCAGGTGACTTTCTAGTTTGAGATATGCTGAGGTGTCAGAACTCGTCATGAAGGGTACGGAGAGGACATCAGAAGCTCAAACTGTATTAGCTAAAATGCACAGAGAATGGATCCTTTATCAGAATTAGTATTAATAAGCTTTATTATTTTATTTTTATGTTTAAGCTGATATTCACCGTTAGCCAATCAGCTGTCACTTGGTTCTTCCAGACTAGCAAACTGTTTGCTTTGTAGTCACTGACTACAAAAAGTTAGTCCAGAATTTTAAATATTCATCAATAATCCTACATAAGAACTAGTCTGTTTTGTATCCCTTTATTATGAATTCAATTGAAGTTTCATAGCTCTTAAACTGTCTCCATGTACTCATTTGGGTGTTAATCTATGTGAGTAGTTACTGACATGTGAAGCTGAATCAGATGCTGCAGACCAGAATAACATTCGCTGCGTGTCTTCGGCGGGCTACGCGTCCCGAACACCATCTCAGTTGTTACAAAATCAGAAGTTTTACATGTTCAGTAACAATCCTGCAAACAGACTGAGCTCATGTAACCTGACTCAGTGAGCTCAGGAGCAGCTGGTGCAGCTCTCGCCCTCACCTCACTCAGTTTGTTCGCTCATACGAGTTTCTAATCACGCGGTTGTATGTGTGTGTGTTTGTGTGTGTTTGTAAACTGTAAACAGCTTCACTGCATAAACCAATGGAATGTACTGACATTGTGTGTGTTTGTGTGTGTGTGTGTGTGTGTGTGTGTGTGTGTGTGTGTGTGTGTGTGTGTGTGTGTGTGTGTTTTGGCCATGTGTGTCTCTAGCTGGGCCGGTTTAGGATGCTCGACATGGAGGGAGCGACGGGGGGAGGTGGGACTGCATTAACGGGGGAGGCGGGGCCCGAGCTCTCGTTGCCGTGGGGAACAGATGCCCGGCCGCTGTACTGGCCGATGAAGGAGCCGTCCTCGTTGAACTGGATGTCCACACTGTCCCCGTATTCAGCCAGAGAGTCGACGCTGCCCATCTTACTTTCCTCCAGAGACTGCTGGCTGTCCGAACGCTTCTCATCGCCATCGCTGGAGGACGGCACAGAGACTCAGTGTAAATTCTCACAGACAAAAAGTGAAGTCTGATAAATGAAGTAACATGCTGTGTAGCATCACACGGACACGGTGACGTCATAACTGTGTCAAATTTGTGAAATATGTCCCAAACTGAAAATGGAAAGAAAGAAACTGCATGGGTAAGTACATCCTCTTTAACACTTCATCATGTTAAGGAGGATCAAGTTATTATAAGTATTTAAATAAATTTAAAGTATTTAAATAAAAAAATGTAATGATATAAAATAAATAATTTTAAAAATGCAGAAAAGACAAATATGAAATAACATAATATAAAATAACACATGAATAAAATGTTAATAAAATTCTTCCTGGTGTTCAAGGACTGCAGGCTGATTATGCAAATGATGCCTAATTACACAAAAAATCAAAGAAATGCACACAGAATGAAAAGTTTCATTAAATCTAAACAGCATCTCGACACAAACACACAAACACACATGTGAGTGCTACAGAGGGGTGAACTGTCCTACCTCTCCAGGGATCTGCAGGCAGAGCATTGAAGGGAGAAAGAAAAGTGAATGAAAGGAAGCAGAGCTGCGAGCATGACGAGCTGCACGCTCAGATGAAGCCGTCAAACTCGATGTTTCAGAAACAAAACAAAGTTTCATAATATGATTTACTGCAGGGATAATATCACTGTTTATATAAAAACATACTGTATATAACTGATCTCATTGTTGTGTCGACATGAAGGATTTTTGTGCAAAAACTAAACAACAACACACTGACTCAAATCGCAGGGTCGCTCTGTGTTTTGTGCTCTTGCTGTATTTTGTACCTGCAGGGCCACCGTAGCACTTTGTTCTGTGTGGAAGCAAATGCATTTCAAGCATAGCCTGTAATCACGAGTGACATTCAAAAAGGCCCACCTGTACTCTCCAAAGGCTTCATCTTTCATTGGTCGAGCTTCAGAGTCCACCTCCTTACTTTCTTTGTCCTTCACTGTGAAAAAAAGAAACCTTTAACTCTGCGTTAGAGTCTGTGTGAGTCAGAGAGTGTGAGTCCAGCTGCGCACCACAGCGTACCTGCATATTTGCCGCCCTTGCTGCGTTTGATAAGGCAGAGGATGAGCAGTATGAGAACCAGCAGCACGATGGCGCTGATGAGTCCAATCAGCCAGCCTTGGGTGGCGAACCTGCCGGTTATCTCTGACGGCACTGAGAGAACAGAGACAGACTGTCACAGAAATGTTTGGAATGATGTCTGTGAAGGTTCTCAGTCATCCAGGTCATCGTAGTCTAAGGAGCTTGGAAAGAAAAGCGTCTGGACTTCTTTGAGTTGCTTGAGGACGTTTTACCTCATCTCATCTGTGAAGCTTCCTCAGTTCTAGGATCAAATGGTGGAGAATCCCAGATTTAAGCTCTGTGGGAGTAACCCACCGAGAGGGACAATGGACCCCCTAATGATCCTCTACCTAATTACATGAGCCAAGGTGTGAAAACAGGTGTAGGTCCCAATCAGCCAAGGTTTCGAGTGAGCTCATTGTGAAACTTAGCCCCATCCTAACATGTGATTTCCTGAGGTCAGATGGCCCAGGAAGCGTCTGCGAAGGATCTCAGAACTGGATTAAAGATGGCAGACAGTTGGTGTCTCCACCATTTGACGCTAGAACTGAAGAAGCTTCTCGGATGAGAGGTGAAACGTCTTCAAGCAACTTAAAGAAGTCCAGACGCGTTTGGAATTATGATTTTCACACAGGTAGCGAGATTAGCCCGCCTGAAAACTCCACAGTGTTAGTCCCAAAAGTTGATTCTGTTCATCTGGACGTAGCGTTTTCAGTGGGAGAAACGTTTCGTCATCATCCAGGTGACGTCTTCAGTCTCAGCTGACTGCAGGTTTCAATCTTATAAACAGTACATTTGCATAATGACTGAAACCAGCCCACTGAGGAACAATGGGCTGGGAGGTCAGTTCCTTGATCATTAATATGCAAATTCTCATGACCATTGATCAACAACTACTGATCAAAGCTCATTGATCACTGGCCATGAGTCCCATTCACAGAGAGTTGGGGAATGGCTGCAATCACAGCATTGTAAGATGGTGACAGATGTGCCCTTAGGCCCCTCCTCGATTCAGAGATGGTCTTTCCCTTTTCACGTAAATGGCCTCCTTGACTCTGCCCTTAAACCAGCGTTCCTCCCTGTCCAGGATGTTACATCCTCATCATTGAAAGAGTGTCCACTGGCCTGTAGGTGTGAATAGACTGCAGAGTCCTGGCCTGACGAGGTGGCTCTTCTGTGATGTGACACCCGCTTCGCCAGAGGTTGTTTACTTTCTCCGATGTATAAATCCTGGCAATCCTCCAACCAGATCAAAGCTCCAGGTCGAGCTTTGTTCAGAGAATTTGCATACTAATGATCAAGGAACTGACCTCCCAGCCCATTGTTCCTCAGTGAACAGCCCATTGTTCCTCAGTGGGCTGGTTTCAGTCATTATACAAATGTACTGTTTATAAGGTTGGGGAAACCTGCAGTCAGCTGAGACTGAAGAAGTCACTTAAATCAGTGACGAAGTGTTTCTCCCACTGAAAACGCTGCGTCCAGAACAGAATTAACTTTTTGGGATTTACTTACCTGGATGATTGAGCACGCATCAAGACGTCGACAGTGCTAGATTTGTGAATCTGTGAAGATTGTGGCATCAACCCCTACTACTCTGCATACTTACGTGGTTCCACGGTCTTTGCCTCGCCTTGCCAATAAGTAGAGTTTCCATGCATGACCCTCAGGTGGTACTGAGCTCCTGGTTGGAGGCCCGTCAGCATATAGAAACCCTGCGTAGTGTTGACCTGTTCTGACTTCTCCCACCCACCGCCTCCTGCAGCCACACGGCAGAGAAGAATGAAACATATGAAGAACATATGATGAAACAATCCTAAAGCTGTTCCTCCTCTCATTTAATGAACTGTCTCTGATTCTTCTGCTGATTCTAATAATTCTGCTGTGATGTTGATCCAGAGACGCTGCAGAAGCAAAACAGTGTGAAAATTCATATTCAAATCACTGGATACGCATGAAACATCAGAGAGTCGTGACAGTTTAATCTACTTGTTATCATCATAACAAGTTGGGAGCTGTTTACTTGTTCTTGGTTCACTGCAGGTTCTTCAGGCTCGTCTCACTTTGGATTGAACCATTAATCAGGCTGTCATGTTCTCAGACCAAAGTATAACTTCGAGAGAAAAAAGCCTTAAAAGTTTATTTTTTGGACATTTGAGAGTTTTTTCAGATTTGACTGTTGAGCCTCCGCATGCTGTTCTTCAACACTGAAGTTTAAAGCTCTGTTCGATCATTTAGAGTCAGGATCTTCAAAATAATTGGTCGAATCACTGCCGGGAACTGTTATCAAGACTTTGAGAAGGACTCAGACATGTTTTCCTTCCTTACTCTCCAGCTCCTTTATTCCCCTTTCTAAGAGTCATTGTCCACACATCCTCACAGACCCCCCCCAAACTTCCTCTCCCTGCAAGCCGTCCTGTCCTTACCGCTCTTCTTGAGGTATTGGATGTGGAAGCCGTGGTTTCGGTTTCTCTCTCCGGGCACCCAGCTCAGGTTGACTGATGCGTTACCAGAGGTTACTGTGATGTTTCTCGGAGGCTCTAGAAGGCAGGGGGGTGGAGAAAACAAGGTCAATTTGAGAATTTGGTTTTATTTCACTAAATAAAGCCGAACACTAAACGGTGTGAGGCAGAATTCTGAAGTTTCACCTCCATCAAGCAGAGTGGCTCCCCTGCGTGTGATGGGAGGGCCTTTTCCAATCTTTGTGCATGCTGTTACTTTGAAGATGTAATGGCTGTCGGGATCCAGGTTGTCCAACATGATGTGCTTTACTGTGGGATCATTGACATTCAGTATCTCCACAGGGCTGTTTTTGCTTTCCACCTCTACAGATGAAACACAAACCAGGCAGAAAAACATGACTAAGAATGCTTGACGGCCAAACGCTGTTCCCAGAAAGTGAAATAAATAAAACTTAAACAGGGACAAAGAAAAACATTGAAATCTGAAGGAAACACCAGAAAGTAAAGTTACAACAGAATTCAAGGACGAACACAAAAAGAAAAGTCACAATCGTTAAACTTCATCTTATTTTCATGACGCAGCCAGGATCAGCCCTTACCCCGTTGGTACTGCACTATGTATCCCAGCAGAATGCCGTTGGTCTCAGCTGGAGGGCTCCAGGAGAGAATCAGGGATTTTTCTGTCGGGCTTTCAAACTCCAGAGTTGCAGGAGGACCAGGAACTGCACACACAGAACAGTTCCAGATGAGGTTTGTGTAACTTGAGAACTGATCCTGAACTCTTAGACACGAGGGAAGAAAGTTCGGTTGACTTTATTCTGTCTGAATGTCAAAGTCCGCTCGGATATGAATGTCGTGTTGTAAGCTTTTGGGTCAGGTGCAGAGGTTGCAATGGGCTGGAACAAGAGCAGCATTCTGATACCTTCAAATAATTGGTAATTAAAGCAGACAGCTAACTTACTACACAATGCTGCTCAGATCAGCTGACCTTTGACTTGTGGAACCTGTCAAATCGCACTTCGATCCATGGTCACATGACCCTCAAACAGCAGCGTTTGGTTGAAACTCACCTCCCTCCGGCGTGTGGAAGTGGTGCGGCGGGGAGCGAGGACTCTCCCCTTTGCTGTTAAACGCAGTGACCGTCAGCTCATACTCAGAAAACAGTCGCAGTCCCGTCACCTCCGCTGAGGTCTTGCTATGGTCAACCTCCTCCACCTGCCAGCTGTGCTCGTCTGTCTCACTCAATTGTTTAGATCTTTCTCCTCTGTCCTCCTCATGTTGGGATTGTCTGAGAGACCTCCGGCTCCGTTCGGCCTTGGGAACCAGCCTCTTATAGTAGATCTGAAACAAGCATAGAGAAACATGAACACACTTTATGTGCTTTGATAAAGTTACAGCTGAAAATGAAATTAAAAAATTCAGAACACGATAAAAACTTTTATCAGCCTGTGTTTTCATCCATTATTCTACTAATCAAAGATGCCACTCGGGGCTATTTTCTGGGGTTTGATTGACAGAAAGATTATAAAGTTTCTCAGTATTAAAGATGGGCAGAGGCTCAAAGCCAAAGTCCAATTAAATTTTTGAAACATCGCACCAAGTAATAACCTTACATGAACAGAGGATTTAAATGTTAAGAGCATTTCTGTGATGTGAGTCAGTTAATTAAACTCAATGAGAAGTGCTACCCTGTATCCCAGCAGCCAACCTCGGACCCTCTGGGCTTTGTTCCAGCTCACTCTGATGGTGCTGTTCATCACGGTGGTTGAAACTCCAGTCGGCGCTTCCTCTGGCTCTGAGAGAAGCAGCAAGGCATGAACATAAGAAATCAGCACAGCAGCGATGTTATTTGCACACTCGCAGTTTATGACTATGTGTGTGAATGTGTATTGATATCTTTGTGGGGACAAAAGTTGGACGTTTACTATACTTGTGGGGACCAACAGCCTTCATGGGGACCAAAATTCTGGTCCTCACAAGTCTGAAGGCATTTTTAAAACTAAAAAAGGTGGTTCTAGTGTCAGGGTTACAACTGGGTTATGGTTAGGTTTAGGGTAAAGGGGCTAGGGAAAGCATTATGTCAGTTACATGTCCCCACAAGATATGAATACGCGACATGTGTATGTGTGTGTGCATGGTTTTCTGTCAGAGACAAACTTCTGAATTTCTGCTGAATTCATTACACTAGTAAATACCCATTGCTGCAGTAATGGCTTGTCTGTGATTGTCAGGATATTTCTAAGCAATATGGTGATGTCATAATATAAGCACGTGAACCTGAAATGATGAATAGTTTAACAGCATGTGTCTGTGAAGGTCCTCATTGATCCAGGTCATCGTAGTCTAAGGAGCTTGGAAAGAAAAGCGTCTGGACTTCTTTAAGTTGCTTGAAGACGTTTCATCTCTCATTCGAGAAGCTTCTTCAGTTTTAGGATCAAATGGTGGGGAGTCCCAGATTTAAGCTCTGTGGGAGTAACCCACCGAGAGGGACAATGGACCCCCTATTGACCCTCTACCTAATCACACGAGCCAAGGTGTGAAAACAGGTGTGGGTCACAGTCAGCCAAGGTTTTGGGTGAGCTCATTGTGAAACCTAACCCCACCCTATCATGTGACTTACTGAGGTCAGATGGCCCAGAATGGGAGTGGGCGTTAAGGCGTCTGGGAAGGATCTCAGAACTGGATTATAGATGGCAGACAGTTGGTGTCATAAAGCCCCGCCCTCTGTTCAAAGATGGTCGCTCACCTTTGGACGGTGTCATGTCACGGGTTGCTGCTGCTGCTGCTGATAAAACACTGAGCTTTCCAAAGACCAGTGAAGACCTCAGAGCTCGAGGTAACTGAAGGAAACCGTGACGACTGCTGTGAGGAATGACCTTGGCAGTCATCACCTTTTTACCTCCTAACTACCCTCTAACTGAACAGTTCTCTAAGCCTGTGAAAGAACGCATGTGCAGCCTCCTAAACAGAAATAAGTCAGTTCGAGCTGAAACTCGTATTTCTCATCAAAATGACAACATTACAAAAGAGGCAATTATTGATTCACATGCCGAACATTCAGCGTGAGACATTAAACCCTCAGCTGCATCATTCCCATCATCCACTCATTGAGATTCTTGACTTTTGACCTAAAGACATTTTCCCAGCATGATCTAAGCACTGACAGGAAACTTCACTATATGCTCTGAGTGATTAACAGCCTGCACAGCAGCAAAGCATTCATGTGTACAGCTGCCGGGCACTCCAGCAAGAGACGTTAGATTTGACATTTTGGCAGAAAGAGCTGTGATGTGATGCTTCATGAAGCTGTTGCAGTGAGATTATTTATGACTGATGGCATTCATAAGCTGTATGGATAAACATGGTTAACTCAGATTGTTTTAAGTTGATATTTTCAGAACTGGCTCACTGTCATCAGTATTACTGACTTGTAGATATCATGTACTGTCTCTATATCTGTATGTATGAGCTTTAGTTCCAGTCCTCTCAGTGGGTGCACACAGGCTTTAGCCCTGTAATGGTTCCCAGTTACACACAATAACAGGCCCTCCCATTACAACGCTCGGCCACAGGGATGAAGCTCTGGGATGACGTACTGTCCTCTCCGGAGTGCCCGATCCCCGGCTCTGGTTCCGGTCCTCCTCCGAGGGCGTTGACAGATCGGACTTTGATCTCAAACGGTGTGTACGTTCCTGTGTTGTTCACTATGAACGGTGGAGACCTCACACGGCCGGAGTTCCAGTTTACATTTGACCCGTCGGCCTCCCTCCACAGCACCTCGTACTGGAAGTTCTGGCCGTTATGGAAACGCTTGTCTATCTCCTGCAACAGAAAGTAAGAATATGAAGTGCCCGTGGACTGTGCTTTTCATGAAACATATCAGAGGATATTTACTCGAGCCCACTGCATACACGCTGACGTACTCACATCCCACGTGATGATCAGTGTCCCTGGTTCTGAGGAGTTACTGCGCACTCCTGTAGGGTTGACGGAGGGAACTAAAAGGGTGAAGGAAAATATCTCAGTTTAATAAACACACTTCAGTCATCCTGTATTGATCTTCTTTATTGATCTCCATGACCATTGATCAACCATGTTTTATATTTCTTTGTGAAACTCTCAGACTGATAATGTAATTAATGGTAAATACATTTTCCGTCCCTCTAATGTCAGCCTGAGGCTCAGCTGTGAGTCAGACTCCATGTTAAAACTTCACAGCAGAAACAAACTTGTATCCATGACAACTGCAAAGGTGGACGATGTGTTTATAACTCATCTATTTAAACTGCATTGAGGCCTAAAGGTTACATCATTAGGGGTGCGGCCTCTTTGACTGACAGGTTATTGGACTCCCTGATCTGGATCTCTGGACCATGTTTGTGCTTTTTCAGTGTTTTGGAGCATTTTTTATGTAATTGTGACCAATAATGTGGCTGCTGTGATGTTATTTTACTAACAGACCATCCAAGAAGTCTGAGCTTCAGTTTTGGTGAGTGAAACTGTACGATCTTCTTTGGGTGAAATATGTTACTTAACCAACAGGTATTAGTGAGGTGCCTCAAGCTAGGTAGTGTTAGCTGATAGCATAGCAGTAAATATGGTGACTTCTTCCTGCAGAAGAACAACACGGTGATGACCATAAACTGCTGTTCCAAAAACCGGTGGGTAATGCCACACCTCATATTAAGCTCCTGGACACAGTCTATAAAAATCACTGCTAGTAGCAGTTGTAACTCTAAAGCTCATCACATCTGCTGCTAGCTTATATTGTTGTTTCATTCACTGAAGTCTTTTCCAGCCTCTGACACATGGATCCTATTACTTAAGGCTAGAGGTGGGCGGATCGATACCAATGCTGGTACTGGTATCGGATCGATACTATCATGATAGGATCGATTTTTATTTCTATCTTTTAGTTGCAGCACGTAGCCCAGTGAATTGTGTTAAATAAAGTGTATACCTCAAACATGCACCTGTGATGTTCACGGTCGCGTCTATTTTATTTATGTCCTATAGCAAAAGATACACGAAAAGCTGAAGAGTGTGTTTTGTTGTGTCAACTAATTATTGTGGAAATTAAAAATCACAGTTGAA
>NW_024386785.1:3369554-3519554 GCF_900408965.1 Simochromis diagramma | reverse complement strand
TACTTAAGGTAGTTAATGCATGCGCACATCCATATTTACAAGCTTTACTGCTTACAGTTAGCAAACTTTGCCTCCTCTGTTGGTAAATGACTAAATGACATTGAAAAATCATCTCTCTTGGCAGATTTTACATTGAAAAAAACTGACGGCAGAAAACAGCCCAACTTTTTATAATCACCTGTAAGACTAACCACACCTCTGACCACACTAGTTTGAAAGGGCCACCTCTCAAACTAGTGTGGACCCTCCTCTATCAAGCCCTTAACTTTAGGATGCCATCTATATGCTGGATTTTCTTCTGGTTTAGTGTAGGGCTGGGTATCTTCGCTGATTTCTAGAATCTATTCCATTTCGATTCTCAAGGTCCCAAATTGATTTGATCCTCGATTCAATTTGATTGATTCGATTCGAATCGGGGAAATTTTGCCTCAGACAGTCAGAAATATTATAATTCTGATCACGCATCAGCACATTTCCATATTTTTTGTCTATAAAAAGAAAGCTGACACTTGCGAGACTTTGTCAAAGGTGTGAGCATCACAGCAGAGGCCTTTGTGTCAAAGTAACTGAGGATAAAACAGAAAAACATGGAGGAGATTTTCCTGGTCTGGGATTTTGTAAAAATATTCTGCAGTAGATCAAAAACGAAAGAAAACCATTAATCAAATCAAATCAAATCAAATCAAATCACTTTTATTGTCACATCACATGTGCAGGCACACTGGCACAGCACATGCGAGTGAAATTCTTGTGTGCGAGCCCCACAAGCAACAGAGATGTGCAAACACAACAACACAAACGAGCAAAATACAAGAATGGCCGACCTGAAACTAATAAATATATGTACAATATATAATAGTGTATGCATTTCTGGATGTGTATACTAAATATTTTCCTACGTGTGTGTGTGTGTGTGTGTGTGTGTGTGTGTGTGTGTATACACATTTTACAAATTAAATAGTAAAAAAAAAAAAAAAAAAATAAAATAAAATATATAAATATACAGAGTTGAATATGTGCAAACAAGTGGCACATAATCAACACATGAACATGACCTGATGCTGCTGACGTGAAGCAGAGCAACGTTACGGAGGTTTGATTACAGACACAGCTGAGAGTTTTGCAATTTTGCATAATTTTAAAGTTTACATTTGTTCAGTGTTGAACGGCAGAAATGAGGCTTTCTTTTCCGAAGTAAGTAAAAGGAAAAAAACAGCGGCCGACAGGCTGTAAACAACGGTAGACTGGTGCGTAACAAGCAAGCGAATAATGCAGAAAACAGATTTTTAGATGGGAAAGTGCAGAGAGAGAGAGAGAGAGAGAGCTGTGCATGAAGTGTGATTTTATCCTGGTGGAAGCAAAACAGCAATTCATGTTTTATGTTTATGTGAAGCATAGTTTGGATCTTCTTTTGCTGCTGGTTGAGTCAATATTGTTTGGAGAGATAAAAACCCGCAGCTTCAGAATCAGCGAGCTGTCGGCTTTCAGCCCCGACGGCGTGACCGTGTCCGTGTACGTGCCAGCGCGTGAGAAAGTCACATCTCACTGATTCTGATGCGTCGGCGTTTTGTGTTTACGTCTTTGTGCAGGACCCGTGTTCCTGCTCTCATTTACTGTTTTAGCTGTTTGGTAGTTGTCGAAAATTTGTGAGGTTCAACTTGAGATTCTGGCGTTTCTGGCAAAATAAATTTATATTTAAAAACCGATTCAGGATTTTAATGACTAGATTTTACGTTATCAAAGCCAGAATCGATTTTAATCGATAAATCAATCATCAAAACCCAGCCCTGGTTTAGTGTTCTCTCCACAGGGCTGGTTAATCAAACTTTCTGTTAAAATACTGCCCCCTAATGGTGAAGGTTAAATTCTGCACAGTGTAGTTAGAGAAATGATTTTCACTGAGGTGAAAAGGTTCAGCAGAGAGAATACAGAGAGGGTATTTTAGTTACACTGATGAGAATCCACACTGTGTGACACTCACCATGTGACGCGGGGTCGTGGCGAGCCAAAAGACTCACAGTGCAGTGCGACGTCTCGGCCCTTGGTGGCGTTGTAGATGAACCCATCAGGGGACAGGATCTGAGGGGGGAGCTCTGAGACAGAGGGAGAGACGCCGTCATTAACCAATCACAGGTGAGACAGAACAAAGAAGGACGTGAACCCGGCGGGAAACATACCGACGACGTAGAGGTAGGTGTTGAGGAGGATGGAGCCGTGGTCGTTTTTGGCTTCACACTGGTACACGGCCGTGTCGCCAATGTTCACGTCTTTCATTATGAGCGTTCCTGCGGTCACCGTGCGCCGAGGTTCTTCATCCACTTCTACAGGGAGGGGGGAGAAGAGGCGAGGAGGCAATGTAGAGTTTGTCAAACAGAAACAGGCTGAAGCTAAAGAACTGTTTAACAGAGAAGCTGAGGCCCACTGAGAGGAGCAGCAGCTGTCACCGCCTGTCACCTCCCTCCCTCTGCTGCTTTCTCAGTTTCCCTCCCAGTGTGCTCATATTCCTTCCTTTTCTTCCTTTTATGTGGCGTTTAGTTTCTTTCCTCATTTTAATTTTCCTAAAAGCCCATCTTCATAAGTAACATGTAAACTCTGAATGTGCGAAACATCAAGAAGAAGGTTTGATACAGACATGTGGACTCTTTCTTTGTCTCATTTCCATCGTCCGTTCTTTCTGCCCTGGTCTTTTGATTCAGTCATTTCTCCCTCTTCTTTGTTCTGATGATTTGTTTCCTTACTCTCTGTTTATTTTTCTATCTTCTCACTTCTCTCTCTCTCTGTTGGTGAGTCCATCTAATTCACGTTAAGCTTAAGAGGCTCTCTGTCCACAGAAAGTCGACAGCCTGGAGCCAGGAAATGCTCGCTCTGCCCTGCCTTCAAATCTATGTCTGTGGCCATCAAGCTTTAATAGAATCAACATCGAGTTACCCGAAGGAACGGTTCACTCTGCAAAGTGCTGATCATCAGACTAATACAAGTCTGTTTGCCCCAGCTGTTTAAAGGTAGTTTATCATGTGCACTATATAAGAAATCGATAACTCCTGAGTATCAATCACACACATCAGGTGCTACAGTTTCTCCCCAAAGAATCACAAACAGGTCCGTCAGAATCTTGCTGTACCTGTGAACAGCTGACCGTTGATCCTCCAGGTGATGCTGGGCCTCGGGATGCCGTCCGCCTGACAGTCCAGTCGGACTGTTTTACCCAGAGTGTACATCCCGTTCTGGGGCTCCTTCACCCAGTAAGGAGCCGCTGGAAAACGAAGAAAAGCAGCATTTAAACCCTAAAATATAAATCTCAGAGTCAGAACTTGTCTGTTGAACATTTGGCTCTAACTCTGAACAGGCTTCAGGACCTGTTGATGTTAATTAGTGAAGTGCTCCTTTGAAGTTGTGAACATGTACACATGTTCTTCAGTAAAGACTCACAATCATCTCAGACAGAGGAGCACAAACACGTTAGAGTTCAAACTAACACAGAGATCACGTCCTCACGGTCAGCAGAGCATCGTGATCGTCTGTGCGCTCAGGTCAGCGGCCTACCTTCCACAGTGACTGTGAAAAAGTGTGTGGTGGAGCCGTGGGTGTTGGAGGCTTTGCATTCGTACTCGCCGTCGTCATCCAGGGTGATGTCGTCGAAGTGGAGCCAGCGGTCAAAGTTAATAACTTGGCCGGTTGTGTTTGCCAGGACACCATCCTTCTTCTTCCATTCCACCTTAGGTGTGGGTCTGCAGAGACGGACATGGAAGAACAGAAGGATGTGACTGTGAGAGAGAGCCGATCATGGAAGTGAGGTAGGCGACGAACAGAAGATCGATCACAGGAGGAAATTAGAGCTGAGTGCATGCAGATGATCTTGGTAATGATGTAACATCCTTTTTCATCATTAAGTCAAAATTATAGTGAGAGTCCATTTGTTGCCATAGACAGGAAGCAGGATCATTAGAATGAAACTGGACAGATCAAATGATTTCATATGAAGAAAAAGGAGCAAGGCTGCATGAGGTCAGCAGGCCAATTTCTTACGAGCAGAGAAAATATGAAACAGTAACTGGGTCCTGAGTGTGGTTGTTGTTGTTGTTGTTGTTGTTGTGTGTGGCTGTAGCAGAAAAGCCATGGCTGAGTGTTGTGAGAGCAGCAACTGGGAATAAAGTGTGTTGAAAGAGCGAACCAGGTGGGTCAGTCATTCTTATGCCACAAGGATCATAAACATGAAATGAGTTTCACGTGTAAACAAACTGAAGGTGGAAGTACACACACACACACACACACACACACACACACACACACACACTGAGATGCTTACAGGCCTCTGGGTAAACATTCCAGGGTGACGCTGTTCCCCTTCAGGGCTGATATTTGGGAGTGGTTCTTGTGATGGAAGAACTCGGGTTTTCCTCCATGAGCCACGCTGTTACCTGGACGATGTGAAGACAGAAATCAGGACACGGAAACTGTGAAGCTTGATCATCACGGTCATGCTGATTATTGCAACAATAAATGATGAAATGAAGACAAATAGCCAACAGGGCAGGGCTGATTAGTCGACTGTGATCTAGTTACTGAGCATATACGCGTCATCATAGCGATACTCAGTGGAACAAACACTGGTGTCTCAGTTGTGTTACAGTGTAGTCTGCATGACATAATTAACAATAGAGCGTCAACACTGCAGGACAGTTTTATGCGTCCTCACTGTTCTGGCTGATGTTACCTCACACAGAGAGCGTGATCACGGTCCGCACACACACAGGACAGCGTGATGCTCTGACTCACTTTTTTTCTTATCTCTATATTTAACACTTTGTGTGCATTGTGCGTTGTGTGTGCGCTCACTATGCTTGACAGAGAGGGAGACAGCAGTGGCAGGTAGAATAGTCCTGGCCTCTCTGTACTGGGCGTGGCAGATGTAGTCCTCTTTGCTGTCACTCCTCACGAGGTTCGCGAAGTACAGCTTCCCGTCCAGGCCGATCGTCACTCTCTCACTCCGAGTAATGTGCATCAAATCTGAGCCGGGACGGGGACAGTTTAATGTAGGTGGGAAATAAAGCATGGAAACTGCAGTGGAAGGTGAAAATGTTTTTCATGTCAGTGCAAAATGAAATTGGTTAGTTTGCTCTTCAAATGCACAATAAGCACCTCGCTTTATTGCACCGCAGCCTCAATAAGCTGATAACTGAAAAGGCAGAGAAGGTCAGTCATAGAAAAATGGAGGAGAGTGGACATAAAGAGTCTGTGTGTCACAGAGGCAGGCGGCTGATGAACGGGACAGGAAACAGATCGGCACACTCACTTATGTTCATCCAGTGGATGCTGGGAGGAGGCGAGCTTTTTGGAGGGTTGCAGGACAGGACCATACTCTGTCCCACGAGTCCTTGCTCACGCTCGACTTGTTGTTTCATGAGAACTGGCTGAGCTGAAACACAAAGCAGCAGAATACCAGTTAATACTTGTGCAACAATGAAGAAACAATGAAAATAGTGACGCAAAATAAAACAATACAAAGAAGGAAGAAGATACACTTCTGTGAAGTGTCTGTGAAGATACACTCCACAGCTGTTGTAACACAGTGGACTGGAGGAAATCTCCAGGATAATAGACTTTAAATGCCTAAATTATATAAAAACAATGCCAGGGTTCATTTGTAATTAAGAGGACCTGAAACAATAGCTGCATATTTACAATCATGTGGACACAGAGTGACACTTGAATCTCATATTTCCTGCACAGCTTCTCAGGTTTCATCAGCCAGTTACTTATTTTGCTCTGAAACATTGTTTAAAGGTTTTATTTGCTAAAAGCAGCTTTCTGATGGTGCTTTGGGTAAATAAAAATACCTCGACCACATGCTGCCTGTCTGAACTGACATTTAGTCATCAAAACCTTTAGAAACGCTGGCTGAGCTGATTGTAAACATTGAAGTTTCCCAAATTAATTGAGAACAATGGTTCTCTGGAAGTCACACAGCAATATTCAATCACAGAAAAAAAACTATGAGGAAGAAAAACAACAAATTATGGGAGTAAATCTCACAACAAAGCAGAGGAAATAAAATGTGAAAGAACTGAACTGCAATCAAAACCACGGCGGAGGTGAGATCCCGGGCAGCAAGAGCCCGTACAGTATAATATTTCATCTGGAGAGATTTTAGTGAGTCTGTGTGCACGCTGACCGCAGCCGTCGGCTGCATCCTCCACACCCACCGTACATCCTCCCTACTGAGTGACGTCACGGCGCTGTCTCCGGGAAATGGTTGCCGTGGCAACTTGAGATGAGCGAGCAGAACAGGTGGCCCCGATCAACCTCACTGACTCACTGATGTGTGTGTGTGGTTTTATATGATCGTGTGACATCTGTGCATCAGCAGGTGTGAACCTCAGAGCGCACTGACTGCCTTCGTGTGCTTACAGTAAGTTTGTGACTCACGCTCTACGTTGACTTTGACGGTTTGTGTCATGGCGGTGCCCAGACTGTTGGAGGCGTAGCAGCGGTATTCACCCTGTAACATATCCAGGGAAGAATTGTCGCCTCTCAGTGTTCCGGATCCTTCGGTCTCGGATCCGAACAACTCGCCATCTTTCAGCCAACGGAATCTATGAGCACAGAGGGGAGAACGGCTGTCAGCACATCAACAGTTTACAAAGTCACAGAAACAAACCTTGAATCACACAATAAAGAAAACAGCTTCTATTTATTTGTGAGCTATTTTGAAGGATCTACATTTTCATTATAAAGCAGCGAGTCTTTATCTTTGGATCAAAGCCGGAAACAGGTTCATGTAAAATTTTCAGCCTTTTGATTGACGGCCTGAAATACAGAAATACAGAAATATGAGGAAGTGTAACATTTACAGCTGCTATTATTACTTTTCACAGTCTGTCTCCCCGAGAGAAGCAGGGAGTGGAGAGAGGGACGAGCTCGGGGAGGGAAACAGCTGAGAGAAAATTTGGTTTTTGTTTTATTATGAGGACATTTATTGCCATGTCAGCACACACACACACACACACACACACACACACACACACACACACACACACACACACACACACACACACACACACACACACACACACACAGGTGTACGTACGTGGGTGTCGGGTTCCCGGTGGCCTCACAGGCCAGATTGAAGTCTTCTAGAGAAAACACTGTGTGTGATTTTGGCATCTCTGTCAGCACTGGAGGCTGAAATACTGAAGACACACACACACACACACACACACACACACACACACACACACACACACACACACACACAGTAATTAAATTGGCAGAGTACAGGCAGGTAAAGTAGGGCGTACAGATCGAGACACATCTAGAGGGATTGACTGAAGCTCATTCATCATTCTTAGTTCTGGCAGGTCCTCTAAAACCATCGTGGTTAACAGGAGCCACTGTTTCAAAAATAAAAAAAGATAAACATCCTATAATAACAGCAAAAATTAAAAACTACAGTTTTTAATGGAATAGTCCGATATTTTGTGACATTGTATATTTAAATAAAATATTTTGTAGATAAATGAGTCTCAGGTCAGCTGATAAGTAGCTTCTGATCGTCCCTAGAAGCAGGCTGAAACACAGAGGAGACCTTTGTGAAACTTTGGGCAACTTTCTTCAAATTAGGATCCCTCCAACACTCAACATCTTCAAACCCGTCTGACAACACACTGTTACTCACCAGCTTTAAGTTATGACTGAGTTTTTGTTTTGTTCTTTGTGTGTGTTTGCTCTGCTTTTTTTTTTACCATGTACAACACTTTGGTCGACCTGTGCTTGTGGAGAATGTTCCTGAACATACTGAAAGGACAGAGTTCAGTTTGTGCTGAAAAATAAAGCTGCTCATGACAAACATTTACTCAGGTTCGTTGGAGCTGTACAAACTCTGTCATGTTCATTTCTATGTATGTTTGCACATTTCATTAAATTGCTGCACCGAATCCAAGAAATACAGAGAAATGAAAAGTGGTCCAAGACTTTTGCACAAGAACTATACAGAAATACAATGAAATGACTAATGTGGGCAGTTTCAGCCCTCCAAATATCCGTACATCTGTTTCAGAAAAATACTCAAAATAACATTAAATCAGTTTTAAATGAGCTAATATAGAGGACATGGTCTCTTCCTTAGTGTCTGTGTGGAGTGATGCAGGGGAGAGATGTTCTGCTTTGACAAATTTAACAGGAAAGGTGCAGGTGAGCAGGTGCGAGACACAGTCAGCAGCATAAAAACAGACGGGAGCAGGTTTCTACCAATGAAGCACGTCAGAGCTGCAGACACGACACACATTTCTTCATTACAGCGACAAAGAAAATCACTTACTGTTGTCTTTTGTATCTGTGTCCACGGGAAGCAGTGAAAGGAGAGCAGAAAGGAAACGTTTACAGACTGAACAAACACATGCTGGCACATTCTTCATGCTGTTCCCCGAGCGGGACAAGATCTGCTCATTAACAGGATTTTTATTAACAGTGACAACATCTGAGGGATTTTATCTTCCTTCTCGGTTTTCTGACTCAGACACACTGGCGTCTCAGGTCACTTTACATCCATCTCCTTATTTTTTCTTCCCCGTGTCTCCTTTTCCTTCCCCTCTCTCCACCTCCCCCATCGTTCTCCTCCTCCTCCTATCCTTCTCTTCTTCCTCTCCTGCCACACCCAGAAAGAAGGTTGTTTACCGAAGGTCAGACTGAACCTGATTCCTCCTCTGACTCCCGCTTCCCCTCCTCTCCTCTAGGAGTGTGATAAGCCTGCTGACCTTTGACCTTTACCTCCAGGACCAGAGGTTATTCTAACCTGATTGTTTGGATTTATATTTGTGCTTAGATGTGTTCGAAAGTTCCATATCTGACAGGAATAAACACAGCATCAGAGCTTTACTGAACTTTACTGTGCAGGAACCAAAGGATCCACCTTTAAACGGCCCCCTATCAGCACACGTCACGTTTCTGGTCAGTTCCATCAAAGGTTTTTCCTCAGATGCCTGAAAGGCGAGCAGCTTTTTGTTGGAGTCTGAGGTCTGTGGTGACGTCGCAGTGGTCAGAATGAGCTTTGGTCCAGAGGTGCTCGAGGAGACAACCCTGAAGGAGAGTTTGTGGCTACTGCAGAGCTCTATGATCTCACAGACGATGTCTCCCTGTGCTTTCTTTTTCTTTCTTCTCTTTCTTCTTTTCTGTCACCCCTCACTCCACAACCGATTGTTCTACAGGAAGGTTTTTCCTGTCAAAAAGGAGTTTTTCCTTCCCACTGTCACAATGTGCTGATCGTATGGGGAGGGGTTGATTTTCACAGGATACTGTGGGGTCTTTAGAGTCTAAAGTGTCTTGAAGTAACTGTCCTTGTGACAGCGACATAAATAACCTGAACTGACCTGACGTCTCTGCGAACATTTCAACCAAACGCATCAAATGTTGAACGTTACATCTTCACAAAGGCTAAAGAAAAAAGAAAACTATAGTTCTGGTTCTTCTCCACAGCGCTGCATCAGAGGCTCGTGGGTAGTTTAGACTCCTCCCCCGGTGCCTATGAAATAATTAAAGTTGGTGGCTACAGCAGAAATCTACTGACCTGATACTTAATTTCAAAGAGTAATGATATGATTAGAGAAGCCAAATATGGAAATACTCCCTCCCTCATACTTCCCAGCCCTGTTAATTCTGAGGAAACGGTTTGGAAATATTTACTGGAAATGAAAAAACAAACACTTTCCAGTGTTTCCAGTGTGTGATGTGTGCGGTGGAGGAGGGAGTACTCACAGCTTTCGGGGATGTGGATGGCTCCCTGAGCAAACGGAGGCGTGGAGGAGAGGAAGGACAGAGGGAGCAGGAGGAGGAGGACCAGCGGGAGGGCGGGGGAGCACATCCCCCTACAGCCCATCCACCGACTCTGTGACACACACATCTTTCAATGTCCCATCAAAAGTGATGCAAGACACCCACACACTCATCAACACATAAAGAAACACACACACACACCCACGCACACCAAGGCAGACACACACTCCAGGGACCGCCCGGAGCTGAGGGAGAGCTGAGAGGAGTAAACAGCAGTAAGTTGGTGGGTGTGTTTGTTTCCTTTACAGCCCAACTGTGAGTGAGGCTCGCTCCTCGCTCCGTCAGCTCCACAAACGCTTCTTCAGGAGCTGGCTGTGGGGGGGGGGGGGGGGGTGACCCCGAGAACAAAGAGGGATAAGAGGGGAGGAGAAGAGGAGGGGAGGAGGGGAGGGGAAAGAAGCAAAGACATGGTTAATTTGACCAAACATAAATCAACAGAAGAAGACAAATATTAATGTATTCCAGAGGGTGGAAAGTTTGACCTAAAAACACATCACGATGAATCCACGGCACATCTGCGACGTTGAGAATAAATTCTAAGATTTAAATTCACTTTGGGTTTGAATTTAGTACAGAATCCACAAAAATCTGAGATAAAGAACAGACAGTACCGGGTCACCTCGATAAAGTCAAGATCAGATCAAAGCAGCAGGAAGCAGCTTCTCCACTAATGACATTACAAAGAGAGATTGAGTGTGTGTGTGTGTTTCTGCCACACTCGCCGCATTTCCATTCATCTCAACATCTCCTCCTTTGTCCCTGCCTGGTGACTGAACACTGACCCGTGACAGCAGGAGTGTCGGGGGGTGAAAGCAGACACAGATGGATCAGGCTTTCTCCCTTTTGTTTCATCATCTTACTGCTGCCTCGACATGAAGGCCAAAAAAAAAGAACCCTCAGCGCTCCGAGTTCGGCCACATTCTTGTTTGTACTTGAAGTTGGGGATTACGCGCTCCTCCTCTGCGAGCTGATCAGCTGAAACTAACAGCCAGGCTAAAAATAGCCGATTGTGCCACTTCAAAGCCATGAAATCAGGCTGCGGCTCCATGTATGGGAATACTTTGATCAAGCAAAAAATGAAAGAAACTGAGGGAGATCCCTCGAATGAGCCAAACATCTGTGACAGGTTTTCATCCTAAAGCCCAAAACAGTGTTTCCTCCACTCCAAACCATTCATGCCTCCAGGAAAATTACTGTAAATGCTCCTGATTTATTTGGTATCATGTTGCCAAAAAAGCTCATTGTGCAGTTTTTGCATTTGCATGAATCAGTTTGTTTGTCTGCTAACAAGGACAAATCCCAAACAAGCATTTTGTAAAGCGTCGTAAGGCTTTCACCACCGGGGGCAGCATTTCATCTTTGGGTATGTTTTTATATCTGTTCAGGAGGCTCTGCCTTTAACCAGGATTATTAAAGCAAATAGGTTCTTACAACTTTCCTGATTCAATTCAACACTGAAGTACAGCCTGCACCTAACTTGACTTAATGTCCCTTTGACACAGTACAGAGATGCGTTGAATATAAAGTCAGTTGCCTCTTTAGATTCTTTTCACAACTTTATGTAATTTTTTAAAAGACAGGAAGTTAGAAAAAAATAACTGTAAATAACAACCTGGAGTCATAAGAAGACAGTAAGATAGATTGTCCAAGACTTCATGTCACTCCAACACGCAGATGAAATGTCATTTTCACCAGAGAGCTGAGAGGACGCATCGCTCATGGAAGATGAATACAAAGAATCGAATAGAGCCAGTGTTGCTGTCAGTGTCTAATTGCACTGATGGATGACATATTGCAGATGAACAGGGTCTGGGTCTGGATGACTCTCCTCCCTCATTCACTCCCTCAGTGGACAATTATGGAAATACAAGTTTTTATACACTGACTTTTTGCCTGGTGTGGTGCCGCAGCAGCTTAAAGATGCTCCGACTGTACCGACTCCACGCTGACACACCGGAGTGAGAATACTAACAGACAGGGAGGGCAGAGGAGGTTACAGGAGGTGTCATAACATATCAATCTGTGAGTGTAACCACCAGCAGTCCTCCGCCAAGGCCCGTCTCCGAGGCTTCTCTTAAAGCACACACATGGGGTGAGGGGCGAGGAGTGACAGCTGGCTAATGTAGACCCCCTCCAACATCTCATAATTACACAACCTGTCCCCAGCACACACACAAACACACACACACTGTCTCTTTGTGAGGATCCAGGTCTTTCTGAGCGTCTCCACAAACACAGAGAGGACACAGAGGACCCCCGTTCAGTTCCTATGACTGTCAGAGTCTTGTTCTTCTAGTTTTTCATTGTTATCACTCATGATTACACACACACTCACATCTGCCCTGCGTCACAGTCACTTAAACACACACACACAGAAACACACACACACACACACACCTGCTCCCGCCTGTCGGGCTGCTGCTGTTACCTGCCGGGCGTATTTTCAAAATACATGAGCCAAATGGCACAGCGGGACAGAAGGTGTGTGCGAGCCCGTGTGTGTGTGTGAGTGTGTGTGTGTGTGTGTGTGTGTGTGTGTGTGTGTGTGTGTGTGTTTGTCATTTTGTCACTGATGGGGGGTGGGGGTGGGTCTAATGATGTAACGAGCTCAGACAGAAAAATGAAACAGACGTAATAAATGACGGGTGAAGAAAACATCCCAGCATGCTCCACTTCCTTTAATAACAGCAGCCTCGTCCTCAGCATGGAGGTTTTAAAAAAACAGAAATCCACGATCATCCACAGAGACTTTCTTCATTTAAATATTCATGGAGCTCCTGCTGGCACTGACTTAAGGAGGGGGCGGAGCTCGTTAATGAATCAAGTCTTAATCTAAAGGCGCCTGATGGAGGGTCGCCTCCTTCACACACTCTGAGTCTTTATTGAGGCTGCAGCTTAGAGCTGCTTGACCTCTGCTGACAGGAAGCTCGTTGAGTTGCTGTTGCTGGTGCACAATGACATTAAACGCACCGTGTTGTTCGCCTCTCACCGATTCTTTGTTATCCTGGAAATTTGACACATTATGACCACTTGAATTAAATCAGACGTTCAGCCGTGAGAGCACAGGAAGTCCATTTAGGATTTAGAGAGGAAGGATGAGGAGGAAGAGTTTCAGATCTGATTACCGCTGCAAGTTTCGGCACCCTGCGTGTTCACGGCGCAGTCTTAGATTTAAGAAAACACAACATACCACACATTTTATCACAACTGTATATCAGCTGCAGACATGAATGTATCAGGCAGGAGGGGACTTTGCAGGTTTTATGGTGATAAAGCAAAAATTAAGCTCCAAAAATTGTATTATTTGCTGTTTTTTCCACGGAAAACTAAAAGTGTTAAAGTTTTCTTCTGACGTGGAGCTCTCACAAACTGGGATGGACATTTTCTTTGATTTAAGAGAAGTTTATTAGTTGCAGTGTTGGCAAATTCACACTGTTACAGCAGCAACGCGGACACAGCAGGAATAAATAAATAGAAAGCTTCTGCTCTCTGTATATTCTTCATATCTTACATATGTTACAGAGATTACCAGACCCCAGTCTGAGTGTTGGGTTGCCAGCTGAGTGCTCACTCTCAAGAATGAAAATGTTTAATGACTGAAAGCCCAAATAGGACATTTTAATAGCTGCTGTTAATCTCGCAGACCGCAGTAAAGAGGCAGTTCATGCCCTGTGGGCAGCCATGTTTCCGTTCTGTGCTGGTTAATATTAAACATACTGTACCAATTTCCTCTCTGCGGCCCCCCTCGGCTTCTTCAGGGTCCTGAGCCATCCCAGAGAACCTGAAGGGCTTCAAAAGGCAGAGGCAGGTGGACCCGCCCGTCCACAGGGAAGCCTGAGGGGAGGAGGGGAGACGGGGCGGGTGCAGGTGGAGCAGTCTGTGGGGAGGTGGGAGGGGATCGGAGAGTCAAAGGGAGGCGATGCAGGTGGACGGATGGAGAGCGACAGAGCGAGAAATTAATTCATTGATAGATTCCGATCTGGAGGAAAGAACAGGGACGTGTGGATGGAGAGATTAAGCAAATGCTGGGAGGAGAGGGTACTTCCCTTTTAGTCTGCACGAAACACACACACACACACACACACACACACACACACACACACACACACACACACACACACACACACACAGGTATACGGAGATGAGGATAGAAGGAGCTATTCCCATGTTGTCCCTCCTATTCGCCCGCATGACCTAAATTCACCCTAAATTCATTATTCATTACACATCTCACATTTACTACTCCATCCACACACACACACACACACACACACACACACACACACACACACACACAGACCACAGAGCAGACAGTCTATAGGTGAACTCTGCTAAGTGTGTGCGACAGTCTGCAGATCGAGCTGCTGATGTCCTTCACATCAGTCCTCATGAATATGTGATGAAGTGTCATTTTAATGAAGCACCACTGAGTTAAACGTGCTGCTGTCTCTGTGTGAATAGCAGGGGGGATGATATGTATCAGAAATCCTTTCTCTGAGAAATGACATTTATATACTGTTCATGTGCAAAAGCAAATATGTTTTTAATGAAGCATAATGCACCCGGATTACAAAGAAAGCTGTTAATGAACAAATCTGCCTCGCAGAAAATGTTATCTTCTAAAGGTGAGGTAAGGATTAGAGCAGGGCGATATGACCAAAAACATTTATCACGATATACATTTGAAAATTTGTTTTCTTTATTAGTGCAAAAAAAAAAAAAAAAAGAATCAATGTATTTTCACTTAAACAAGCAGCTGTTTTTTTATGTGCATTAAAGTTATATAAACATGTAACAGTGCAAATGCAAATTCCTCGCTGACAGTTTAACCAAAAGGCATTTCCAGTGGAAACTGGCCGACACATCCTCAGCATATCCATGTATAATATCCACAAAACTTAAAAAAGAGGTTATACACACACTGATACGTACTGTGCTTCAATATTATGTTGAAGCACAGTACGTATCACTCCGCGAGGCTCCGCCTACGATAGCCGTAATGCTCCGACAATCCATCGAGCGGTGCGGCTTCGTAGCTTAGCAAAGTCGTACTGAAACATTTGACAGATTTTCGAGCGCCGTGCACATAAAATCGGTTTGAGGTCAGTAAACACAACCAGAGTTCATACATAAGGCACACGGGGTTATAAGGGGCTCTGTCTACTTTCAGACAAATCAAAGGATTGATTTTAAGTGCGCCGTATAATAACAACGGCCCGCTAGCATGCGCTACCAAAAATAGTGCTTTGTTGTGTATCTGACGGATGAAAGCTAAACCAGTTCCACACCACTGAAGCTGCAGCATTTTTACAAACCAGTTCTGGTTCATCCGTTTCATTCAACGATCCGCTTTCACTCTTCTCATTCTGCGTCACTGCCATGATTTTTCGGCCATGTGCGTATGAAAACAAAGGCACTGCGCATGTGCGTTTTACCCATATTCTATCGCCATATTTCATTTTCTTATCGTTGCCCAACATTATACCGGTATTACCGTGAACGGTATGATATGGCCCAGCCCTAGTAAGGATCACTATCTTGAATGAAGAATGAAAAAAAAAAAATCAGCATACGAACTTTCCATAATTTAATCTAAACCTAGTGTAACAGCATCAACACAAACGTCAATGTCAGGAACCAAAAACTGGATTTTTTTGAAATGTCCACAGCAGACTCTAAAACTCCACACACATCACAAAACGCTACAAAGCATTTTGAATCCTTAGATTCTTCTGTCATAGTTATTTGTCAAAGTGTGGGTAAACTTCCTGTTAGCATCTGAGAGGAAACCTGAAGACTGAAAAAATGAACCAAATTCAAGCTGCAGTTCCTTTAACAGCCACTGGAGGCAGACTCCAGCTGTGAGTCCGTCCCATAGACTCGCATGTTATAACTGTACAGCTGAAGTTTGATATATGGTCATCTCAGGCACAGTGGACCCACCTGCTCTTCAGGCCTCTTACTTTTAACGGGTTGTACCCAATCAGAAGAAATTTGACTCGAAGGGGGAGGAGCTAAAAGGGTTAGGGTTAGGGGGTTAGGATGAACTGAGGCTCTGTATAAGATAAAGAAAGATTATTTTGAATTTTCAATCAAAGCTACTTTAGTAGAGTCAAAGCCAAAACATTTGGAGCTGGCTTTACTTTAAGAAGATTACTTTTTACGACTCGCTCTACTTTCCTCTTGTCTGTGTGACAGCTCCTTTCTGCAGGTGTTAGAGAGGAGGCGTGGCTTTTTAACACTCAGCATCACTGGTAACACCTGAGCCCAGCATCCAGTGCTCTAGAAAAGTCCTTCGAGCTCCTCTTTGAGCTCCTCTTTTGGACTTTGTTTGCTCCTTGGTTTATTGTCTTGCACTAAATCCCATTGCATTCAGCATTGACAGTACTGACTGCACACACCATAAATTAAGAAACATTTTAAATTGCTTGTTTAATTTAAAATAAACTCTTTCCTAATTGACATTTCTGTACTGCTCTCTTCCTGTAATGGCCGTCTGTGACATCAGTGAAAAACAACAAGTCATTTTTTAATTGAATAAGTGCAAAAAGGTCATCTGATGACTTTAGTTTAATCTGATCTTTAGATGCTGGTGCAGAGCAGATGTGACAGTCAGTATGTGGGTTTATTCCTCTGAACCGCAGTGACTCAACATTTCTCGTGAAGAGGCTTTGGCTCTTCTCCAAGCAGCTTAACAGATTACAGATTTGTAAAGTTTCTTCACATGCAACCAGACACAAAGTACTCAAGTGCAAATGTCCTTCGGTAGACGATGAGCGCCGAGCGTGGCAGGCACTTCCACAAAACCCTTTGTGACTGAGTGAGCAGAGAGGTCATTTCTCTCTTTCCCAACATGCAGAGCACAAACAGATTTGCTGAAAATTACAACAAATTAAAACAAAAGAAAAGAAAAAAAATGTTACTGGGAAAAAAAGAGCGATCTGAAAGTGATGTTCCCTCAGTTCCACGAGCTGTTCGTTCTCGTTTACGTTCCCCACCCTTACTCCCCTTTTCAATTCTTTAACTTCTTCACTTCTGTTTCGTAGATGGGGATCTGCCAGGCCCGGGAGCCGTTGTTTTCACCTCCACCATCTTTTTTAAAACAAGCAACAAACTGATGGGACGAGGACGGCCGGGTCTGACCAAGCAAACTTTAATAAGAGCCAGAAAGAGCGACTCGGACCTCAAACTCAGCAGGTCAGTGTTCCCTGAGCTCACAGCCACAGGTAACACCACCTGAGGCCTGCAGACCAAATTTAAGGCCCATCTCCACTGGCTTCATTTTCTTGATGTGTTAATGTTTCACACTGTGTGCGGTGACAGATTCAAATCAGCATCAGTGACGAAACTATGACTGTTTCCAGCTGCATATTTTTAGCTCTGAGTCACAGTTCACACTAATCACATTGATCAGTCTTATAGCAGGCCTCGCTCAGTTCATCCTCAGAGGGAAAGGTGGAGGATCTGTTGTAGCTCCTCCCCCTTTCAGATCACTTCGTTCTGATTGGCTCTGTGCCAGAACATAATAGGGTTGTCCCCTGTTTATGACATCATACAGATCCAAGAGTAGAAAAAACTGAACCCAAGTGTTTAAATGATTTCTGAAACATGAAGTGTTTTTTCTTCCTGTCAGTCATGACTCAGCTGCTGTGCATTTGTCAGCTTTATGATGCACAGATGATGTCACCATCAGCTCTGTCATTTACAGGGATGACCTCAACTCGAAGGATGTAGCAACACACACACACACACACACGTCAGTGTTAAGCTGTCTTTGTGTTCACGTCTAAGCAGACTGGGATTTCCCCGTGGAAGTGGAGAGATGAATAACTCAATAATCACGAGGAGGTTTCTGACCGACTACAAAGCTCCTCCGCTGACAGGCCTCCCACCACCCGCCGTCTTCTTCTGCCTTTTCTTTGTTTTTCCTCTCTGTTTGCAGCTTTTCCTCCTTCATTACTTTTGTTCTGCCATTCTGTTTGTGTGGATCCTCTTTCTGCCTCCACACCAGCGACATGCCTGTAAAACGGCTCCAGGCGATGCTTCACCATGAAAACTCTCCTGCCTTATCAGCCTCCACCATGAAAGAACCACGCTGCAGCAAAGGCAGAAGCATCCACCCCCCGTTAATGGAGACACCGTAGGCTTTGAAAAAACAAGGTTGTGATTTCTGGGTGAAATGTTTTAGCCAGGCTCAGTCTGTCAGTCAGGCTCTGATGGAGTGCCTTCATCTTGATCCCCAAGGAGAAATCCCACCAACTTTGCTGACTGTGCAGAGCTCAAAGGTCAAAGTTCATATGAACCAATTATTTTTTAGTATAATTTGTAACCTAAGGGGCTGAGGGCTCATGGGCTGAGGTGAAGCATTTAAAATGAAGGCTGATGTTTACAAAACAGAAAGGTGATTTCTGCCTCCTCCTGATTTTAATCAAATAAATAAATTAAACAATAATAACAAAGAATAAAACCTGAAAAATGTTCAGCTCATCACCCCGCCCCTCAAAAATCTACAAACGTAATATTTTCTTTAGTGTCGACACCGACGGTATCAGTGTGCTGCCCAGCCCCCGTCTGTGGCACGACGTGAACGTCCGCCTTGGCTGAGCTTCCTTCACATAGTACCGGTAGATGCATATCAGGGGTGTTGAACTCCAGGCCAAGAGGGCCGGAGTCCTGCAGGGTTTAGATGTGTCCTCGATACATCACAGCTGATTTAAACGGCTAAATGACCTCCTCAACATGTCTGAAGTTCTCCAGAGGCCTGGGAATGAACTGGTCATGTGATTCAGGTGTGTTGACCCAGGGTGAGATCTTAAACCTGCAGGACACTTGAGATCTGGAGTTTGAGACCCCTGATGTAGATGATAGAAAACAGTCCTGTTTGACAGCAACGTTAGAGGATTTTCATGAATAACTGCTTCGTGTTTGTGGAACGAGACGTTTCAGACTTAAAGGGAAACAAACATCTCCTCAGAATTGGGCAGCCCACCCGAAAAACAGGGTTACAGGCAAGAGTATAAACATATTTTTGATTCTAGGCTTTAAGTATTTCACTAAACAAATGTTAGACACACCAGGCTGTCAGTCCTGAAACACGGCTTGTTGTCCTGCAGAGGCAGAAAAAGCAGCGAACGTTTGTGTTTGTTGAATGAAAAGCTGGTTATCAAAAGTTCCTGATTATTTCTGACTAATCACTTAATTGACGAAGCATCTGAAGACATGTGCGTCTGTCACACAGCTCCATTGTGTTATTTCTGTGTATTTGCCTTTCAGATGGGATGTGGGGAGTCGGTCCCGGAGCTCAGCCCGACGCTTTTCACATTCAAATGAGCTCTTATTGGTGTGACATTGTTTAGTCACCTCTGGATTACCTCCGCCCTCCTCCAACAGCCCACCCTCCCACGCACACACTCCGGCAGACACAAAGCCGGCACGTTTGTTTATGATTTGCGTTTCTCTCCACGAAGGCAAACGAAGCGACACAGGCACGAATAAATTGCTCATTAGTGACGGTATGCTCCTGGATAAACAACGGCTCCCGTGCTGGGTGGCTTCCCGGCCCCGCTGGAATCCATTAGATTTAGCTGAGGGGTGAGTGGCGCCAGCTGTGAGAGGCCACAGTGTGACAGAGTGCTCGGGGCGGTGTATACAACACCCACGGCCACACATCTATCACTGCCTCCACCCAAATCAAAGTAAGTGGTGGCGGTAATGCACCATTTTACTGTTTGCCAACAGCCAACAAACACTATAAAGAAGGAGAAGAAGAAATGAAAGTGAGGAGGCAGCAGTACTGTTCATGTGTTTGAGAGAGAACACGAAACAGGTCGTCCGAGCGAGGGATGTTACATCCTCTGATTCAACAACCTCTCTGATTAATCTGATCTAATCATTTTCACACATCCTGGATTAAAACATGGAATCGGCGGCGTGCGGCCTCGGCCCTCGGCTCAGCTGTCAATCAATACCTCACATGATCATGTGTCACGGGTGTGACGGGCACACTTAACTGAGAGCTGTGAGATCAGCAAAGACCGCTCTCCCGCTTCTTCTCTGGTTTCATTCTAGAAAGAGGCGATAAAAACATGGCCGACAGAGGAAACGCCTCAGTGACATCATCGGCTCATACACCACCGAGCTACAGCTGTGACTGCCACCAGCACAGATCCTGACCTGCTCCAGGACTTTAGGTAACGTCAGCGTCTGATTGCACGTTTGCCTCACGTCGACCTTTGAACCTTCACGTTTTCCTCGCTTTGCTTTGTTTTCATTGGAGGATTCATTACTTGGGTTTCAGATCGAATCGGACTTTATAAACGTCCGTGTTAGGGTTAGGAAGAGGCGGGAATTGGGTTAAAATGTTCTCCTTCCCAACAGTGTGTGATGCCAGCGGGTGCTTCACAAGTTTATGAGACCTGACAGACCTGACTCACGCTAACTCATGCTCTCCATCACAGCAGCTGTGACGCACAGTAGCTGGTTCAGGAGGAGCGAGCATATCTAACCACCAGCTCGAGTCTTTAGCTGCTAATGCTCCCACAGGCTAGTCCCGCGCGGCGTCCGTCTGCTGTACAGGTAGCGTACCTGGGTTTATCGTTGGACACGGCTGCCTGTGGCCAAAACAGCGAGAACACTGAGCTGAACAAACGAGCTGAAAGTAGCGCTCGTGGAGCTCAGGGAACCAGTGAGTTCATGGTGTATGTATGAAAATATGAATCCCAGCAACGACTGACATCGCAGAGGTTTGTGTGTAAAGATCGAAAGCATGGCTGTAAAACTTTGTGAGGCCCGAGGCGAAACAGAAAATGAATCCACATTATGGAGATGAGCTCCACTTAAATGTTCTCACCAACACACACACATTATCCTCAGTGGTCCCACACACATCCTCTCTTGTTTCCACCACATCCTCCCACGCACTCCCACCCACTTACACCACAGCGAGCCAGCGGCTCTTCTGACTCTGGATCTTTCTTCTTCACGGCTGATGATCCACTGAGAGCTCAGACTCACAGCAGCCGCAGACACATCACACCTAATCCCTCCTGGCAGGTAAAAGGCGCTACGCCGGGCTTTGATTTTGTCTCAACATAATAACCTCGTCCTGTTGATGTGGGAGGTGTGAGGTCACAGCCAGCAGGTGCTCGGGAGGATCGACGAGACAAAGGTGAATTCGTTTGAAGCGCGGAGATGAAGTCACACAGAACACGAACGGACGAGTTTCTTTAACAAAGATGAAGGATTTCTGCAAGCTTAGTCTGGGTTTGCATTTCTTTCACAGATATTTCACACAAACAGCTACAAGCGTCACTTGATTATTAGCCACTTGGTTCAAATAAAAACTTCATTATGAAGCTAAAATTAAACTAAATTACATTAGCTGTTCATTTAGCAAGCGAGTGAGTTAGCAGGTTCATCAGAGTCATCATAGATGCAAGGACGGCAAAGGTGGTGCTAAGAGTATAACGCTGGTTAAATTATACACGTGCTGCTTTTACACATCAGGCAAAATAGATAAGGAGACTGCAGTGATCGTTGCACTGGATCACGTGTCTCCCCAACACGTCTGTGTCAGGGATGCAGATCATGTGTGAAAACAGCAGCGAGTCACAGACGTTACAGCCTGTTTGCACACAGACAGTAAAAGTGAGTTTAACACACTGTTTGGTTCACAATTATTTAATTTTTGCTTCTTTTTGAGTCCGGTTGAACTTTACTGATGTGCCAGTAAGTTAATAACTTTAACTTATCAGCGTCTACCGTCACATCTCTCCGGCTCCCAGCTACACCCCTCCCAGGTGGGAGATCGCATTTCCTCTCAGAGCCTCGGTCTTTATCTTCTCCTCTTCTTCCTCCCTCTGCAGCATCGTTTGTCTCTGCTCGCCCCACCCTGAGCACGCAGGAAGGAAGCTTTAAATTAAAAGGAGATTTGACGTAAATCTCTTTATTTAATCAGACAGAAAAATGTCAATTTGGTTTGTGCACGCGCTTGTGTGTGTGTGTGTGTGTGTGTGTATTGGCAGTCTTTCCCATCCCTTTCCGTCATTCTCCCATCACCATGGTAACCCCCTGACTCCAGCAGCACACAGCAATATTTCCTCTTTTCCCATCCCCCAACACTGCCCCTCCTTCTTTTCTCCCATCCCCCACTCCATCCCTCCACACCTCTCCCTCGCTTTCTCTCCGGTGCCACTCCCTACATCGCCTCAACTCACCCCTCTCTCTCTCTCAGACACACACACACACACACACACAGTTTCTCTTCCCATTGTCTCAGTTCCCACTCGCGTCTCCTCTGCTCAACACGAGTGGTCTGCGGTGTTAAAGCAGCCGTCCAGTTTTTGGGAAGCTTATTCCCTCCTTTTGTGCAGGTTCTTAAAGTGCCCACACACACACACACACACACACACACACACACACACACACACACACACACACACACACACACACACGCACAAATATAGCACAAATAAGGTGACAGATGGTGAGCTCAGGAAAAAGTTCTGCCGTCGCTGCAGGTATGAGGAGATAAAAGAAAAGCAGCAGGAGCTGAAATAATGCAGAACATACTAAAGTATCGAGAAACATATTTCCTCTTCCTGAGCGCTCATCTCTTAAACTGAAAAGCTTTATTTCGAGTACTCGGCGACTGGAGGTGCAACAGGATTAAACTCAAAAATTCAAAGAAATGTTAAATTATGCAAAGATAATCGTGGATTAAACGAGATAATTCTGCAGCTGTGGGATGACCCTGACGCCGAGATTCAATCAGACATGAGGATTATTTTCATCACTTATTAACTTTGGAATTATTTTCTTGATTATTCAATTGTCAGCTTTCTGATGAATATCAGAAAAATCAGACCAATGCTAAAGATAACATTTGCGTGCCACAAAGATGAACTTTTACTTAAGGGCAGTGATGAACCAATCAGACATTTCTCCATCATGAAGCATGTTGGTGACTGAAACCATCTAACAGTGAATTCTGGGGAAATGAAGACGATATGACGGCTCAGTTTATCCCCACTGAACATATTCATCTTTGGAACGATCCAAACGTTTCACTTGGAACAAGTAAGAATGACATTAAGCAGAAAAAAAGCGGAGCAGAACCTGGATGCTGTGGTCTCCTAACGCACAGGCGAGCTTCTCTTTGGGCAACAAAGTGGCCGATGACCTCACTCCTCTTTATTTCCTGTAGGTCACTGTGGTCTATAAAATCTCTCCACACCAGCATTAGCAAACCACGGATATGAATATTAGGTTTTCCTCTTTTTTGCGGTGGAGTGTGAAAGAGGTCACAGCAGGTGTGACTGATCAGTGTTTACTGGCTTTGAATGAGTCACTCTTTGTTTTAGTGAAACAGACTCATCTGTGAGCAAAATGAACACAGGACAGAGTCTGAGCTCCACTCAGTGTCATAAAGATTAAGGGAACGGACAAGTGAACACGTTTTAGACCACTCGAGTTTTTCTTCTGTTTCTGATTAGACTATTTGGGGATTTTATTATTTCTTTTAGAAAACTTTTTTAGAAAACTGAAAAAGTGCCTGAGATGATGTTTTTAAACCTTTTCCCCCGAAATCTCCCAAATATTCAGTTTATTATCAAATAAAAAAATGAAAAAACGCTGAAAGCCAAAAAACGAGGCGTCCTGTTCTCGACTATATCAGCTTTGTATGAGTCACACTTTACGCTTCCTGAAACTCAAGTTTCACTTTTTAAAGAGAAGTTTTGAACACAAATGGATGCTTGTTCTTTATGACCATTTAAAGCTCTGACATTAGAAAAAACTAATGTTTAGTGATGCGAGCGAGTGCAGCCTGAGGCTCATGCACCATCACCACAGAAGATACACGACAGGAAATATATGGTAAAAATTATCCTTTGATCAAAACAGTTTTGCTGGTTGGTGAGAAGCATCAGATTTATGTCTCGTATTGCTCATCTTCTGGTCAGGAGACTGTATGTCATGTGACCTTTGGTCCGCCGAGTCACTGATCATATTGTTTGTCTGATATTTGTCTGATAGAGTCTCTGTGCTGGTGGTCACGCCATGAATGGACTCTTGTCATGGATCAGCTACACTGCCCACAAAAACAGACACATTTACTCCACTGTATGCGTGTGAGTGTGTGTGTGTGTGAGTGTGTGTGAGTGTGTGTGTGTGTGTGTGTGTGTGAGTGTGAGTGTGTGTATGCGTGTGTGAGTGTGAGTTGTGAGTGTGTGTATGCGTGTGTGAGTGTGTGTGTGTGTGAGTGTGTGTGTGTGTGTGTGTGTGTGTGTGTGTGTGTGTGTGTGTGTGTGTGTGTGTGTGTGTGTGTGTGTGTGTGTGTGTGTGTGTGTGTGTGTGTGTGTGTTAAAGCCAGTGAAGTCAGATTAGCTGCTTCTGAAGAGATTAAAGCCCCAAACACAGAGGGGCTGTTAAAACCTGCCTACAGGCTCTAATCCGGGCTAATGGACGCACCCCCCAATCTCCACACACACTCGAAAAAGGAAGAAGGAAAAGATGGGAGGGGGGTGTTAAGGGCATTCCTTAATTTCTAAACACAAAGACCTCATTTGTTGAGGGTAAAATGGAAAAAAGGCGATGTGGAAGAACGAAAGGTCAAAAGAGAGGAAAGATGTTTCGAGGGGGAGGGAGCGGGGGCGTGAGAGCGAGATGGATGAAGATGGATGAGAAATGCCACAAAGAGAATCACAGACGACACTCAGAGCAAAGACAGACAGAGGAACTGAGAAAGAGCTAAATTCAGACTAATCTTATTTTCTGAACCCAGACCTCCATCTGACCTGCGGCTGAAACCTTTTAGTCCAAACTGCTCATTCTTTGATCCACTTGATAGACCTGCTGGGACAAATTCAGGTTGTCCTCCCAGTCTGCATGCTAACGTAGGGATGTAGACACCGAGGCTTGCCCGAGGGCCCAGAATTACTCTCAGTAACAACTTCAGTCAGAGCGCTTTTAAACAGGTTTAAACAGTCTCCGCTAAACAACCGCATCGTTCCTCTGACATGTTCTGCATGCAGAGCTGCTAAATGCTGCTCGGGACGTCAGAAAACGATTAATGGAGAATATTTATGTGAAAATATTTATTTATAAAAAGTCACAAAAAGTTGTGGAGAAACTGCCACAGAGTTTACGTTGATATTATTTTCAGAAATGCTGCGTAAAGTTTAATTTTTTGATGTGTGAAGAGTCTTTACCCATATCTGTAAAACTGGTGATATCATTTTTACCTCAAACACTCCAAAGATCACGCGTCTGGATCAACGCTTCGGTAAATGTTTGCTCCCAGCCTGGAAACTGTGACAGATGTTTACAGATGGGCCACATTTATGCCACTTGTTATATCTTTGCCCTTTTCATAACCTCTTATTAGTATATTGATCTTGTAAATGTAGATGAATAAACACGTCATCATTTTTGTGTCATAATTCAGAATCCAGGTTGATCAGACAGAGGCTGTCTGAATAATTTCAAATGCTTTTAACTGTATCAGGTGTGTCAGGTGGGCGAGTTTTGCTCCATCTGGATGAATAAGACTCACACAGGAGGCTCAGTGTGTGCCACATTGTTGGACAGCACCGAGCGCCCAGCACTCGCACACTCTGTAACTGCTGTCAGCTTCATATCATTTCTTATCAGCTGGCTCTCTGCAACGTACGGGTTGGTGTCATTATAGAAAACTATATTAAAGAATTTAAAGTGTCATAATGTTTGGATGATACAAAAAAAACCACAGAAATATTTTGATGAAGAAGTGATTTAATCACCACGTCACCAGCGGCGCACACAGGGTCAGTGCTGGTTTAATTTGGGCGTTTTTCTGTCAAAAATCAAATCAAATCAATGTTCTGCAGATATCGTTCACTTAGTTTCATAAATGTTGTCGACATTAAGACAAGAGGACAGTGAGTGTCAGTGTAATTAAAAAGAGCTGCTCCTAATTTCAACAATATATATGTACTTAATTTTTATTTTATACATTATTTAATTTAATTTAATGTATTTCATTGAGGGTAAAAACAAAAATCTCAGAAAGGCTTTCAGAAGAAAAGACGGGGAGGTTATGGTCTGATTGTGAAATAGAGAAACTTCATCATCTGCACAACTTAATATCATTAAAAATTCAGCGATCCGTCTGCAGTAAGGCGCTGCACACAGACACGAGTCTGTTTAAGGGAATTCCTGTCAGAAACACTTTAATAAGTTCAAACTCATTCACGAGAACAAAAAGCAGACGCAGAGCTGGAACTGAGCTCAGTCTGAAATGCATCGGTGCTGCTTCCTCTCCACTAAACATGACAGAAGACTGTTGAACTGAGTCTGAGGCAGGAAACAGTCGACTTTCAAAACACAGAAACGGATCAGCTCAGAGTGTCTTTTAAAGAAGACGTGCTGCAAAACAGTGGGAAGCTACTTTTTCATGTTACTGGCAGCAAAAACAAAAGATGGATATGTTTGTTCAAAGAACAGTAAAGGTTAAAAACATCATTTGTTAATTATTGCAGTCATATCTTGAGAACAGGGCTGTGCAGAGCGCTCCTTTCATGATGCATATTTTTTTCATGTGGCTGTCTGGAGGTAGTCTACTGTAAGTACAAAAGCCTGAATAAAAAATGCAGGCAGATGGTTTCAGTCAGTTTGACTGCTGCCAAAGATCTGGGGAGGGGAGAAAGAGAAAAGGGCTAAAAATCCTCCTACGCCACTCAGCCCTAAATATCCCTCCTCCTCCTCCTCCTCTCATCCCAGTCCAGGCTCCCTCTCACCTTCCACATCCTCTCATTTCTTCTGCTCTTTTTGGATTCAGGCTCTTCTGGGCTAAATCCTTCACCTCCCGTTTCACTCAAACTCTGCACCTTATCAACTTCCCCTCCTTCAGCTCTCCTTCCACCTCCTCTCTCTTATTCCTGCTCTCAGGTTCTGGCCTAATTTTAAGTGAGAAAACTCCACAATGCAGGCAAAGAATGACAAAGAGGCCTAAATGATGTTGCCATGAGGAAAAAGAGGAATTCCAGAGTAAACAGAAGCAAAGGACAAACACAGCTTTCTCTTCCTGCATTTTATCCCCCAATTCAGAGAGAAGTTGAGCTACAGGAAACACTTTTTTTTACACGTTTCTTGGTCATAAATGCTGATAAACTGAATATGTTCTTGGTTTTGGACCGCTAACTGGACAAACCAAAGACCCTGTTAACCTGGAAACAGCACCATTCAGCACCAGGCCATGGGCGGACAGCAGCCTGGAAGCTGGCATGGACACAAGATGGGAATTGCAGCTATCTTGTTTGGAGATATGAAGATCAGACTAAATCATTCCTGGCAGAGACTTTTAGCATGAAAGGAAGCGTGCTACAGAGCAGCAGTGAATAATTTAACACGATAATGTGGTATAGTGCAGCATTTCATTCAATATTCATAAAAACACACGGCTGCAGATGATTTATCAGATATTAAAAAGCTGAATCGGGTCAGACACTCCCTACAGATGGATTTACCTCCACACAAACATCACGAGTGAACATTTACTGACCCGAGCATGTTTGAGTCAAAAGGTGAAATCACAGACAGGAGGAAGTGCGCACCAACACCCACACATGTATGTACAGTGACACACAAACACTTGTCTAGTATCTCAGCACAGTCGCTCACACACTACCTGCCTTCCTATTATGTAAGACACCGTTAGCGCCTCCAGCCCTGATCTCCAACCCACTGACACACAGACACACACATTCATGGATGGAAACCCAGACACCAGCAGAAGCCTGGGATGCTTCAGTGTTAGTCCTACCTCTGCAGGTGTCTCCTCTTGATGTGTCTCCTCCTCTCAGGTTCCTCTCCGTGGCTCTTCTTCTAGCTCTGTATTGTTTCTCGGTCCAGTCCACCGACTTGTGCCTTTTCCTCCTGTCGTTTTTTGCACTGATGCTGCAGTGGTACAGAAAACACACCCTTCTGAGCTCTGCCTCTTCTCCCTCCCTCCTTCCCTCTCTGCTGCTCTCGGATTGGCTGCTTCACAGAGATGACATCAGCCTTTTTATTGTAGTCTCTCTCTCTCCCTCTCTCCCTCTCTCTCTCTCCGTATACCTCCTGCCCCTCCCTTCCTCTTTACCTCAAAGCCCCCCCCCCCCCATCCCCTATTTTTACCTCTCCATACTCTCTGTCTTTTATATTTATATTCCTTATATCCATTAATGCTGCTAATGGCTGAATCACAGAAGCACAAGCTCAGTATAAAAGCTTCCTATAGTCCAATAAGAGATGTTTGTTTGCCAGTACACTGGTCCATTAGAGAGGGAAGCCTTACAGTTTGGGTAAATATTTTAGATTTTTTAAAAATTATTTAAAATTATTTTTGAATTATGATATTTTAGACCAGCTCGATCAAAGCCCCTGAACCCTGAAATGGAAACATTGAAGATAATGGATGGATCCATGAAATTAGAGTTATTATATTCTTCTTCTTCCCTTTCTTTTTTTGGAGCACTATTCAGAATTGCAGGACAGAAGAGAGAGAATATGACCCTTTAAGTTCAGCTACACTAATGAATAGAAACTGAACTGAACTGATTAATTAGTAATTTGCATCTTCAGGGTCCTGAAAGTGAGTTTCTTGCTAAAGCTTGAATACGAGCAGTGCCGTCGGTGAAATAGCAGCTGGTTCTTGCTTTGCATGAACTCAGCAGGTTTAAAGACTGAAGCATTTTCGACCTGAGCCAGTGTGACCATATGACCGTGGGTTAGTCCAGTGGCATCGTTGGGACTTATGTCACAAGCCTCTAACAAAGGTTTGTATTGTTTGCTGATAACTGTAGATAAATGTGACTGCAGACATCAAGTCAACAAATTGGTGGGTGAAATTGTGTTACGCATGTCAGTGGGGTCCTGTTAGGGCAACCAATCAAAGGCGTGCTTATCAAAACACAACAAAGTGAATCTACTGTTGTTGTTTTATTAGTTTTATTTTTTATGCTGGCTGCTGGTGGTTATTGTCTCTGGAAGCAGGATTTACTCTGCTTGACTGTGATTACACTAGAATCTGTAGTTTAAGTGATTTTATGTTATTTCTTCTGCTTAATGCAGGTTTTAAAGTTAAAACTTGTTGTTAATCTTCAACTCTTTAAATAATTTCTCTTGTTTTAGTTTATTATGTCTTTGGGTAAATTGGCTATGTCATAGTTAAAAGGCAAACTCCCTTTAAAACCCTGAAAAATGTGTGACGTAACAGAGCAGTACCGCCCCTGAACTCACCACCAACAGCAGCTCACATTGTGCTTCTTCCATCTCCTTCCAGTCTGTCCAGATGCCTTCCCGCTCTGCTCCTCCTTCTCTTCCTCTCATAATTAGAATGGAGATTATGTTCTCTGGTCTCCAGATTATAAAACCCAGTGACATCCATGTGACATTTTGTTAACTGCCAAACAGAGCAGGCATCCAAAACACGCCCACACTTTCTCTGTGTGTGTGTTTGTGTGTGAAAGATAAATACAGAAAGAAGGATGTGAGAGGACAGATGGACGGGACCAGGCGTCAGTTTTTTAAGTGGTTTTCTTTAGCAGGAAGCTGGATATGGTGAAACAGTGATCGGTTAGTGTTTCTTTGTGTCTCATCGTTGCTGTGCTCTTCTCCATAGCTCTCCGACAGCTTAATATACACAAATCACAGTCAAACAATCTGCAAATCCCACAAAAACATTTAAAAGAAAAGAAAAACCTGCTTTGAAGAGGCCTGAGCATTATTAAGCCTGCAGCATGAGATCCTCCTCTTTAACAACCAGACTAAAACGCAGAAATGTAATAAAAAGCTAAAATAACTGACATTAAATAGCATAAAAGCTACACAAGCACACATAAGCAACGCATTTCTGATTTCTACGTGATTCATGCACTCAGTGAGGTTGAGTACGGTGCAGGTCTGCTTTTTACTCAGGCTACATGTGTGGTCCTGTGAAAATGTCACGTTGTGAGGCAAATTGTAACCTTACCAATCCCGGACGAGCCCCCATTGGTCACAAAGTGTATCAAGGACAGAAAGCAAGGTAAGCAGAGACTCCACACATGAAGTCAGCAAACTGAGTGATGCAAGGAAAGAGAGGAAGTCATTATGTCCTACAGGACTGTTGAAGGTAAAGTGCGAGACATGTTAAAGTTTGGATTATTCTTCTGTTACATTCTTTGGTAGCACTCATTGCACACACGTACTTGTGTAGCATTTCCTGTAGAATCTGCACAGAGAAGTGTTGAGAAAAACTGAAACCGAGCACATCAGGAACCAGGCTTCAGTTAGCTGTCAGGATAAAGTGTTTGATGGTCCCTCCCTCTGTGCTGCGCAGCCAGGACGACGACCTACAACGCACAACCTTTTGTTCTATATGGTTACACCAAACTCGTAAATCACTTCATGTAGCTGTATTTAACTGGGAATATGTGTATGCAGTCAAAACAGCAAATCTAAGAAGGGAGGTAAAAAAAGCTGAGACACAGCAAAGACTGCACAAAGCTAGCCGGCCTTTTCAATACCATCTAAAACATACACACAAAGGTTTGTCAGGGAACACCTGTTTGAACAGTGTTTGGACCTGCATGTGTGTCACAGCCTCGGGTACAAACAGATGTCACAGAAACTGCTTTAGCAAATTTGGGGTATTTCAGAATAATTTCTATTGTAATTTACTGTCCAGCAGCTGATGATTAGATTTAACCTTTTCAATCCTTAACTGTGTGTTAAAGAAGAAAAACACAAGAAGCATGTCTCTTTCTAAGAAAAGGGAACTGGACAGTTTTTGTATCACAGCAAGTTTCAGAAAACAAAGTTTCCAGGTTTAAATTCTCAGATGCAAACATGCAGACATGATAAAAATAAAAGGTGATTTCCAGAAGTTTAACATATTCATTTTAATACTGAAAAGGCCTTTCTTCCTCTCAGCCTGCTCTGTTAATGCTGAAATAATAATGAAGGACAGTCAGCTTACTGATGAAACGAGCGACAGAGCATTTCATATTCCATTATGAGGCAAACGTAAATGAGCACCGTCCTCGTGCTCGTTATAGTGTGAAGGTGCTTACACTCACTATTCAGACTAAATAATAATAATAAAGTACATATTGTGCTACATGAGCCAACAGCAGGTCCAGCTGAGCTGCAGGAAGATGCCTCACTGCTTAATTTAAATCAATTACAATTCAGTTTTATTTATATGGCACCAAAATCACAACAACAGTCACCCGAAGGCGCTTTATTTTGCAAGGTAAAGATTCTACAGCAATACAATATTATATTAATACTTATATATGTTTTAAATATGTTTTATCTGAGCTAATGTTTAATAAAAGTTTAACTTAATAGTGATGAGACTGGACCTGAGCAGGCTGAGCCTTCGTTATGCATCCCTTTGTGCACACAGTTACAGTAAATCACAAACTGACCGGATTTAAAGGAGCTTAAGCGAGAGAACGACCAAAGTTATGAATATTTCTTCTCAGAGTTTTCGATGTCTGTTTGTTCACAGACTGACACAGTGCTGTATAGAGCAGTGCTGCTACACGGCTGAACCGCAGTGGAAGTGTGAGCACCATCCAAACTGCTCTTTAGACAAAAACCAGGGTATTTCCAGATTCCCCCTCTTTCATTTTCATCTTCTGATCTCCTTCTGCTCAGAAAATTGAGTTTCCTCTCAAGCAGACAGCGGGCCCATTATCTCCTCCACCTCCTGCAGCTTCAGTTTGTCCCCTCCTCCCCCCGACTTCCATAGCCTTCCTCCATTTTCATGTCCTTAATTCGCTTAACCTGCAAGTGCGTGTGTGTGTGTGTGTGTGTGTGTGTGTGTGTGCGTGTGTGTGTGTGTGTGTGTGCATGCGTCTGAGAGCTGATGGTTAAGAGTCAAAGATCAATACAACAGATGAGGATCATTCCCTCTCATGTCCTTGTCTCATGTCTGGCATTGTCTGGGACATGTCATTAAAACACACACGCACACACACACACACACACACACACGCACACACACACACACACACACACACACACACACACACACACGCACGCACACACACACACACACACACACACACACACACACACACACACACACACAGGCTTTCTGTGTGGATACTGTTTACTGTAATTGCGACTCAACCTCTCAATACGGAACACCAACAACCTGCAGCACGTGTGCACACACACACACACACACACACACACACACACACACACACACACACACACACACACACACACACACACACACACTGGGATTAAAGACGTCCTGTCATCCGAAGTGTGAGGCTGAAGTGCAACAGAGAGAATGATGTCAGAATTTTAAAAGACAGCAGAAGCTGAGGAGCAGCACTGATGTCAGATGTGATCAAAGGAAAAAGTGAAAAGATGAATAAAGGTTAAAGTTTTATTCTATTACAATAAATCCTGTAAAGCAATCAGACCATCAGGATTATGAATTCTGCGTCTGCTGAAGCAGAAAAATAACATTTTAACCCTCTGGGGTCCAGGGTGTAATCGGCCATTTTTAACTACTTCTGATGTTTCCTCCACATTTCACCTTTAAAAACGATTTACTTTGTCTTGTTTGGTCTCATCAGCACAACCTGACGTGTCTGAATCTGCAGTCATGCTTTCATTTTGACTACTGTAGTAACACAACTGATCTAAAATCAGACAAAAAACATAAAATCAGAGTAGAAAAAGTGATTTTTTTTACTGTAACAACCACAAACATGTTTATTGAATCATATGTCATAACCTTAAATGTAAATATAAATTGTCAATTTTAAAATCCTATGCACAAGCTTTGTGAACAACAAAGTTATTTGCAGCCATTTACCTTTGACCTTGATCTTTTAAATAACGTCTTCCTCATGATGCACCGATGAAGCATCAGTGCAATCTCACACCTTCAGCAATCACATTAACGAGACAGACTGAATATGCAGCAGTCGTTTCTTGTCATTACTGACGGTCAGTGAATTCATGTGTCTGTCGTGTGTTTGTTAATATCACCGCCTATGATTAGAGGTGGAGTCTACAGCATATGACCAGTCACAGACATGAACATGTCTATTTGCAGAAGAGTGGCATGTCTAAGCTCATAACATGCTCAAAATCAAAAAAGCATGTGACTTGTTCATTAATTATTTTGAGTCAGTGGTTTTTTGTGACTTTAGACAGTCTCTACAAACTGTGGACCCTCTGTGCACCTCTGAGCTCTGCTGATGCCATTCTTGAGATTCCAGAGAACCAATGGAAGACGTTCTTATGTACTGATGTCGTAATCTCAAATCTATTCTGCGACAGAGCAGGATACATCTGCAGCACAAGTTACCACGGTGATGTTTCCATAAACAGGACAACCATGCACACTGAAAACAAGTGAGTGTGAAAAGAGGCAGCACAACTTCCTGCTCACTTTCTTTGGTTCCCAGTTCATCAGGATAGATCAGATACACCTGAGGGAAGAGCGCAGTGTGATGAACCATAAACAATAAACCCTGAACCTGGGCTATGAGAAGCACTGATGCCATAAAAACATTCTGATAAATAACAAGAGTCATCTGTTTTTTAAATGATTATTTTACTGGAGACTGTGAGCAGATTGTACCACTGCTGCTGCCTGTTTCCACGTGAGCAAAGGTCATCTACTCTTCGCTGGGCCTCGTCCTTTAGATGTCACAGTGAACAGTGCCATCTGGTGGTAAGTTAAAGCACTGCACACAGTGTGACACTGGTTGCACCCAACACGTCCCTATATTACGACATCGGAAAAATTAGAAACATGAGAACCGTTTGAAATGAATCTACACATGTACGTTCGTTTTACTTAAATCACTTTGGGAAACTATCTAACGTCATCAAAGCGCTGGTTAAAGTTGGGGTTAGGGCTGGAATACATGGAAGAGATGGCTGGTGTGTCCGCCGGAGCGTCATTTTTCTGGATTTCATCCATAACCCAGCGCGTAGCGTAAGAACGCAGACGATCACCTTTCGTGTTCCTCACGGACACCGAGGGACTTGACAGATCGTCATTATAGTGCACCTCGGAGTGAGAGCGGGCGTCTTAAATGATAAAATCCAGAATTAGATTTCTTCCTTTCTTAGAAATACAGTAAAAACATCTTCTGTTGTAAAAATCTCATCAACTTTCTAAAGTGTGTTTTCTGTTTGGGGCAGCACATCACACTGATGTAGCCACAGAGAATCATCAGCCTCCATCCAGCATCCTCCCCTGTCACACCACCCTGCTCACTATCCATCCTCCTCCTCTGTGGTCTTCCTCTTTTCCATCTTCATCATCCTTTGTTCAGTATCTCCACTACCCCCGAGTAGAGTTCAGAACATCTCAGCATGTCTTTGTTTTTATAACTGGTTATTCTAAACTGGCTGCATATGTGGATGTGAGCTTGTGTCAGCCTGCTCACACGAAGCCCTTTGTAAAGGAGGGAAACAGGTTTATTTCCGCTGCTGGAGCCTCTAGTGGACATTAGAGGAACTGCATCTTATTAATATTATTACAGATTACGGAGATGATGGTGATGATGATGAGGATTATAATAATCTCTGTAATCTTATATACAGAAGAATAGACTGAACTAGGATATTTATACATATATGTCCTAACTTTATCAAAGCAGCCTTTCAGAAATGCTGATATTCAACATTTAAATTAACACTGAAACTTTTTAAAGCCTTTCTTTGTCTCACTTCCCCGTTTCTTCCTCTCATGGTCTTCGGTAAAGTCACACAGAAACTTGTGGTTTGTGATGCAACTGAAACGGAACATTGTCTGGTTCCTCTTTTCTTTTTTCTTGAAAGAGGAGAAATAAATACTTCTTTTTTTACTTTTGTCTGGCAGCACGCAGTTAATCTTTGACATCCATCAGGTCACTGGCGAACCACTGAGTAACCCTCGGTGGTTCGCCAGTGACCTGATCAGGTTTTTCTTTGGCCACATCTTAAAAAAGAAGAAACTAGAAGACGATATCTTCACATTCTCATATTAAACTTTGTGGTTTTCTGTCACCTCCTGTGTGGGAATATCAAAAACAGGAAGCTGAACGTCCAGATTCAGGTTGTGGATAATAATTTATTACGGTGCCCACAGCCTGCGGGTTTTTTCCTGTTGCTGTTGCTCTCGGGTGGAGATGTGGCTGGTGTGTCCTTGCAGGTCGACCTGTAGGTGGAGTCTTTTCTCGGGTCTTCTATGCCTGCTGTGCATTGTTGAATGATTTCTTGGTATTCAAGGACCGGCTGGTTCTGCTGCTGTCTCTGTGATGGTGGTAAACACGCCTCCTTTCTAAATGCGTATTTTGTTCATGTCTCTCTGATCTTGTTTGCTCAGTTCGTTGGCTGAAGCCTGTCAGATATTCCCAACTTCTCTAACCTGCATCTCTACAAGGAGTTTAACTTACTGACTGTGGCTGTTTGACTCAGGTAGGTTGCAGAACTTACCTGCGACTCACCTGAAGTGCTCACTTTCCCTCTGGAATTCTATCTGCTGTCTGCTGCTCTTCTTCTATCCTAGTCAGGAACACAACCACTAAGACCTGAATCATTTTGCAGAACCAACAAGGTCACGTCAGTCTCACCTTGGATGTGTTTAAAGTCTCCTCTTCCCCCTCCAATACCACAAATATTTTTAATTGAAGCAGCTGGTTATATTTGGATTAGGATGAGGTTATTTTTTTGTAAACTACAGACTTCCATGAAATTTATAATTTGTTCAAATAAAAAAAACACAAACACAAGTGTGGATGCAAACTGTTTTCAGCTGAGAGAAGCAGAACATCAAATAAGCTCAGGCCAGAAGAGACTCAAACTACCAACCCAGTTCACATCTCACATCACAGGTTTCCAGTGATGACATCAGCAGGCAGAGAGGTGATGGTCAGATCCAAGGAACTTCAGCGCTGCGGGTCGAGCAGCGAAACATGGGTACATATCTGGGAACTGTTATAAAATATAATCCAAGTGCCTGTTTGCTAAGTATATTATATATTAGGTGTGTTACGACTTTCATCCGTAAATAAAGCCGCGGCCGGCTGAGTTGGTTGTGTCCCTGTGACGCGCCTCCAATAATCCATAATGAGTCGTACTTGTACTTTGCGCATTTATTTTAAGAACAAAACAAAAACAAACATTTGCGCTTTCAATCAATTTACAACTAGCGCATGGATTAACTGGTGTGCCAAAAAATGACGGTCAACAGAAAAGTTTGCCCACAAACCACTCACCCAACACACCTGCTGCAAACACCGACATCAGGTAAATAGACTGTGACCACACCCACATACCATCACCTGAGACGCAGGTAAAGCTATACACCTGTGCCACCAAAACAAAAAGGAAAAACATAAACATTGACTTTGGCTCTTACAAGGTGTACTTCCATGGTACATTAGTTCCTGTATGGCACTGCCATTAAATCTGTTCTTCTTACTTATTAATAACTTTGTAAAAAACACTTAAACTAAAATATTCTGTTTGCAAACTGAATTACACTTAACTGTTCAAATCTGTTTAAACTGTTTTAATCAACCGATTCGCACTACAACCTGGTTTGCTTCTTATCTGTAGTTATTTTTATTTAACTGAATAACTGTACAGTACTCTGTTTATAGTAACCACTGTCCTTAATGTAAATATGTAAGAAAAATTGTGTATGTTTCTGTCCTGTGTACTGTTTGTTTGTATATGTGTCTTTTTGGCTGCTGTTACAACCAAATTTCCCCTTGTGGGACAATTAAATGATTATTCTATTCTATTCTATTCTATTCTATTCTATTCAAAGTGCTGTAAAAACATAAACCTGCATACGATTTTGACTTCCTCGTATTGCAACGTGAACTTCTGCACCTGTGCAGTTTCTTCTTCATGTTTTGTTTTTGAAAATATTCTTACGGGACTCAGGTTAGAGCAGAAACAACTCAAACAAGCATCATCAGGCAGACAGTGGATAAATAAAAATGGAGTGTGACCAAATGCAAATAAAAATGCTGCAAAGGTTACTCATGATACAAATGAAAAGGTTAAAACAACCTCACAAAGACAGAAAACCTGAGTCCTTCTTGAAGTAAAGGAGGTCCACCCATGTGTGGCTGCTTGTTTACAGTAACTAGCTCTTACTTCCTCTTTTTAATCACTTCACTGAATGTTGTGTCAAATAGATTTAGAGAACCAGCAGCTGCTTCCTCTTCCTGTTACATACTCACTGAAGTGATGCTCGACTACCACTGAGAACATATTCAGTGTATTTGGCCTGTTTAGCCTCCAAACTACAAAAGATATCATTGTTTAGAAATCGTTTAATCATTTAAGTCCCCAAAAACACGTCTTAAACAACAATAGAGACACGAGGTGGAAGAAAGATACAGTTCATGCATGTTATCATAACCCTAACCCTTAAACACAAATTAACTCAGGGAGGCAGACTGATGCAGCAAAACGATGAAGTATGATGTACAGCGTGTACTCTATAGCACCGAGCAGTCTTAGGTTATGATGCACATGATGGTCAGGTGTCTTGTGGCAACTGACGAACTGAAACAAAGGAGCGTGCTGTGTGTGCAACAGCATGACAAACATTACCTGTCCTGTCCCAGGAGCTAAAGCTAGGCTATAGAGTACAACGGATCACCTCCGGAGTGGCTCGCGTTAACCCGAGGCTCGGAGTAGATAACGTCACTGGTGTTACTGCGGGACGTGCTGTTGGCAGAGTCACTGCTCTTCTTGGAAAAAGTCACCACGGAGTAGGTGAGTTTGCTCGAGTCGTCTCCAGTCTGAAAAAAATAAAACATAAAATTGTTTATTACAGGTAATGTTTTAAATTGATCCGAGACCATTTTCACAAAGTAGTCCAAGACTTTGTGTTCACTGTAGTGTGGAAGCAGGCGCCACAAATATCAGAATATCAGCTCCTCTGTGTGCTGTGCTGTTAGAGGTCACAGGATCAGCCTTTGATCCAAGACCTGGTTACAGCATCCAGCATCCCCCCATCAGGTTGTTGATCTGAAATAACGATCTGGATTCTTTAAACTTACTTTGTGCTTTTCAGCGTGACACTGATGATATCGTCTTCATATTCATCACAAGTGTGAATCTTTTCTCAGATACAACTGTTTGTTCCGTGAATACAGAAAGTGTTTTCTTACTTTGTGCTGAGAAGTGGCTGCAGCGACCAAGCTGTGGTCATCATTGGTTGGTTTGGTGTATTTGGCATGAGAGTCAGGAGGAGATCTGCTGTGTCTGCCCTCTGCTCGGATATTCTCATACACTGTGTTGGTCTACAGGAGAAGAAGAGGAAATCTAATATCAGCTGGTTTCACAAACATGCTGAGTCTACAAGTCCTTCAGCCTCACCTCTGTGACAGCAGCGTGTTCAGTTCCCACAGGAGGATCTGAAAAACACATCAGTACAGTGTTTATACTGCAGTTAGGTACTCAGTCCGTCACACAGAGAGACAGAAAACCACTCATGCCCACATTCATGCTCACACGAATGATCAGAGACTGTAATTCAACCGAATATTCAAACTCCATCCATCAGTTTGTCCAATTCAGGTTTGCAGAGGGCCCAGACTGTATCCCTGCTACCACAGGGTGGAGGCGTGGTGCCCCTTGCACAGGTCGTCAGCCTGTTGGAGGGATAACTTGCAAACTCTGCACAGGAAGGCCAGATGGAGGATTCGAACACAGCTTACAACATGATGTGACTGATGTCCCCCTGGTCCCAGCTCCTATATTTGTTCCACTTTTAACAGTAATACACAAAACTCTGGACTCGGACTCGGACCCGTCATAATCACAAACAGAGAGCAACAGAATTATCATAAATCCAGTAACTCCAAAAACATTAATAACCTCCGGCCTCTTCAAAAATATCAACATCCATTCAACTCTATTGTCAAAAATCCACCAGTCTCAATCAGTATGGCACTTTTAAATGTCCGCTCTCTGTCGAACAAGTCTTTTATTATTAATGATTTAATCTTAGATAATAAACTTGACTGTTTATTTTTAACTGAAACATGGCTGGGCTCGGATGCACCAGTTGTTCTCACTGAGGCCTCCCCACCAAATTTTAATTTCTCTTTTTCTATTAGAAGTGGTGAGAGAGGTGGTGGGACTGCATCTTTAACCAACAACACACTCACCTCCAAACACATTTTATTTGATCATTTTACCACTTTTGAATTCCATGCTATTGTTTTCAGCAGCCCTCCAGTTTTATCTGTCACAATTTATAGACCACCTAAAGACAGCGCTGCTTTTATCAAGGAATTCTCAGAATTTTTAACAAACATACATTCAAAATAAATATGATAATTTTAACCGGTGATTTTAACCTGCACATAGATAATCCTTCTGACCCTGCAGCAAAGAATTCTTAAACATTCTTCACTGTTTGGATTTTACCTGCACGTCACGCAGCCGACTCACAACGAGGACACACTCTGGACCTGGTCATCACCCATGGGCTGTCCACCAGCGTGTCCTCTGTTGTTGACTTGGCTGTTTCTGACCACTACTGTGTGTTTTTAACATCACCGGTTTTATTCAGCGGGAGACCTCGGTGCGAACTGTGAGGAGGCGCTATCTAACCTCTGAAGTGGCTGCAAATTTTACCAGGGTTTTAGACGAATGCCCCCCTGTGATTTTACCTGCACCCTGCGATTTGATTTTTATTTATTTTAACAGCAAACTGAAGAAAAGCCTTGACTCCGTTGCTCCACTCACCACCAAAAAGATTAACGTAAAACATGTATCACCCTGGAGAAACGAAGAAGTCAAAAAACTCAAAAGAAATTGCAGGGCAGCAGAAAGGAGATGGAGGAAAAATAAAAATACTATCAACCATCAAATATTTTGCGAGCAACTTAAAATGTACAATAATACATTAAGGAACTCAAGAAATTCATACTTCGCCAAAATAATCAGTATTAACAAAAATAGTCCCAAGGTCCTCTTTTCCACCATAGATCATTTATTTAACCCTGATTTTAACAGCTCCCAAAGAACCCCCACAGACTCGCTCTGTGAGCAGTTTGCAGACCACTTCAGGGGAAACGTCAGCGCCATCAGATCTGATGTTTTATCTAATCGCGATATGTTTGTAAACACATCTGAGGGCTCGATTGTACCTGAGGAGACACTGGACAGCTTTGTCCTGGTTAATGCTGAGAACTTTCAGAAGGTTTTCTCCACAGTGAGACCCACCACATGTCTTTTAGATCCAATCCCTTCTTCACTCTTTAAAACACTTTATGGATTTTTTGAGGCTGAGCTTTTATACATGATGAATTGCTCTCTTCAGTTGGGTGTCTTCCCTGCTGCCTTTAAAACGGCGGTGGTGAGGCCCCTTCTGAAGAAGAGCAATTTGGATTGTAATGATTTTAATAACTACAGACCTGTATCCAACTCACCATTTTTAAGTAAAATCTTAGAAAAACTTGTTTTTACTCAGATTACTGATTTTCTCAATGATAGACAGATCCTGGAGATATTCCAGTCTGGATTTAGGGTGAACCACAGCACAGAGACGGCTCTCCTAAAGGTTTTAAATGATCTTAGATGTAACTGGGACTCCCAAAAGCTCTCAGTCCTGGTGCTACTGGATCTAAGCGCAGCCTTTGATACAGTAGACCACGCTATTCTTTTAAACAGACTGAAACACATGGTGGGCCTCTCTGGTGCTGTACATAACTGGTTCACTTCCTGTCTCTCTGACAGATCTTTTATGGTGAGTATGGATACATGCTCCTCTAAGATCCATAGAATGACATGTGGTGTGCCTCAAGGGTCGGTTCTAGGCCCTGTACTTTTTAATTTGTATATGTTGCCTCTCGGCAGTGTCATCAGGAGGCATGGAGTGAACTTCCACAGTTACGCTGATGACACGCAGCTGTACATCTCCGTGTCTCCTGATGACACCAGACCAATGGATGCCCTTTTTAACTGTATTTTAGATATAAGATCTTGGATGGCAGAAAACTTTTTACAGCTTAACCAGGACAAAACTGAAGTTTTAATTGTCGGTCCCGAGGCTCAGAGAGAGAAACTCTTGTCTAAATTACAGGCATTTTCACTATGTCCTTCGCTACAAGTGAAAAACCTGGGTGTTATTTTTGACTCTGAGCTTGGTTTTATCCCACATGTTAAACATGTAACCAAAATTGGATTTTATCATCTAAAAAATATAGCCAGAGTCCGCCCTATTCTCTCTCGGGCCAACACGGAGATGCTGATGCATGCTTTTATTACCAGTCGCATTGATTACTGTAATGCCCTGCTCTCTGGTCTTCCTAAGAAGAATATTTCAACTTTACAACTTTTACAAAACTCGGCAGCTCGTGTGCTGACGAAGACCAGAGGGCGGGCCCACATTACACCGGTTTTAGAATCGCTGCATTGGCTCCCCGTGTGTTTCAGGATCGATTTTAAAGTTCTTTTATTGGTTTTTAAATGTCTTAATGGTCTTGGGCCTTCTTATCTCTCAGATCTGCTTTTACCATATGAACCCTCGCGGACCCTGAGGTCCTCTGGTACTGGCCTTTTGATTGTCCCTAAAGTCAGGACACATACTCACGGAGAGGCAGCTTTTCAGTGGTACGGTCCTCGTCTGTGGAACAGCCTGCCGGAGGAGCTCAGGGCCGCAGAGAACGTGCATGTTTTTAAGAACAGGCTCAAGACCCACCTTTTTAATTTAGCTTTTACTTAGCGTTTATTTATTTTTTATGCTTATTTATTCTATCCTGTTATTCTATTATTAATTTAGATTTACCTAATATTTATTGATTTTATTCTTATTCATTTTTTAATCTTCTTACTCTATTTATATTTATATTTATATTGTATCCTGTTCTTATTTATTTTATCATTTTACCCTGTATATATCGTATTGCGTCATATCTCCAGTGTTTCCTCGGAGGGCGCTCTCTGCACTGGGGCTGTGATCGACCGTGGCTGCTGGGTCTCTGGGGGTCCTCTCAGCCTGGCTGGGGGGCTCCTTGGCCTCCCTCCTGCTGTGTGCCCAGCCTGGAGGCTGCGGTCTGTGACCGGCTCCTGGTACAGACGGCTCCCTGTGATAATGTTTCCTCACTTGGCTCATGTGAACCCAGCCCAATTTTTACTCTTTAATTGTACCCAATTAGCGTGTGTGTGTGTGTGTGTGTGTGTGTGGGGGTGGGGGGATATATGTGTGTATTCACATCATTTATATTAATGAGAGTGTGGGGAGTGAGTTGGAGGGTGGGGTGGGCTGCTTTTAACTATGTAAAGCACTTTGTGCTACATTTTTTGTATGAAAAGTGCTTTATAAATAAAGATTGATTGATGCAAAGAGATGTCTGACAAAATGTTCACTTTTCTGTGAAAACAGGAAGTTTGATGAGTGTGCCTGTCAGTGCTTCCTGCTGTCTCACCCTTTGGTTTAGAGGATCTGTTCTTGCAGAATATCAGCACTGACACTGATAACAGGATGATGATGAGAGCCAGAGTCAGACCCACAAACGGCACCACATCTGCAGCAGTTTGACGAGAACAACACGTTATTTTAGACAAACACCTCCTGATGAGTGTGAGCACCAGCCCTTCACGTGGGCTGTAAAGGTAGCTGAGTGCACATGTACAGTATAGCTGTATGCAAGTTTCTTCCATGGAGAATTTGGTCAGACTGTCATGCTGTATGAGCATAAAACCATGTCTACATGACATACTCACTGCTGATTGGTTCCTTGTGGCAGATAACAGCAAAATTATACAAATGATACAAATTCACTTAAAGTATGGACGTCTATAAATCTTCCGTCTCTCAAACCCAGTGGATGGACGCACCTGTAGATGCTGTCCTCTCAGACTGCTCAGTGGTTCCAGTGAAAGTTGATGGAGGTGTGGAGGCTGATGGGAGGACTGCTAAAGAAGTTCAGCCATATGTTTTTTTTTCAGGTGTTTGAGGCGAACAACAGAAAACAACACATAACAACAATTTGACACATAAACATCATGAAAAGACAAAAGGAAACCAAACGTTAGCAGCTGTCAGAGACAAATACAAATTTCCTTTAATTCTCCAGATTCATGAATGAATTTGTATAGAAACTCACCTTCTGTGACAGTAATCTCAAACTCTCTGTATGGATCAGTACTAAAGGATGTGTCCAGGTAACATCTGTACCGTCCTGAGTCAGACTCCCTCAGCTGTTTAATGGTCACATAAAGAATACCACTTGTACCAGATTCTTTTTCATATTCAGCGCTGTATCTGTCTCTCTGAGCTCTGGCCCCCTGAGTCTCGATTAAAATCCCATCTCTTTCACATTCTCCCCTGCAGAAGTACTTCCTCCTTGCAGAGTGTTCAAAGGAACATGCGACTGTGAGAGAGCTTCCAGTTTCTTTATCGAAGTGTTTCAGCTGATCATCGTTTCCATCCAGCAGTGCTGTTAAAGAGACAAACGATCAGTAGTTACTATCTGTGCTGAAGATGATGCAGTCTGGTCACAATAACTCCAGTTTGACCCACAGTTACACTGGGAGCTGCCCAGTTCAACCAGTCTGTGACTGGAACAGTCAAAGACCTCCTTCCTAAACATCAGTATGTGAGTGTGAGTACTGCTGGAGGTCTGATTAACCAGAGCTGAGGAAATGAGAGCTGCGAGTGTTTCTGAGCGTGCCGTGTGGTGAGCTAGAATATTAGCTACAGCAGACTGTGCCTCAGCATCACAGATGGTTCATGACACAGCGATTTATTTGTGCTGCTGTGAAAACTCATTGACATCCTGCTCTTATATGATTTAGTAAGCTTGGTAAGAAGATTCTGCTGTTTCTATAACAGGAGGAGCACTTTTGTAAATGGACTGGCTCTTATGTGGCACTTTTTTACTTTATACAACTTTTCACATTCACACCAGCTCTTTTTTCTATGATGCTTTCTATCCAACATTCACACACGTTCATACTCTGATGGAGCATCTTGTGGTCAGTACCAAAAGGTATGTGATACGCAGACTGGCATGATTGCACCACCAACCTTCTGATTAGTAGATGATCTGTTCCTGAGCCACAGCCACCTCATCACGAACCATAGAGGAGTTAACATCCAGCAGGGTTTCATTCACATTTCAAACATAAACATTTTCTTTAGCTGAATTTTTCATGCGCTTCAGTTTTGTTTTAATTACATTTATTTTACAACAAAGTCGGTGAATTAAATCGAGTTTTTATAAAAGCAAAAATGTTACCTCCAACTGAATAATTCTTTCTCTAAAGGCTTGTCTAACAGGCACCTCTGCCTCCCATTTTACTTTTAAAACCCTCAGTGCTCTAATGACCAAGCTCTGCAGCAGACCACAAGGTAAGGTAGCGGAGGAGGACACAAAATGAGCAACCGCAACCAAAAACCTCCTGTGACAGATACAGTCAAGAGCTGACCCAGAAATGCCCATGCATGCTCTACGTCTCCCAGTCAGTATTATGTGATCAGCTGTGCCTGAGGCAGCACACAGATCCAAAAGTACTTAAATAGTAACTTATATCTCCACGTGTTAAAATATCATTTGAAACTCTAAGGAGAGCTGTTTCAGTGGAGTGCATCTGGTGAATTCAGGAATGGAATTTATTTAAAATGTTGGGAGTAAAACTTCTGTAAGCTGGTTGGTCACCACCTCTCTCTCTCTCTCTCTCTCTCTCTCTCTCTATATATATATATATATATATATATATATATATATATATTTTTTTTTTTTTTTAAAAAGGCAGTTTTGAAATTGGCCTAAAATTCTCAAGGAGGGAGGGGTGAGTGTTGGGCTTTTATAAAAGAACATGAATAGCAGCCTGTTTAAAATATGTTGGGACACAGTCAGAGACCAAATGTTCCAACGCTGTGAAAGAACTTTTGAGCAGCGAGGTTGGTAAAAAGTCAAGTGTGCAAAAGGATGGTTTCATGTTCTCAAACCAAAACATTGAGAGCTTTTTAAGAGTTTGGTGCAACGGTCTCTAAGGAGGAGTATTTATATCATGGGTCTTATTAACAAAGCAAGAAAGAAAGTTTTCACAATTGTCATTTGAGTGAATAGTTAGAGCAGGTTAACAGTTATCAGTGCTTCTGATTGTATAAAATAAAACCTTTTAATTCTTCTGGCTGTTTTGGATTAAATTTAAAAAAATATGTATTCCTCACATTTTTGACCACATATTAAAAAAGTGTGAGAGATATGAACCTGAAGCTTGGTGGATTTCATCAAACATTCAACTTATGACACTTAGATTTGAAACAGTGAATATTTTCATTTCTCCAGGTCAGGATTTGGTACAGGGGGATTTTTGGTTTTAAAAGAGACGCTGTCTAAACCATAGAAGTGATGATTATTAGAAGAATACATCCTGATATTTACTTTGTTGTTCAGGAAAACGCATCGCCAGCCCTGAAAGCAGCTAAAATGTATCTATCAGGTTCATTCTTAATCACCCTTTAAAGGACGAGACACACGCTGCTTAATTTGATTTATTTATTATTTTTTCAGTGACTTGGACCTGCCCAAATTATTAGTGGAGACGGTTTACGAAACACAAAATATCAGTTTTTTTGAAATCATCAGTTGTCTGTGAAAACTGAACTTTGTGTTGCACATTTCCACGATTTTAACAGAAACTCACCTTCTGCAACAACCACGTCAAACTCTCTGTATGAAGATGTTGAAGATTTGCTCAAACCACATCTGTATCGTCCACTATCAGACCTGATTAGCTGTTTGATGCTCACATACAGAGCTCTTGTAAGAGACTGTTCTTCATAATCCATGCTGTACCTGCTACTGTGAGCTCTGATATCATCTGACTGAATAAGAATCTTGTCTTTTTCACATTCTCCTCTGCAGAATAACTTTGTGACTCCAACATGAGGAAAGGAGCATGCAACAGTTAGTGAGCTAAGCTAAGAGTTTCCTCTGAGAAGGAGCTTTGTTTCTATCCAGCAGTGCTGTTAAAAAGACAAATGATCAATATATCCTATCTGTGTGTGCTTCAGATGACAGGACAAGTCTATTAACAATATTAGATTTTCTTACATGGAATTTATTTATAGATGAAATAAATATATTTCCCCACTCGCCCTTGCGGGCGGTCTATACTTCAAGCTCGGGTCCTTTATTACCAATACTCCTCCATAAACCAGGCTGACAGCTTTGTTCAGTCTAACCTATAAATATGTTGGTGATATGGATCAGCTGGCACGGTTCTGGGTCTTTGACTCAGTTTTGTGCTGTTGGACTTTTAAGTTCAGTTTATTTTTAAATATTCTCTGATTCTTAGTTTGGATTTTCTGTGTTTTCATGTTGTGTATTTACTTGATGTTTGCTGTGTTTTCCTTCTCAGTCTTTCCTCTGAGCTTAGTTTAGTCACATGTCTGTTTCCATATTTAGCTGTTCTTTCACTTCCCATCACCTCTGTCAGTGTCCTAAGTTTGCATCCCTTGTTGCATTGTACTATTCTCCCTGTTTCTAGTTAGAGTCTCGTCATTTTCATTCTTGGACTTTGTTTTGAATTTATGTTTGGTCTTTGATCAGTTAAATTAATAGCTCACTTTTGTGTGTTCTGTGTGTTAGATCCTCATTTCTCACACTCCACATCATCCCAGGAACCGCTCTCTGACTTTGCTCTGTAGTGAACGCTGATGTTGCGCTGTGTGTGGGTCAGTGAACGTGTGGACACTCTGAATGTAGCCCTTTGTACCCGTGTCTAAATGTAGCTGTGTGTTTCAGTTGTGTGTTAAATGTTCCTGTGGTATTTTGTATGTTAGTTTTCCTTTGTGCCTGAAATTGTCTCCTGTCTTATTTTGTTTGCCTTATCAGATACTTCCTATATTGAGATTTGCAGTTCTGCAGTTTCTAGATTTAAAAAAACAAAAACAAAGAGAGTATGTGGGACCTAATAATATTTCATTAAGTCAATAAATACCAAAAAAAATCTGCACAAAAGGCAGAAATACTGAAAATTTTATTCAAAACTCCAAAAAAAAGTTGAAACTCACCTTCAGCAACAACAATTCCAAAATGTATGAACTGGTATGAAGATGGATATCGTCCCAGACCACAGGTGTACCGTCCAGAGTCAGACTTGATGAGGCTTCTGATGCTTACAGACAAAATATATTTATATTCATATCTATATTCAGTGCTGTATCTGCCATGTTGATTACTGTTGAGCTGTGTTTCAATTAAAATATTTCCTTCTTCACATTTTTCTTTGCAGAAGATCTTCCACTTCTTAGAAGAAGAAAAGTGGCACTCAATCGTGATGCTTCGTTCAGCGAGTCCATAAAAATGCATCTGTGCACTGGTGACCTTTGTGTGTCCGTCCTGCAGAGCTGCTGGAAACATGAACCATTAATACTGATTATTTGTACTAAGCTGCATTTTAACATTTACACACAGACACAGAGTCACACTGAGACTTTAGTGTCAGTAATGGCACTCCTTTCCAATAAATCGCTTTTTATTTTACTCATAATCAAATATAATTTTTTTTGTTGTTGCAGGTCCTTCTCAGTGATGACTTGTTATGTTGTCATGCATGCTGTGGGTTCTCAGGACAGATTTCTGGTGCTGTAGTGCAGCAGCTCCACTAAGAGGAGGTGGGCCTGCTCCTGTTTCTGTGGCAAAAACTGGTCAGTGGCATCTGATTAGATTAGTAGCAGCGCACAAACTGACTTAGCCTGTCTATGGGAATTTCCATTGTATGTTAGCATTAAGCTAGTGGGATTAATGCTAACAGTTTTTGACTCTTTTGTCTTGGTTACATGGCTAACCATGTATGGCTTTGTATCTTATTAATAAAAATATGAAGTGAGTTCTGAATATAACTGGAAGCCGTTCAGGGAAAGCAGGAATAGAGGTGATGTGTGTTGAGCTGCCGCTGCAGTCTCGACTAACTGAAGACGAGCTGTGGAGAGATGTGAGTCAGTGAGTTTTAAAAATCAAGGCAGGAGAAAATAAAGTGTGAAAAATTCCAAATGAAAGAGGTTCGATTTTCCAAAAACTCTTAAATGATGTTCAAATTTCAAATATTGGTCAAAAATCTGAAGTTCTTAGCAGATACATGAATATAATAGTTGATATAATTGATATAATATTATATATATAATAATCGATATCATTCACTGATGCAGGAGAGGCTGTCTTCAGAAGTTTCTCCTTTCATCATTCTGTAAGTACGATGAAAACCTTCTGAGAGCCGTCAGAGATACCAGCCCAATTCCATAATTTGTCAAAAAGAAACTTATGATCAAAGGGGTCAAAGGTCGCAGATTTGTCATGCCTGCTTGGCATTCAACGCACTTTGTTGAAAGGTGCTCTGGAATGCCTGGAAATGTACCAGAGCAGATCCCTGATGTTTTCCCACCTCCGACCCATCTGTCACTCCTGTCGTATACCTCACCACCGTCTCTCTGTCCTCATACATGTCCTGCACCAGCCTCACATACATCCTCATGCAACATCACAGCTCCTCTCTCAGCAGCCAATCATCTGCTTTCTCTGATCCATAAAGACTCAGTGAAGCTTCTTCTGACCTTCTCTGAACTTCTCCATCAACACTCAAAGCAAGCATCACATCTGTGGAGCTCTTTCTCAGCATGAAGCCACACAGCTGTCACTGATCATCACCTCTCTGCTTAACCCAGCTTCATGATCACAAATATTAAGAGCTGAAGATGCAGGGTGACGTTTCTATTTCACTATTTACTTTTCGTTTCTTTCTTTTCCAGATCTACATTGAGTTCTGTTACGGCTCTTTCATTCAACTCTTCAAACTGCAGATAAAAACATTTTACTGTCCTTTAATCTACTAGAATTTGCACACACTTTTTAACTTCTGCAATTTTTCTTTATTTTCTGCTCCAAGAGGCTGAACAGGAAGAGGTTTGCACCATTGTACTGTATCACATCCACATTTTACTGACTGTCCAGTTTATTCTGAGGAAGTAACAAACACTTGTAATGAGCTGTGCTTGAAACGATGGTTTCACATGTTATCAAGTCCTGAAGTGAGCAGCAACATGTCCATGAATGTCTGACTGTGATGGTTTCTTCTGTCCATACTGGCCACAAACACATCCATGAAATCATGAATAAAAGCAGTTTGAATGGAAGAAGCGTCCATGAAAGTGACTCATAGCTGACTCTGATCATCATGTTTAACAACAGAAACATGTTGAAGAAGGAGAGCGACAGAAAGAACAAGTGAATGTACTCACAAAGGAAGAAGAAGCAGATCAGAGTGTGACGGACTTTCATGATGAGGCTCTGATGGTTCACTGCTGCCTCTCTTCTTCTTCACTGGAAACCAGGAACTTGTGACGCCTCACTTCTCTAACTGAAGGAGTCCCTCCTCCAAACACCACAGCACCTCTACACTCCTCATTTGTCTGAAACAGTTGCAACAGCTCAACTTCCTGTTAAAACAAATTTGAGTCAGGTGCAACATTATGTTCACCTGACATGTATCCATCCCCACTCTCATAGTTTCAGCATCTACTGGGCCATAATGGTTCTGTTTAAACTGGGATTAACTCTGTCCCCCTTTTTTGGTGCCTCATCATCTCCTTCTGTTATGATAATAAAATAATGCAGTCACCATGTGCCGAGAAACTACCTAAAACCAAAGTTTTAAGGTGATTATTACACATTTAATAAATAACAGATTGCAGAAAAACTAGATATTAATGAGCTATTTCATGGCATAAGAGGTAAAAAGTCACCAAATGCTGCTACAGGATGTTCAAACTGTGGGAACAAAATGGAAATGACACAAAAATGCACTAAAATGCAGGATTAGTTTTCATGTTTTTCCTGTGTGATGGAAAAAGTAACAATGCCAGTAATATTGTGGGTACACTAATAATACACACCATGCATTATAGAGAGAGTGAAAGAAAATAGATGACAACCAAACATCAGTGTTGCGTTTGCTGTTTTACTTAAAGCTTGAACACGTAGAGACGACGGGCCAATCAGACGCGTTGGAGAGACATTTTGTGGCAGTGACGACGAGGCCGGCAAAGCTGAAGTAAAATCATCAGGACAGAACTGGAACAGTGTTTCTGACCCACTGCAGAGATGTCTGTACTGTATAAGAAGGGCAGTAGGAATGACTCTTTTATGTACAGTACTTTATTCCAAATGTCAACATGCATTGTGTCAACTTCTGGGGGTTTTGTGAGCCACGGCGCCCCCTCCTGGCATTAAGAAAATGCACTCAGTTACAGTTGGGCATGACAGAGCACGTGGTGTGACGAGCTTGTTCTGCTTGGATTATGGACGTTGTTGCCTTGGAAGCTATTTGCCTCACTTTCACGACGGAAACAGTTTCCAAGCACAGAATAGGAATAATGACCTGAAATCGTTTATTAGGAATCATGATGGACAAAGGACGGCGCCCTGTAACCATGGTTACAGTTACTTACTCTCATGTCCGTGCACGTGCACAGAGAGCGTGTTTATACCTGACATCAAACCCAAAGCATGCATGCCTTTATGTGTACGGCCTGTAGAAACACACACGGTCTGAGTCACTTTGTCATAACAATGAATTTGTTTTTAGCTCCGTGAGAAAGTGTGTGATTATGTGCCTCAGTGTGTCAGAGGGCGATACACATTTTGGAAGCACGGAGAGCCGCTGATCCACCAAATCTGAGAGTGAGCATCAGCTCCTCCTCTTCCTCACCTGCTCCTCCTCTTTTCCTCATTTCCAGAACAGCTGGCTCTGCAAACAGCTGCTGGAGTCCGGTGAGTTGTTGAATGAGCTTTTCTGACCAATCACCAGTGTTTGATTTATTTAACTAGAAACTGTAATAAAACTGTAATAAAACATTATACGGTATTAGTTTTAAACACTGCAATGCAGAAGCAAAATAAGGAACTTACTAAAGCAGGCCTGGGTTTATTTTCCTTTTTTATTCTTTGTTCTTTCTCTTTTTTCTTGAAATTACCTGTTCTTAGTTTAAACATTTGATATATTTTCTGTGCTCTATTGTGAATGAAATATTTGCAGATTGTTAAATTCATTTTTGGTTCAATTTTTACACAACTTTGAACCTTTCTTGGAACTGGGGTTGCAAACTGCCCTAAAATTAATGAGTATGAATTAATTTAAACAGCGAGAAACTAATAAAATGAAATGAAAATGATCAATAGCTGAATCAAAGCAGATTCATCCAGCTTCCAGCTGCTCTGGTCCCAAAGCCTCTCACAGTTACCTTTCATTAGCAAACTGACAGAACAACCCCTGAAATAGCTGTGAAGCCTCTGTTACCAACACAGAGTCTCACAGCCTGCGTCTGCGTCACAGGATGAAGGTCTTTGCTGAGATGCTCATACAGCGCTCTGCTGTCCTTATCTGTCCTACTGTCCTTCTCTACTAATCAGACTGAAAACATGACAGTGGTGGCATTAATCATCACGTATGTAAATGTTTCCCAGGGTAATTTCAGTCAACAGCACAGGTCATACTGAGGCATGAAGAACAGATCTTATGCAAACTTACTGACTTCCTGTGTTTGCTGCTGCCTGAAACAGATGTTTACAATCTCACACTATTTATAAAATAGGAAGATTTTATAAATGCAAAAAGAAACATACCATGAGTTCAACATTTATTTGACAGCTACTCTGCAGAACAATTTAAAATAAATAAAAAATACATTAGCTTTGAAGAACATTAGCATGAAACATGTAATAGTTGGTGAGCAAAGATGCTCACACAACAAATCCTTATTATGACCTCATGTGAATGTGCAGAAGGACACTTCTGCCAATAACACTCCCCACTTCACTTAAAAACAATCAGCATTTATTCATAAAATTAATAAACAGTTATTAGCTTTAGCTCAGTAAAATGTACAGTCTGTACTCTTAACGGTTTACTTCTGGCTAAGTGTAAAGAAAAACAAACTCATGTAGGGATGAGAGTGTAAAGCATGAACGTGTAAAATATGAAACTTTAACCAAGTTTTCAGTTTGGTTACTTCAGCCAGCAGCAGAATTTCTTCCCATGGTTAAAGCTCGTGTGTCGGAAAGTCAAAACTCTCCCTGTATTCAACTGTTTCCCTCAAACTGTCACATCGTTGAATTAAAAGAATCTCACATTTTGTGAGAGAACGACTTCATTTTGAACCCTGCAGGAGAAAATATGCCATCAGCAGAACAGAAGCTAGTCTGCAGTAGAATACAGTGGATTTTCCAGAGAGGCGCTCGGGTCAGAGCCTCCCTGAGGCTCAGGCGAGGTGCTGCTGGGAGAGTCCACGTCTGCTTTTGAACTATTCAGCTCAGATTTGGTGAGTTTGCTCGAGTCGTCCTCAGCCTGAAAAACAAAAACAAAAAACAGAGATTTTATTGTTTTTACTGGAATATTTTTTTTTATCAGTGTGCTTATGTTGTTTCCTGAAGCTAGCCTGTTAAACCCCAGGGGTCTTTCTCAGGTTCCTGTTTGGAAACAACACGCCCAGAATGAAGAGTATTTCTCTGCAATTACAAACTGTGTGTAGTATTAAAATAAACACTTGTGAGGCTTCATCAGAGCTGTAAATATTACAGCAGATGTTATTGTGTCTGGAAAAATAAGACGATTTTTTTTCCTCGCCCAATTTTCTTTTACTTTTATAACAACTTTCAAAATCTTCTGGCGTACACATAAAACCAGGAATCAACATGAACATGATCTGTGCAAAGACCGATGCTGCAGGGAAACAGAGCAAAGTTACAGAGGGTTTAGTGAAGACAAGGCCAGGGGTTCTGCAGTTCAAGAGGCGAGATCAGCACGAGTTGATGCAGCTAAATGTGACACATCACAACAGACAGTAGAAGTCAACAATATGAACCACACAAAGGAAAAATGTCCCAGACACAAAACCTTTCCCAGATTACAGTTTTGCTTTGTTCTGTCCAGCGTTTTCCTTACGCTGTGCTCAGGCGTGGCTGCAGTGATCACGCTGTAATCATCGGTGGTTTCAGGCGTGTTGTTGTATTTGGCCAAAGCATAAACTGAACTGATTTCCACAGGAGCGGCTCCTTTCTGTCCGCCCTCGTCTCTGATTTCCTCATACACGGCGTTGTTGGTCTGCAGGAGAAGAAAAAACTTCAAATCCTGTAACGTCAAACTCTGATGATGTCAGAGTTCGTGGAGCTCACCTCTGTGACAGCAGCGTACTCTGTTTCCACAGGATGACCTGAAAAACACATCAGTGAGTTTGAACCAGTGCAGGTGAGGAGAGAGGACAGGTGTGTGTGTCCTGAAAACAACAGGAAGTCAGGTGATGCAGTTAAACATGGCGGCCTGTTACAGCGGCTGCAGTGAGTGTTACACACAACTCAAGACATCTTAGACACACACTGCCTGCATGTGTGTTTGTCTCTGTGTGTGTGTGTGTGAGTGTGTGTCTGTCTGTGTGCTCGTTCATGTGTGTGTGTGAGTGTTTGTCTCTCTGTGTGTGTGTGTGTGTGTGTGTGCGTCTGTGCATGTGTGTGTGTGAGTGTTTGTCTCTCTGTGTGTGTGTGTGTGTGTGTGTGCGTCTGTGCATGTGTGTGTGTGAGTGTTTGTCTCTCTGTGTGTGTGTGTGTGTGTGTGTGCGTCTGTGCATGTGTGTGTGTGTTTCCTGTTGCCTCACTCTTTGCAGATCTTTTCTTGCAGAACATCAGCACAGACACTGATAAAAGGATGATGATGATGATGACAGCCACAGTCAGACCCACAGACAGCAAACCATCTGCAGCAGATTCAGACGTTAGTTTACACTCACACCTCCTGATACAATAGATAATCAATATTTTCTCTGTCATGTTAGTAATATGAGGCCTGTGAGGTGAGTGTTTACCAGTATGAACCTTTACATTCAGACTCAGGGTAAGTGGGAGAGTTGCTTTTGCATTACTGTGTTAAACAGTCTCAGTGTTTGGACAACAGCACATCTTTAAGTTTATCTCTGTAGACCACAGCAGTGGATTTTAAACCAAACCATCAACATTTGAGGAAAGTTTTTATTAAATATTTTAAATTAACAAAATCCTTTGATATAAATTCCACAGTGATCGTGTGCAGATGTGGATCTTTAAAAACCTGTGGACACAGTGGTACCTTCAGATGTTTTCTCGGGCTGCTCAGTGGTGAGTGAAGGTGGGGAGGCTGATTGGACGACTGCTGAAACAGGTCAGAGAGTGAAGTTTGGTTTAGATGTGGTTCTTATTTAAAAGCAGAGAAAAAGCAGCCCGCTCACATACTCAGAGTCAAACATCACTGTGTGTCAAAGTGTGTCTCTCACTGCGAGTAAGGATGTTTGTCACATCACATCTTTGACGTCACAGTAGGCAGGTATCATTGCTCAACATGCTGGGTGTATTTTAACTACCCTAATATTCTTCTGTACTATAGCCAACCATTAATATGCGTCCAAACCAGTGCATGAAACCAAGAAACAAACACAAAAGTCCCTCAGAGTGGACACAGACTGCTGTCTTCAAACGTTGTGACCTTTCCCATCTCCTGATGTTGTAGCACTTTAACAAAAAGGACACATCAGTCCTCCTGCAGCCAGTTTGGAAATGAAAAGTCAAAGAACACCTCATTCTTAAAGGTGAGACACCAGCAGCGTCTCATAGATCTGCAGTATCTGACATCTGGGACAAAAGTGTAAAGAAAGATTCTGAAATTCAGATTTTAAAATAGCATCAAGTTTTGATACTGCTGGAGAAAAACTGTCAAATTAGATTTTAGTTCCAGAAAAAGTGCAAATCATTAGCTACAGTATGGCTGTAAGATAACATGTCTGGTTATCTGAGACAGCAGCAGCTATCAATGACTGAATTAGCAACATTAAAAACATTTTCAGGGAAAACTCACCATCTGTGACGCTGATCTCAAAGTCTCTGAATGAACCTTGACCAGCAGCTGGATTCAGAGAACATCTGTACCGTCCTGAGTCAGACTCAGTCAGCTGTGTGATCGTCACATACAGAATTCCTCCTCCTTTATATTTCTCCTCTGACGTTCCTCTAAATCCAATTCTGTATCTGTCTTTGAAATTATCTTCACCATCTGTTTGAAAAAGAACCTCATGCTCTCCACATTCTCCCCTGCAGAGGTACTTTTGACCTCCAGACTGATTAAAGTAACATCCGACTGTGAGAGAGCTTCCAGTTTCTTTATCAAAGTGTTTCAGCTGATCATCGCTTCCATCCAGCAGTGCTGTTAAAGAGACAAACAATCAGTAGTTACTATCTGTGCTGAAGATGATGCAGTCTGATCACAATAACTCCAGTTTGACCCACAGTTACACTGGGAGCTGCCCAGTTCAACCAGTCTGTGGCTGGAACAGTGAATTCAACATTGATTTGAAGTGAATTCTTCAGCTTCAGCCCGACCTCCTCGTGCCATCATCACAACATCATCATAAAACAGTGACACACGCAGACACTCTGCTAGTGTCACTCTGGAGGTTTTACTGTGTTTACTGTACAAAGCAGGATTTAATCTTGTCCACGTAACTTCAGGGTTAATCGTGTTTTTTAATATGAAGCTGGTTCACTTATTACCTGTTTACATCACTGTGCTAATATATATGCTAAGCTAATCTGCTCCAGAGTTATGTTCCAGATCACAGATCACCAGGAAACCACAACCTACTGTCCAATCAGATCTCTGGAACCGAGACCTCTGAGAGCAGATGGTGGTGTTTAATGTCTTTGCTTCTCCCTGTTGATGCCTGAAGGAATATTAATTATTAAATACAAATTTATTCCCTGATTCTTTTTTTCTATTGCAGTTTTATTGTTTCATAATCAAAGTATCTGATCCTAAAACAAGCAGCTGTTCGATGACCTCACATCAGATTTGCACACAACTCTAACAAGAGGTGCATTTGAAAGAGTAAAAACTAAACCTTTCTTTTAAACATGAATTTAATGAAATGCTGATTATGATCCATCAGATTCTCTGTGTTTTAATGAGCTGAGACACTGATCACTTCAAAAACCTAAACCTTAGAGCAACTGGTCCTAGCACACTTCAAATCCTGTCTCCCCCCCACCCTGGACCCCCACCAATTCGCATACCGCCAGAACAGGAGCACAGAGGATGCAGTCTCCATCGCAATGCACTCTGTCCTCTCACACCTGGACAACAACAACACCTACGCCAGAATGCTGTTTATAGACTTCAGTTCAGCATTCAATACAATCCACCCCTCACAACTCATCAGGAAACTGACAGACCTGGGCATCAGTTCCCTCATCTGCAAATGGTTACTGGACTTCCTGACCAACCGCCCCCAACATGTCCGGCTGGATAACCACTGCTCATCTACCATCACAATGAACACCGGTGTACCACAAGGCTGTGTGATGAGCCCTTTCCTCTACTCCCTCTTCACCCACGACTGCAGACCTGCTGATGGTTCCAACACCATCATTAAGTTTGCAGATGACACCACGGTGATTGGCCTCATCAGTGACAACGATGAGGCCGCCTACAGGGAGGAGGTGGATCGTCTGGCTGAGTGGTGCGACAGAAACAGCCTGCTGCTTAACACCGAGAAGACCAAGGAGCTCATCGTGGACTACAGGAGGAATGCTGACCCACATCCACCCATCCACATTAAGGGGACGGCTGTGGAGCATGTGAGCAGCTTCAAGTTCCTGGGAGTCCACATCTCCGAGGATCTCACCTGGACGACCAACTGCTCCAAGCTGGTCAAGAAGGCTCACCAGCGCCTCTTCTTCTTGAGGACTCTGAGGAAGAACCACCTGTCCTCAGACATCCTGGTGAACTCCTATCGCTGCACCATCGAGAGCATCCTGACCAACTGTATAACAGTCTGGTACGGGAACTGCTCTGCCTCGGACCGGAAGGCGTTGCAGAGGGTCGTGAAAACTGCCCAGCGCATCGCCGGAGCACCACTTCCTGCCATAAAAGACATCTACAGGAAGCGGTGTCTGAAAAGGGCTGGGAAAATCATCAAAGACCCCAGTCACCCATCACATGGACTCTTCACCCTCCTGCCCTCTGGGAGGCGCCACAGGAGCCTCCGGACTAAGACCACCAGGTACCGGAACAGCTTCTTCCCCACAGCTGTCAGACTCCTGAACTCTGCCTCCTGACATCTGACCCACGTTAAACTCATGGACTGAACATACACACACCCACAATGGACAACTGTACCCTCAAACACACAATAATAACATGGACTGAACCACCACTCACAACCACCAGCACTTTATATACCTCTGTAGAAACTATCTACACCCTCACTTATCTTAACTGCACTACTGTATAGCTCTGTGTAAATAATCATTCTGTACATTCGATAATCTTTAATCCTACAACTGTTTACAACTTGCATAGTTCCCATTTCTGTATAGCTGTATATCTCAGATTCTGTAAAGTTATTTATTTCATATTCTGTATAGTTTTTCATATTTATATCCTGTTCATATCCGTACATAGCTTGTACTCACTACAGCCTGTACATACTTATAGTTATAGAATATTCACAACATACTTCATACCGTGTACATTATAACATACCATAATAGACCCATTTCTGTAATATACTCACATATCTATATTATTGCTAATATATATTGTAATATATCTATATCACTAAAGCACTTCTGGATGGATGCAAACTGCATTTCGTTGCCCTGTACCTGTGCATGTGCAATGACAATAAAGTTGAATTCTATTCTATTCTATTCTAAACTTTATTAATCCAGTAGCTCGTTCACAGTCTTACTGATGGCAGCGTTCATTCAGGCCTTTAACACAGTTTACTTTAGTCTGTGTTACTGTGTGTGTTTAACCTCTTTATAGTTTTATCTTCCTTCTTAAAATCAGCTGCTCTGATGTCTCCGTGTTTCTGATTGGTCAGATGTTGCTCCCGCCTCTTTCATGTGAACACACTGGCAACGAAGGGGTTAACTTAGCGAGCTGGTGAAAAGCTTCATGCTAATGCTGATGTCAGGTTCAGTGAGTCCACACAGGACTGTGGTTTAGGAAACTCAGGCTTTAACCCTGAACGCTTCAGTTCCTGTGCAGGTGATCAGAGGAATCAGAAACCCAACATCATCACTGAAACCATGAACCAGGACTCACTGTGCCAACAGAGCAGAGCCTCAAATTTAATCCAGCAACATGAGAATAGTGTGAGGTTAAGAACGCCTCAGTGAATCCTGTGCAATGCAAACATGGATCAAACAGATAAATTCTAATTTACACACAAACCTTTGATTTCCATTTTCAGACTCAGAAACTGAACACAGTTTAGTTCATGCTCATGACGTCCAGCTCAACCACAGAAAGCAGATCAGCTGATCACTTAGACGAGACCTCAGATATCATATTAGCCGATCTCATATAGAGCTGTTAGTGTCTCCTGCCCACAACCCTCCACCACAGCTTCTGATGAAATAAATGTGTCTGTCTGCTCTGTGCAGCACGATTCACTCACATCATCCTGACATGATGGACATTATGGCACGAATGTTCTTTTCCATAGTTTATATACATGACTAGAGTTAAAGAAACAGTTCAGTAAAGAGGAGTTTGTTCAGAGAGTCACTGACTGTGAAAACTGATAAAAAGTTTAAGTAAAAAACTCAGTTTCACAAAACTTTTCTTCAGACTTTCAGAGACAAAAGAGAGAAATCAACATTTGCACAGTTTAGACTGAAACTCACCTTCAGCAACAACAACTTCAAACTGTTTGTATGAAACTGATGATGGAGATTCAGCCAAAGCACAGCTGTACTGTCCAGCATCAGACATGATCAGCTGTGTGATGCTCACAGACAAAGCAGGAGCATATTCTACACTTATACATTCAGTGCTGTATCTGTGACGTTGATGCTTCTCATCTGTTGTATTAATAAGAATGTTTTCTCCTTCACATTCTCCTCTGCAGAACATTTTCCATGTTCCAGGAGTAAAGAAGAATCCAGCTGTAAGATTTCCTCCAACGACTCCAAATGAAATGTTTTTGTTGTCGTTGACTTCAGGGTTTCCCTCCTGCAGAGCTGTTGGAAACATGAACCATCAACAGTTACTGTTTGTACTTCCTGTAAGAAGCTGCAGTCTGATCACAGCATCCACACACAGACACACTGAGACTGAAGTCTGAATGTGAAACACTGAGAGCTCAGAGTTTAAACATCATCTTCTGTTTCACTTTTCTCTCCTCATTGATCAGAACAAAGATCCACATTCAGTCCTGTTAGAGCTCTGACACTAAACTGTTTGTGATCAAGAGGAAACTAAAAGTTTAACATCACTGAGTTATTCACACTTTGGTTTTAGGCGATGACTCACAGTTTTATATTTGGCTGCAGGATGTGAGGCAGTTTATTCTGTTTCATCTGAGTTATCAGGAACAAAATGTTTGCAGGCAGATTTTCTTAGTTTAGTCAGATTAAAGTTCAGCCAAGTCGATAAACTCTGAAGGCAGCAGGCTGAGTTTGTTCCCTTTATTTTACTGACTGTCCAGTTTATTCTGAGGAAGTAACAAACACTTGTAATGAGCTGTGCTTGAAACGATGGTTTCACATGTTATCAAGTCCTGAAGTGAGCAGCAACATGTCCATGAATGTCTGACTGTGATGGTTTCTTCTGTCCATACTGGCCACAAACACATCCATGAAATCATGAATAAAAGCAGTTTGAATGGAAGAAGCGTCCATGAAAGTGACTCATAGCTGACTCTGATCATCATGTTTAACAACAGAAACATGTTGAAGAAGGAGAGCGACAGAAAGAACAAGTGAATGTACTCACAAAGGAAGAAGAAGCAGATCAGAGTGTGACGGACTTTCATGATGAGGCTCTGATGGTTCACTGCTGCCTCTCTTCTTCTTCACTGGAAACCAGGAACTTGTGACGCCTCACTTCTCTAACTGAAGGAGTCCCTCCTCCAAACACCACAGCACCTCTACACTCCTCCCCTCTGCATCCGTCTGTGAGTCTGCTGCAGGGCTTCCTGCTCATTCATGCACCTCTTTACATTTACATTTATCCCTGAAACCAGAATTCACATCACTAATTTAAAATGTGATGATGTGTCCAGCTGATTCTTCCACCTCAGCTAAAATTCATTTAGTCTTCTTCTAATATTAAAACTCTTAAATGATCATAAGTGTCATTGTTATTTGTGCATATTGTTCTTGAGACTTCACAGCATTTCAGTATCTGCTGACTCTGAGGTTGTAAGTCTGTCCGACCTTCATTAAAGATCTTTGGAATCTTGTGTTCATATTTTTATTAGATAATTCCTTATTTAATTAACTTAGTTTCATTTTGACAGGACATAATAATGAAACTTAAATATTACATCACAGCTAACATGACAGCCAGCACAAAGACCCAGGATAGAGGATCATTCTTCTCCATTTCAAAAAGTTGCATTGAGGCTGTTTTTTGTCTATAACAGCTGCAACAGCTCGACTTCCTGTTGATGCGATCTCACTGAGTCTGAGGTCAGCTCGTGGCAGAAAAGGAAGCTGAACGTCAACACTGACCAAGTCTGACAAACTTATTGCTCCACAGCACTGAGGGGACAGTTAATATCTGTGCTGTTTTTACATGGAGAATTATTTTATTCTCACAATAACAAAGAGGAAACATCTCCACTGACCATGAACTGACTGAATCAGAATCTGAGTTTCTTTGGTAAATATGAACTTTAGTATGTGCAGAGTTGCTGTGGTTGTTCTTGTTAACGAATTTCTTTGAATAAAAATCTTTTTACAGCATTAGTTTTAAACAGTGGGCTGATACTCAATGCAGAAGCAAATAGAGGAAGTTCATATTGCTAAGGTTAAAAATAAGCGGTGCTGGTTGCTCGTACGTCGCACCATGTAAGGGTATGAAGTCTATGATGGATGTGCAGTCCAAAAGAAAATCCCCATTTTGTTTTCATGACTGACTCTGAAGTTGTGACACAGAGGAAGATTTTTTTGCAATCATTTCAATACTTAGAATTTAGCAAAGGGGAAATCTCTATGAGGACAAAAAATGGTCAGGTTTCCTGCTCAGTGGGTCAGGGTTACTGTGGTGCCACTCCTGAGCTGGGTCCAGGGCTCGAGGATGAGCCACCATGAGCCAAAAGTCCTCTTGGACAAATTCACCTCAGAGTAGGTGAGTTTGTGTTATAAAACTATCTAAAAGTAGTTATAAAACTTACTAAAGTAAATACTGAAATACTTACTAAAGACTACACTTATTTAACAGTGTTTTATTTTTGTTTCGAAGCGTAACATGATGACAGTGCAATGTGGTTGGTTAAATAAGAATGTGTTAAGTGGGTCCCATGCAGTGCTGGAGCCGAATCGTGACACACCATGAGCAGACGGCCTAGTTGTTAGAGAACGGCTAATTCAGCTCCCCTCAGAAGATAATGCTAAAGTTGCAGTGACTGTGGAAAATATGACTGACCATGATATCACCCTCTGTGGTCGCACTACACTGGGATGGCTGCACAATGCTGATGCCATCTACATGCCGCAGGTAAAATGTATGGAGGGTGAGCTTTCTAAGACATCAGACAGTAGTGCTTCCACACCCACAGTGCGCAGTCCAGTCAGACAACACAAACTGAGCCCTGGGACCCACCAGTGGATTTGCGCCATCTGACAAGTGACAAACAGCAGCAGGTAAAACAGATGCTGAGGGAGGAATGCAATGTTTTTGCGAAAGATGACTGAGACATGGGATGCATTAAAGATCTGTACCTGGAGATACTAGCTAAAAGCTAAAAGACAATGGGCCTGTGCAAAAGACATATATGCAATCCCCAGACACCTTTATCAGGAAGTTAAAGCACACACACAGGACTTACTCAATCAGGGCTGGATCCAAAAATCTTGTTCTTCATATTCTTCACCTGTGGTATGTGAGGAAGAAAGATGGTGGCCTTCGCATGTAGACTGTAGGCTCTTGAATGCAATGACACTGCCCGACAGACATCCCATCCCGAGAATACAAGAGATCCTGGAAAACCTCGGGGGCAACTCCTTGTTCACAGTATTGGACCAGGGGAAGGTTTATCACCAGGGTTTCATGAGTGAGAGCAGCAGACCCTGTACCGCATTTATAACAACATGGGGACTCTATGAGTGGGTGAGGGTCCCATTCAGCCTTACTTATGCCCCAGCAGCATTCCAGCGCTGCATGGAGGGATGCCTGGGAGACCTCAGGGATGAAGTGTGTGTCCCATATTTGGATGATGTACTCATCTTTAGCTCAAGCTTCGAACAACACATCCAAAATGTGAGGAGAGTGCTACTGTCAACTAGGGCTGTGTACCAGTATCCGGTGCCATTATGGCACATGTTCTGACATAAACGGTAGTAACCAGACCGAAAAGCGACGCACATTTCGGTGCTTTATTTCGGTGCTTTTTTTTTCCTGAGCTGTGATACACTTTAGATTCTAGCCAATCATTTTACCTTTCCAAGGATAGTAGGCGGGTCCAGGTACCTACGTTCTTCTAGAGCAGAGCTACAGATTAAAAATGCCCAAAGCAAAGCGGTCAAAAGTCTGGCTGTACTTCACAGCAAAAGATGCAAACTCAGCAGCCTGCAACAAGTGCTTTAAGCTGATACTGTGATACTGTGCAAAGAAGGTAACACCTCGAATCCGATGAAACACCTGGCGACACATAGCATTTTGTTAAAAGCCGAGAAATGCACCGTATTTGATAGCTTGCTGCGAGACCTCACACCGAGCACATCTACTGCAGGTGTGGTGCCTGTTATCGGACCCGGAGTTAGCAACATCCCCCAAGAACCCGAAGAGGAGAGTCCTGGCCCCTAGCCCTGCCAGTGTAGCAGAAATGATGAGGATGATGATGCAGCAGCAGCCGTTCTTCTCTGCGTGAGTAGCTTCATGTTGTTCGTGTGTAATTTACGTTGAGTAGGCTAACCACGTTATTACATTAATGCATGTAAGGTGAACTAGCAAACACCATCATAGCTACATGCGGCTGTCTTCTTGTTTGATGCAGATACTCCCTTCACCCTGGCCAAAAAGGCTAAAATGACCAAAGAAAAACTGGAAAACAGCTAAACATGAGAGGTTTTTGGACAAAGTTTGTGTTTTTTTCCATTGTTTAAGCACTGCTTCCAGCCAAGAGTGATGCCATATATTCCCCATAGCTGCAGAAAAGGCTAACATTGTTATCTTTTTACAAAAAAACAGCTGAACATGAGAGGTTTTTGGACAAAGTGTGTGTTCTTCATTCTTTAAGCACCGGTTCGAGCACCGTTTAAGCACCAGCACCGTTTCAAAAGTACCGGTTTGGTACTGGTATCGGATAAAACCTAAATCCCATACCCATCCCTACTGTCAACGCACTGCGAGAGGGATGCATCGTCCAGAACCAATTCAGCCTTTTGCAGTAAATGGCCTGTATCTGTATAGCACTTTACATCTGAGGTGCCCAGAATGCAGACATAGCCATAAACCAAGTATTGTCCCTGAAAAGAACACACACCTGAAGCATAAAGAAAAGATGAGAGAGAGTTTGGTGGTTATTGAAATGGTTTTGTGAGCTTTTAGCTGAGATTCTGACATTTCAGTGGATACCACATGTGACATGTGTATTATTGTAGGGTTACAATAAAGTACCTTGAGGTTACTGTTGTGATTTGTGTACATAAATCAAATTGAACTGATACCCACTAATGTGTGATCACATTGATGTCATTGATTTATATTTAAGCTATTTTACTTTAAATGTAAGAGATGTTTCTATTTGAAAATGCTCTAAATTAACTAGTTTTAGGTAGAGACCTGGTACCTAGTCTGGGATATTAGATTTTTGTAAATACTTGTTTATGGCTTTAGCAGCATGCTACAGGTAGCATGTTGGATCTCACCACCCCAACACAACCCCAACACTGTAATATTACTCACCTGCTCCACCTTTGTAGTGTGTTGTCTTTGTCGCTTATTTTCTGCTATAAAGTGTTTACTTAAATTCAGTGCACATATCAAGATGGAGCTGATTACACTATTGTTTTGGAACATTTGAGATTCATTTTTTTTTAGCATTCAGGAGTATTCAAGAACGACAAGCCACGTCTTCCTGTCTAATCATACGTACGAGTTTGAAACCTTTTCCCTCCAAAATGGAAACTGGCTGAAAATAAAAATGGGAATCTCTTTATCGAGCTGTTAATTTTATAAATTCTGCTCTCAGCTTTGCAGTTTCTGCTCGTTTTATGAGACGAGTAAACCCCAACAATCAGCAAGCACATGGTGACAGTGGGAAGGAAAAACTCCCTTTTGTCCCCACTGCTGTTCAGTATAGACCTAAATCCTCAAGGATTCTGTTAATGGTTACAAAACAAAACATGTACTTATAGGTGAAATGGGAAGCACATGTTTGCAGTGAGGTGTCAGAGGACAGATGTTTCTTGTAAAACAGCTTTTGTGTCTGTGTTGAAACTGATTCATGGTTTTCACTGAAAGGAAGCTTTTTTCCAGTAAAGCCATCACTGTCATTGTTATACAGATTTAGAAAGCTTCAGTTTTCTTCTTTTATTTTTGTTTAATTTATGATTTTCTTTTTTTTTTTTTAAACACTGAAAATGTTGAGTGAAACCCTGGAATCAGGAAACAAACCCAGGTGTGAATCCAGAGAGTCTCATGTGTGGTGTGTGAGTGTAGAGTAGGTCTGGTCCTGGTCCCTGCCGGCTGGATCGAGGCTCTGGTAGGTCGAGTCTTCACGTGTAGAACCTGGAGTACAGTTCTCGTAGTGGACGTCCTGAAACAGAGACAAACTGTCTTCTTCACATAAAAAGAAGAGACTCTGACTTGGTTAAATCATTTGTGCTGGTAAATATTTCCACGTTGAACCTCTCAGACAACAGTGTCTCTGTTTGTTGTTGGAGTCGCCGTCTGGGCGGCCATTTTTGTCACCTACCTGTTTGAATTCACCTTCTTGGACTGTAATTTCTGGAACAGTCTACAAACTGAACCATCACACTGTGACTGCTTTATTTCTTTGTTACAGTAGCAGTCTGTCAACAGTGAGAGGAACCAAAGAGAAAGAAAGTCACCTCCATGTTTGTGCCCTCTGAGTTTCCTCTGGTCCTCAAACCTGTGGAACAAACAAAGGATCAGTGGCGGCTCCTGAAAAAAATCTCAGGGGGGGCAATTTTTATGATATCGACTAAAATGACCCATTTAATGAGTACATCAAACAACACAATTTTAATTTGTTGCTAGGTGATTAACTCATACAGTGATACCTCATGCCCACTAGATGGCAACACACAACAGAAAGCTTTCCTCTAGCTACATAAGTTACAGGTAGAAAGCGAAAGAAATTAGCATCCAGTAGCCTTTAAGCAAAAATGAATGTGTCCACTTACTCATTACTTAGGCTACATCAATCCAATGTTGTGTGGTGTAATCAAGCAACAATATAAAGCCGGCTGCATCATATAAATCAATATGCACAGCCTGTCAGCCACGACTTGCGCTGGAACCAACTCCGACAAAAAGTCCTGTTGTATGCTTTTGACTTCTCCTTCGTTGCCTGGGTTAGTTGAATTTCGGGCTTGTCAGGTCCCAACTCTTTAACTTGCAGTTTTTCTGCCATTGTCCTTCTGGCAAAAGGGTAGGTTAGAAGCGATCTAACCGAATTTGGGGGAGGCTGTGCCTCAACCGTTAACAATACCGCTGCCATCGTCTCTCTCTGACCTTATAGCTCACTTAGGCTACTGACTGAGGTAAAATTCTAGAAAGCAAATCTCGCGCGTTTTCTGCGGGGGCATTTAAGCGCCCAAACCATGCGATGGCAATTTATTTTTCCCCTGGCAACCATTTAATGTGGCTATTTCGCTGATATCAAGGGCGCTTTGACGAGCGCCCCAGAAGAAGAAAAAAACCGTTTGTGGACTTTAATGAGTCGTGGTGATGTTAAAATACGCCTGCTGTATAGGGCACACCATAGTAAAACACATTGATTTTTTTAAAAATATATATTTTTACTCCTCCACATTTGGGGGGGCGGAGCCCGAGCGCCCCCTATGGGCCAGCCGCCACTGCAAAGGATGTTCCTCTGTTAGAGGGAGCAATCATTCAAAGTGCACGTGAGGCTGGAGGACAGAACATACTTATGTTTCCTGTAACATCACCTTTGGCTTTGTGCACTCCTGTTTTGAAGAGCCCATACTTACTATTACTATTATATTTTTTAAGTTCACATGTGTGTGTGTCTATGTGTATGGGGGTGGGTTTAGGGGGGATCTAACTAATGTTGAAGTCAGTGGTAATCATAATGTGGTGAAATATCATTTACATTACAATAAATATTAAAATAATGTAAACAATCAACATTTCCATCCCCAGTCACTCCTCCCTGAGCCTGGTTCTGCCGGAGGTTTCTTCCTGTTTAAAGGGAGTTTTTCCTTCCCACTGTCGCCAAAGTGCTTGCTCATAGGAGGTGTTAGGTTGAAATTGTTAAATGTTGCCATTATTGTACTTAAATTTGTAAGCCTTGGTTTCAAACTGCATGATCAAAGACATTCTTATGTTTCTGTCCCCCTCCCCGGCCTGTTGAATGGTGGGGGAGGCAATTAACTACATTTTTTAATAGGGCTTTGGAGCGTGATGTCACGGGGGTGGGCGTGGAAAGGATTTTGGCCCGATCCGCCATTTTGGGGGTCTAAACAAAGCGCAAGCGAAAAAGGAGCGAAGGCACACACAACAGCCATGGTTCGTTCTTGCTGTGCGGTCGGCTGCAATGTTCGATCTCACGACCGGCAAGAGAATAAGCTTGAAAAGGGTTTGTCTTTTCATTCTTCCCCAACCTGGAAGCAACATGAGGCAGCTCGTGTATCGATGTTACCAAACGAAGGCGTCCAGCCTGGATAGCAGCTGTGAGACGAGCTCCAGTTCTCTTCCATCTCCAAATATCTGTTGGTGCTCCAGACATTTTCATTCCGGTAAGTTCTAAATATGTTCATATCTTTATAGCCTATTAGTTTTATTTTTGATGCACTCTGAGGTCATAGCAAATTAGAACAAACATCCTACTGAGTGATTTTGCAGAACTACCTTCTGTTTCTAGAGTTGCTAATTATTTGGCATTCTGGTGGTGTTTTTCTGTGGCTGTCGGGAGCCAGTCCTTGGGGGGGTACTGTCATGATCCTGAGTCCGTGACTCAGTGATTTTGTGCTTGGTGTATTTATTGTTATTATTTTCATTATTATTTGTGGGCTGTTTTGGGATGGTTTGTGTTTTGGGGTTTTGGATGCTGGGTTTCTGGGTTTGTGCTCCCTCTGTTGGTCCCTGGTGTTAGTGTTCCCCTGTCTCGTCAGGTTAATCAGGTCCAGCTGTGTCTCCCACCTGTGTGTGATTTCCCAGTGTGTCTCTGTGTATTTATAGTGTGTGTCTGCCTCTGTTCCTCATCGCCTCGTCTGTGTTCATCCTCTGTGTCACCCTGCGTACTCTGCATTTCTCCGTGAATCCCCTGCGTGTTCTCCCTGCTGTCCTCCCTCCATGTTCAGTCGTGACATTAACCACTGAGTTAAAGATTTTGAACAGAACTCGAGGATTGTGACTATTAGTTGCAATAATGTTCGACAAAAAAGACGTTTTTGCCATTTTGGCAGCCTTCTGAAATTTAGACCGGCTCATATGCAGGATGTCAAGGGACACCTGAAGTTGATCTTTTTCCATCTCCTCTCAGCTCGACGACATTCACGTCTAAGAGTGAGGGTGGATTCATTTAGCCAGAGTTGGCGAGAGGTTTTTCGGCGTTTAGTCTTTACTGGAGCCACAGTGTCCAAAATAGAAGAACATGTAGAAATAAAAGAGTTGACTACGCCATCAACCGAGAGAGGTACATTACGGATGTCATCGTAACAGACAGAGTTAGCAAAGGCCGCAGAGAAAAGTGCAACAGCCTGAGAATTAATCATAAGCGATAGGCACAGTGGACCCTCAGAGTTCAGTCCCATATTGCATAACTGAACATCAAACATAACTGGGAAATGGTCCGAAATCCCAGCATCAATAATGTCCGTGATGCAAATATCCAGTCCATACGACAATACCAAGTCCAGCATATGACCTTTAGTGTGGGTTGATTTTCTCACCCACTGAGTGAGATTAAAAGAGTCAATAAGGGCAAGGAAGTCCTTAGCCAATAGGTCCTCCTCACAGCATATATGAATGTTAAAATCACCACAAATAAGGACACGATCATAATTTAAAAAGATAAATCCTAAAAGATCAGCAAATTCACGGATAAAATCCTTGCTGCGCTTCGGAGGTCGATACACCACCGCACAGAGGGTCCGGGGGGAACCGGACAGCTCCAGTAGTTGTACTTCGAAGCTGGAATATGAGGCAGTTGCAGCACTCGGAATTTACTTCTAAAAACTGAGGCTAGCCCTCCACCCCTGCCCGCGGTCCTAGGAGAGTTAAAGAAAGCACAATCCAGTGGAAGAAGTTCCCGAAAAGGAAGAGGACTCACCGGGGCGAATCCAGGTCTCCGTTAGAAACAGGACGTCCAGCCTTGACGCGAGAAAAACGTCGTTTACAACGAGGACTTGTTCACCAGTGACCTAGTGTTTAGCAGAGCACGTCCCAGCTGGCGAAGATTGCTGTGATCCACACCTCCTCCAGAGACCCGCTTCCAGCTCCATACAGGTGGGCACTCAACTGGTAGGACCGAGTGGGCTTGCTGGCCAGCATAGCGAATCCATCGATGGCGACACAGTCTGAAAGTATACTGGGAGGGCCGCAGGATGTCTATGATGGAGCGGTAATTAATCACAACATGGGCTTTTAAATAGGCTTTAATACGAACGTGAAAACCACTCCGTTTACCCCGTTTCCAATGTCGTTTCTTGTGTGGTGGAAAAAAAGGCAGGTAGAATGTGCAGGCGGAAGTATCTGTTCGAGACTGGGAAAAATTCCCTAAGTTCCAATATAGATCCGGCTTTTGATGATTCAAGGGTCGAAGGTTTAAAAGAGTTTGTCGATCATAGGCAATTAGAGCAGTAACATCCGGAAAGCATATAGAAAATAGTAAGGCAAAGAGTAAACAACACTCAGGAAGACGGATCCAGAGACGGCTTGCCGTACACACTGGCGCCATCTTGTTTGTCTATTATTATTATTATTATTATTTTCCTGAAAAACTCCACAGTGTCAGAGCTTCTCGGACCTGCTGCCCCTGAACATGGTGCTTGCTCAGACCTGAGAGGAAACCTCAGGGGAAGCTTTCTGCTCACGCTGCGTGCAGCAGTGATTGAGCGCTGCTGACCACAATAAGGACATAATCAGATGGTAAAAAGAATACTTTGAGGATTTCCTCAATCCCACCAACACTTTCTGTGGAAGGAGAGAGTGAGGAGTTGCTCAAGGCTCAGGATGTTGTACAGGACTCTGCAGCACAGTCTGGAAGTCTTTTTTGTGGATGGAGGATGTGCTCCAACACTCCTCAGCCTCCCTGGGTGGATCTTTACCTGGATGCTGGCAAGAAGAGTCCGTCTCTAAGCTAAAGCTCAGATTATGGAGGAAAAGTGTGTTTTTTATTCTGGACTTGTAACCTTGAACCATCTTGTTATCTCCTGGAGCTTATGTGAAGGACCATTCAGTCCCTGTACAACTATAGTGAGAGCTTGGTTTGCATTTCCAGGCTCTGCTGTTTGTCACCAGCTCTTTCACAGCTTTAATGAAGAGAATTTGTAGGCAGATAGTTTCCACCTTCTTGGCGTCAGGATCACTCTGCTTTTTGCAGAAGATGTGGTCTCTTGGTCTCATCATGCAGTGACATCTAGTTCACACTTCAGGGCAGTTTGTAGCCAAGTGTGAAGCAGCTGGGATGAGATTAAGCACCTCTGAGTCCAAGTCCCCGCTGCTCAGCCAGAAAAGGCTGGTGTGCTCACTCTGGATGAAGAACAAGTTGCTGCTCCGAATGGAGGAGTTGAGGTATTTTGGGGTCCTGTTCATAAAAGTCATGGGAAATGGACTGGTTCTAATATAGCACTTTTCTACTCTTCTGAGCCTTCAAAGCACTTTACACAACTTGTCCTGAAGCCAGGAATCGAAGCACCAACCTTCCGATCAGTAGATGACCTGCTCTACCGCCTGAGCCACAGCCGCCCAGTCAGAGAAGAGTGGAGCAGGAGACTGGCGTGGACGGGTGCAGTGTCTGCAGTGAGCGTGTGTTCAGAGTGGAGTTGCTTCCACTGTTAAACATTATTTGGTATCAGTTTTACACAGTGAGCTGAAATGAAGATCTTAAACTTGCTAAAGTGCAGAAAAAAACCTGCTGAGTGCTGATTGATACATTTCTATTCTATCAATTAGCAGCACTCAGCAGGTTTATATTTGATGGGTAACAGTCTGAAAATCCTCTTTTTCTTTTCGTGACTGACTCTGAGGTTGTGAAAGACATGACTGCTCAGAGGACTGATGGAGAGGAAGAGGCCTGGTCCACATCATACAGATAACACTGACAGTTAACTTCTTAAGAACTGTGCAGAACAGCTGTCTGATATATTTTCCTTCATCTTCTGATAACAACATGCAAATTTAGTCGCCATAGAAACAGCTGAACAGGAAGACAAACATGTGAAAGACACTTGTTGCTCAACAGCAGTGACTGAATACAAACAAACTCATTTTCTGTGCTGATATCAAATAGAAAAAAGCTTTTATTCTCACACTGAACAAAGAGAAAATATCTCTGCTAACAAGTGAGGTGGTAAATATTACATTCAGTGTCTGTAGAGTCGATGTGGTTGCTCTCATTAATGTAATTAAGGTTTATTAATACAGCGCTTTACAGCACAGAGTAAGATACAAGAATTCAAACAAGGTAAACAGATGGCATGCACAGGCAGGTCCAACAGTGTCACAGATTGTAGGTCCAGTGGAAGTGAGTTCAATAACTTGGAGAGATCCAGAGCTGATCCAGGTACAGCCAACAAGCACCGATCTGCTTGTTGGAGCGAATGCAGCTTTGCTCTGCACTCACTTCCACCACTGTTTGATTTAATAAGCTAAAGATTCTCTACATAATGAAAGTTTATTTCAGTAAAACATTGTCCTGTTAAACATTAAAGCATCAGTTTTAAACAGCGGCCTGACACTTTGCAGAAGCTAATCAAGGAAGCTGATCTTGCTAAACTGACACCAAGCTGAGCATGCAGTCTGAACACTTCCCCATTTTCTTCACTCGTGTGACTCTGAAGTTGTGAAAGACAAGAAGTTTTTCTTTTTTTAAAGAACTATTTCAATACTTTAGATTTAGCAAAGAACTGGGTGTGTACATGGTACATGACAGGAAGAAAGTTTTTTAACTCCTCGAGTGACTGAAGGAGAGGAAAAGCTCTGATCCTGAAAATGTTTTCAGTAAACTTAAGAACTGTGCAGATCAGCTGTCTGACAGATTTCCCTGCATCTTCACTGAGTCACTTTACTGCCACAGGATCACTGATTGGACCTGTGCTCAGCTTCAAAACACCAAAATCCCTCAGTGACCATAATTTACAAAGCTATGACATCACAGCATCTGACCAATCACACGCTGTCACGGTTCTGTTGTTACATTAAAATAAAATCCCATTCAAACAGATTTTGGTGTGAATCAGATTATTTACACTGAGAGCTTCCTTTGGTCCCTTCACAGAGAAACGTGGCAGCAGCATTGAAGCTAAGCTACACTCGAGTACAGCGAATCATCTCTGACATCAGAGCTCACATGGACCCGAGGTGCAGAGTAGATAACTTCACCAGTGTTACCACTCGAGGCTCCGTTGGGAGAGCCAAAAGTCCTCTTGGAAAAATTCACCTCAGAGTAGGTGAGTTTGCTCGAGTCGTCTCCCTCCTGAAAAAGAGAACGAGCAGAGATGAAACTGTTGATCAGCTGCCACATTTTCAATAATGTTTAGGATTGTTAACACAAACCGACTCGAAGGACGAGACGAGCAGGTGCGTCGTCAGCCCTGAGTGAGCCGGGGCCTGAGCCCCGCTCTTGTAATAGAACAGTTCATTAAAGGGCCGGTGTGTTCAGGCATCTGTTTGTCACCGGGCATCACAGGTGATCAATAATGTGAGCACTGTGTGACTGATGTTATTTATTTAAGAATGAAAAATGAACCCCTCACTTGTGTGTAATTTTCCTGTTTATGTTTTGTTGTTCTATACAAAGACAAATGTGTGTGTATTCATGTTGTAAAGATGACAGAGGTTCATGTATGTTCACTAAGGATCAATGAAATGGACATTTGAAAATACCAAACAGAGCAGTTTGAATGAAATAAATCCAAAGCTAATGACTATAAAATAATCATAAAAACATTGTGAAAGGAAAAATTATTATTAAAATACTCAAAAATACTAAATTAAAAGGAAAACACATGTACAGAAGAAGTGATGTGACTGCAGACAGATGTCACTGGGTGCAAAGATCTCTGCTGCATTAAATCCTGGCCTGTAGCTGCACTCATACTGACTTTGGTGACTATTTATCTCTATGACATGGAATAGTGTATTAATGATATTTGTTGAATCATTGCTTGAGTCACTGTACAAAATATATTGATTTCATGTTAAATGCATAATAATCACATCAAAAACAACGAGGGCTAGGGCAGGGCAACATGGCCCAAAATATTTATCATGATATATATTTGAATAGAATAGAATTCAACTGTTGTCGTTGCACATGTCACAAGTACAGGCAACGAAATGCAGTTTGCATCCATCCAGAAGTGCTTTGGCCATGATATAGCCCCCTCAGCCAACATGGATGCAGCCTGTGACTCTCTCCACTCTGTGTGCAATAACAATATAACTGACGTGAGACAAACTACTTTACAACTCCACAACTTTATTAGTGCAAAAAAACATCAGTGTATTTTCACTTAAACAGCAGCTGTTTTTTATGCAAATTCTTCGCTGACAGTTTAACCAAAAGGCATTTCCAGTGGAAACTGGCCGACATATCCTCAGCACAACCATGTATAACATCCACAACACTTAAAAAGAGGTTATACACACAATACGGTAACATTATGTTGAAGCACAGTATGTATCACTCCGCGAGGCCCCGCCTACGATAGCCGTAACGCTCCGACAATCCATCAAGCGGTGCGGCTTCGTAGCTTAGCAAAGTCGTACTGAAACATTTCTGACATATTTTCGAGCGCCGTGTACATAAAATCGTTTCGAGGTCAGTAAACACAACCAGAGTTCATACACACACGGGATTATAAGGGGCTCTGTCGACTTTCAGAAAATCAAAGGATTTTAAGTGCGCCTTATTTTCTGAAAAACACGGTAATAACGACGGGCCGCTTGCGTGCTCTACCAAAAATAGTGCTTTGTTGTGTATCTGACGGACAAAAGCCAAACCAGTTCCACACCACTGAAGCTGCAGCATTTTTACAAACCAGTTCTAGTTCATCTGTTTCATTCAACGATCCGCTTTCACCCGTCTCATTCTCCGTCATGCTTTTTCTACCATGTTCATATGAAAACAAAGGCACTGCGCATGTGTGTTTTACCCATATTCTATCGCGATATTTCATTTTCTTATCATTGCCTAAAATTACACTGGTATTACCATGAACGTATGATATGGCCCAGCCCTATTCAGGGCTGTAACATAGGGCTGTCAGCGTTACAGCCCTGAATAGTTTAATTGACACACAGACTTTTATAACCAGGACAGAGCAGCGGAGAGAAGATGAAGAATGAAGAGTGCAGTTTGGCGTCACTGCTGCAGTTTCAGTGATGCATTAACAGCCTTAGTTATAATTATGGAAGCTGAACAATTCACAAGTTTGACCAAACAACACACCACCTTGTTTGGTATAATAATAATTATGATAACAGCGATGTAATCTTCCTGTGTACTTGTATAGCATCTGTATTGAATTTATGTGATCCAGTTCATCTCCACAGTCATTCAGTGCAAACATGCAATTAATATTTTATCTCAAATTGTCTGCATTCATCACATCATGTGGATAAGTGCTACATGTACAGAGAAGGTCCTTGTTTGCAGTGTTACTGCTGTTGACCTGTGGCAGGATTGCAGGAAAAAGAAATCTACCTGATATGATTCATTTTAAAAACAGAAGTGATGTTTTCTGTTTTGGTCATCAGTAAGGCTCAGGCGTCTGAGGAAGAGGAGGAGGCCTCACTGCAGTTTTAACACAGCTTCTCATGCTGTTCAGAGAAGGCTCTTGCATCTTAAATTCCTTTATTGCTTTTACAGTTTATTTCAATTGTGGCCTCCATCTATGGGACTGCTGATCGTCACATTTTGCTGGATAGGCTGGTTGGGTGTACGTGGGTCTACTCACATCGTGTATCTTTGAATGATGCTGCTTCTAATTTCAGTATTCTCCTCTGCCTCTTGTCTTCCACAGGGTTCTGTTTGGGGTCTTTACTGTTTCAGCACATTCTGAGCACTTTAATACACATGATGTTCAAATGTTTCTGAGCTGCAGACCCTGTGTACAGTAGGTGGATCACTGATAACTTTCTCCAACCTGAAGAAAAAATAGTCCCAGTTTGTGCTCCTGACAGATTTGTGTGTAAGGTAACGGAAAGTCCCTTTGACACATTTACTAAATCTATCAGAAACCATTAAGGTGACTGTTGTTAAACCCTTTTTGATCACTTAAGAAATATTACAAAGTTAAGTCCCATTGTGTCACAGTATGACTGTACTCAGTGAACGTTTCCATCCACACGTCTGCAGCAGGTCTCTGAGGTCATGTTTTTATGTTCTAGCATGCTGCTATCAGCACTGTGTGATATTTATCTTTAAACCTGCTGAACTAATAAAATTCTACTTACTAATTTCACCAAAACTCTGACGCTGTGAGTAAAGTTGATCAAACTCACCTCTGTGACAGCAGCCTGCTTGGTTTCCACAGGAGGATCTGAAAACACACCAGAGAGAATATTTTTGATGATTTAGTGCTGACAGATCTCCATCTGTGACGACCTTCACCAAAGACACTGAAGACTTTTTTCAGAGAGTGATTCGGACAACATTTCTGCCAGGCTTTGGATATAAATTCTAATTAATTCGACTTCAGTTTCATTTACAGTTGAGTCACATAACTCATCATTTGCTGGGGAAATAAAATAATTTTCGTATTTGTGCCGAAGTATACTGCCACAGTGGATTTTAACTCAAACACAACATGTGAATAAAGTGAAGACTTTCATCACATCAGCTGTTCTGTGTTTGACCCTCCAGTTCATCTGTGGCCTTCCTGTGTGATGATGCTTCTCCCAGTGCTCGTGATGGTTTCCACCACATCTCCTCCAACACGCTGAAGCCGGTCAGAAACCTTCAGTTTTTAAAAAGTCATCTTTAAGTAGTTTTCGACCAAAACATTAGCAGGAGCCACACGGCAGATTTAATCAAGGCAGAATAGTATTTTAAGTATAAATTAACTGTAACAGCCACGCGTGACTCCTCTGCTTTGGGCTATTTATCAATGATTAATGTGAAACTTTACATTTTCATTTGTGTAATAAAAAGATTGTTTCTGGTTTGTTTTTAATTTGCTTTGCTGTCTGTAAATCACAGTCAGTTTAATGTTAGCACCTGCTGCTGTAACAGTAACTATTACATCACTTCCAGGTGTAACTGAAAGTTTAAACTGAGCAGCAGTTCACTCTCTTAACCTGAATTCAGATCTTAAGGTGGTTTTTGTTCAGTGATTTTTCTGGGTCGAGGTTGTGTTGTTGTGTTTGTCTTTTCAAAGCTTTAATTCACAAAGAATTAAATACAAACTGAGCGATGAGTGTGTCTGTCAGTGTGCTTCCTGCTGTCTCACCCTTTGGTTTAGAGGATCTTTTCTTGCAGAATATCAGCACAGACACTGATAACAGGATGATGATGAGAGCCAGAGTCAGACCCACAACCAGCAGCACATCTGCAGCAGATTGAGAAGAACAACAAGCTGAAGACATGCGTACAGTATATAGAGCTGTGCAGTAAGAACTCATCTCCTACAGACTGAAATAATATGAAATAGAGTTTGTGTTATTTTAGTATTTTACAACTTCTAAAGAACATATTCACCTCAGATTGTTTGCTAATGTCACTTGTCAAACTAAATGAAAAGCATATAACAGGACACATTAAGGAGTAATTATGATAATAATTAAACCAGTTTTCACTCAGGTTATAAAAAATCTGTCAGTGTTTCTACTCTCAGACTCATAGATGGATGTACCTGCAGATGCTGCTCTTTCAGGCTGCTCAGTGCTTCCAGTCAAAGTTAATGAAGGTGTGGAGCTTCCTGTCGTCGTGGCTGATGGTCCAGCTGCTGAACAAGAGCAGAGAGGAAAGTTTGACTTATAAATGTTTGGAGCTGTGAAGAAGAAAAACACAAAGATTCAAAAATCAGCTGAGAAATCAAACGAGCCTTAAATGGATCCACTGACTGAGAAAAAAACAGTTTGGCAAATTTAGTTTTAGATTAAAAAAATGCACTAAAATAGTTTAACAATGAAATAAAATATGAATGTATGTTGAAATATCAGGTTCTTGGAAACAATAAAGACATTTAGGGACATTAATGGTCACCTGTTCATTTCCAGCTCCACACTCTGATTCCTGCTCTCCATCACAGTAACTTTACAAAATTCACACTTCAAAATAATCTTGTTTCTAAATAATTCTGTTTCTATGTTGAGATAAACTGAGTGCTGAGAGCAGCCTGAGCTGTTGGCTCACAGGGATCACTGTACAGACACTGAGCTCATTATTAGAAACTTTGCTCGTGTTCAACATGAACATCCACCACTGGAACAGCAGATATATGACAGGAAATAAGGAACAGCTGAACAGCTCCACTCTGACAACATTTGATTAATGTCAGTAAAAACTCACCGTCTGTGACAGTGACCTCAAAGTCTCTGAATGAACCACTCAGGTAACATCTGTACCGTCCTGAGTCAGACTTGGTCAGCTGTGTGATGCTCACATACAGAACTCTTGGATCATATTCAATGTTGTATCTGCCTCTCTGAGCTCTGTTATCATTTGTGTCAACAAGAATGTTGTGTCCTCCACACTCTCCTCTGCAGAACATCTTTCTGTTTCCAGGTTGTTCAAAGGAACATCCGACTGTGAGAGAGCTTCCAGTTTCTTTATCGAAGTGTTTCAGCTGATCATCGTTTCCATCCAGCAGTGCTGTTAAAGAGACAAACGATCAATAGTTACTATCTGTGCTGAAGATGATGCAGTCTGATCAGAGTAACTCCAGTTTGATCCACAGTTACACTGGGAGCTGCCCAGTTCAACCAGTCTGACAGAGGAACTGTTGAACTAAGTGAGATTTAAACGGCTTCATCATCAGACTGATTGGATTCATGAAAATCAGCTTTTATGACAAGTACAGACTCTAAACTGTGAACCCTTCATGGTTTTAAGTACATTTAAAGTCTGGATGGACGTTTGTGTTCTGAATGTGATTTTCACACATTCATTGAGGAAGAATCCATTTTGCTGTGAGGGGAACTCTTGGAAAGATCAAACCGACGACACAGAAGCAAAAACTCATCAAAGAAAATCAAAGTTACATCAGAAAATCTTCTTTCATTCATCAGCGTCTGTTTCTGACATCAACATTTCACTCACATCATTATCAGCTGACACACTCACTAATATTCACACACACTCGTGTCACAGCTGCAGTTCATCGGTTACTTAGAGGAGTCCAAATGTAACCAACAGTTTACAGAAGAACAAACTTCAGCTTCTTTAAACCGTCAGCAGCTGTCAGTGAAACTCAAACTTTGCTTCAGGAACAGAAACTAAACATTTCCACAGCTGAAACAGAAACTCACCTTCAGCAACAACGATCGCAAACTGTGTGAGTGAAGCTGATGATGAAGATCCACCCAAACCACAGCTGTACTGTCCAGAGTCAGACTCAGTCAGCTTTGAGATGCTCACATATAAACCATGAGAACCAGTCCATTCATATTCAATGCTGTATCTGCCTGTTTGAGCTCTGACATCAGTTGTATTAATGAGAATGTTTTCTCCTTCACATTCTTCTCTGCAGAACATCTTCCATGTTCCTGCAGAATCAAAGGAGAATCCAGCTTTCAAATCTCCTCCAATGACTCCATAGTGAAGAATCTGAGCATCGGTGACTTCAGGGTTTCCATCCTGCAGAGCTGTTGGAAACATGAACCATCAATAGTTACTGTTTGTACTTCCTGTAAGAAGCTGCAGTCTGATCACAACATTCACACACAGACACACTGAGACTAAAGTCTGAATAACAACAATGATTCATGTCAAATACATTTCATTGTCTAAAGTGGTGGAAAATCTTCTTCCAGTCGACACGACTCAAAATATATCTGAACATGTTTCCTATGCATGAATAAAATGACAATAAAAGATGAAGATGAACAAAACATGTAAATGACTCATAACTCCTCTGTGTGGTACTTGTAGTAATTATGTGTTGAGAGATTGAAGCAACAGCTCAACATGCAAGTTTTTCATGTGTTTCATCCACAGGAAGTGATGTCATCATTTAGTTTAAATGTACTGCTGGTGTCAAAGTTCAGGAAGCAACAACAAAACCAGTGATGAAGTTTTTATTTGTTGTAATTTTATTTTACTGAGGGCGAACGTGGCTCAAGAGTTGGGAGTTCACCTTGTAATCTGAAGGTTGCTGGTTCGAGCCCCGGCTTGGACAGTCTCGGTTGTTGTGTCCTTGGGCAAGATACTTTGTTTTTTTTTGTTTTTTTTTTGAGGACGTAACAAATACTTGCAATGAACAACATGTTATTGAGTAATTTATGACTCTATTTTAAAGCTCTGAAGCCAAACTCAGCAGCTGATGTGAGTCAGTTACTTTATGTGAATGATTTCAGTTCATTCCAGCATTTAAACTCTGTGCAGTCGTATTTCTGTTCAGCTCCAACAGGACAAACAGGAAGAATTAGGAAATAACTTTTCACACAACTCTGGGTTTGAAGATGCTGACAGATTTCACTCACGTCACTCACAGGTTTATATTTGTCTGCAGGAAGTGATGTCATTTTGTCAAATCTATATGCACTGTGGGAGTGAACTGTGAATAGTCACAGTGAAGAAACATGAACAGTAAAAGCAACAAAATGTGTTTTTGTCTTTCAAAGAAAAATTCATTGACTTGATCAACAAGTTTGTATTTTCAAATAATAACTGAAAGTATCAGGTGGAGTTTTTACTTTGATATTACAGGTTATTCTGAGGACGTAACAAACACTTGTAAGAAACCATCTTTGAAAGGACGAATCCTAAAGCCAAAGTGAGCAGCAACATGTCCATGAATGTCTCACTGTGATGGTTTCTTCTGTCCATACTGGCCACAAACACATCCATGAAATCATGAATAAAAGCAGTTTGAATGGAAGAAGCGTCCATGAAAGTGACTCATAGCTGACTCTGATCATCATGTTTAACAACAGAAACATGTTGAAGAAGGAGAGTGACAGAAAGAACAAGTGAATGTACTCACAAAGGAAGAAGAAGCAGATCAGAGTGTGACGGACTTTCATGATGAGGCTCTGATGGTTCACTGCTGCCTCTCTTCTTCTTCACTGGAAACCAGGAACTTGTGACGCCTCACTTCTCTAACTGAAGGAGTCCCTCCTCCAAACACCACAGCACCTCTACACTCCTCCCCTCTGCATATGTCTGTGAGTCTGCTGCAGGGCCTCAGGCTTCCTCCTTATATTTATAGTATTATATGCAAAGTGCTGCAGGAAATACAATGATGACACTTGACTCGGTTAAATTCAGCACAGTGACCAAAACCTCCAACAATGATCATCATTCATCATGAAATCATTTCTCTTACTGTATCTGAAGAACTTTAGTTTGGGATCATTTAGAAAAACAGTTTGGGTCAAATGTTAGAAAAGAGTCAGACTTTCTTTCTTCTCACAGTTTGTTTAACACGAGTTTCAAATCTTTGCACATTTAAATACATCTATTAACAGAATATGAAAGAACAACAGTTCTGATATTATATCAAACATTTCAATCACCTTGTGGTTCAAAGTGGTATTACATGACAGCCTCATGTAATACCACTTTGAACCACAAGGTGATACATGAGTCAGTAGCTTTGTCTCCATTCAGGGGCTGCATCCTTCAGAGGACCCAGCCTTCTCGGTCTATGTGGGCCGGGTCCTCTGAAAGCTGAGAAGGGCTGAAGTGCGAGCTGGGAAATGGGAAGACATGCCAGGAGTTCGCTGTTCTCGCCAGCTCTAGTGACCCTTGACCTCCAGGTCAGCTATCGAGCTGGTGGGTAACAGACGTCTCCGAAAACGTTGGAGCACTTTGGCAAATATGCGATGTCTTGATAAAGCGAGCAGATTTTTTAAGTTTACACAGCTACATTCTCGCCTTTAACTACGTTAAAAGAAAAATGTTTTGACGGAATAACGTCCATGCTCATGTGTTTGTCAGCTACAACTTTGATTAGATGAAGCTGAGTCTCAGTTTTACATTTTATATCAGCTGTAATCTGATATTTGTGACCTATCGGAGACTGAGAGAGAGCAACTTGTGTTTTTGGAAACATTTGAAGTGTTGCTGAATTCCAGTGTAAGGCTGAGGGTTTATCTGTTCATCTGTTTATCCTCGTCAGTGTTCGCATTATGTTCCACGGTTGATGTACCTGATGTTTGTTCCAGAACCACACCCACTGTTATACACTCTGAATGAGGCAATAAAGGGAATCCTCTTCCTATTGCTGCCTGGCTGCATTCTGTTAAAGACTTTATTCTTTCCCCCTGAAAGGAGACCTCACTGTGATGGTTACTTTGATGGACTGTCTAATCTTGAACAATTTGTCTCAACTTATTGAACTGGCCATAATTAGGAGCCAGCAAATTGTGACCAGGTTGTCTGAATCATGCTAAAAATACAGATACACTGAAAAGTGTTTAAGTTACGACTGCCTCTAGAAATGAACGCCTCCTGTTGTTTGTGCGCTCGGATTTTCTTTCCCTAAAAGCAGACGGCCTGTTTCCTGTTTGATGTAATCAGAGGACTACCTGCTTGGTGTTTGTAGGCGACTGTCCCAGGTTCATGTTTCATGGTAAAAAAACGTTTCAACCATATTTCAGTACGATTGAAACTGAACTGATTATGACAGGAGACCTACAGTTTAATGTTGTTTAAGCACACATGTTAGGAATTTTATAAAGCAACAGGATGAAGGAACAAATCAAACTCATTCGAAATATTCTACAAGCTCTCGCATTTCTCAACATTGTTACCTTCAGACTGATGTATGACGATGGAGCTCTTTCTCAGTGTGAGACAAAGTTCCCAGACAGGTCCAGCCCACTGTTCTTACTCTGATTTCACAACAACTATTATGGAATCAAAAACCTCAAAGTGCTGACTGACTGCTAAATACATCTGTAAAATCTGTCATATAATTTCTTTTATTTGCATCGGTGTGAAGGGAACTTCTCTGTATGTAATGAGCCTGTCTGCAGCCAGCAGGCGCCTGTTTACTGTGTGCTGAATCACTCCACCCTGTCTTTCTGTAGGCCTGTTTGTGTGGCAGGTCTCATGTACTGGAGGGTTAGTGCAGCTGGATTTCCACCAGTGACACTGACAACATCTGGCTGGTTCCCCTCCCTGAGACACTTTTTGAGTTTTGCTTTGGGTTCTTGAATCAAACAGCACTGTGTGCAGCATTTCTTCACCCACACACTCATTTACTGCTGATTACACTGACTAGACCCACCATGGTTATCACTCTATCCAATGGCTGTTAATAGCAGTTATCACTCCCAAGTATGGCTCAGATTGGCCCTCCTGTTCTGCAGCTTCACCCCAGCACAGTCTATCCTCCAGTTCCTGGGGCTTCTCCTGAACCTGCTCCTTCACCCATCCCTGTTCCCGGGGTGAGAGCGACCAGGGCCCGGCCTGCACCCGCGCCAGTTCCTCAGGTGGGGACAGCTGTAGGGCTGCAGCTATTGATTATTTTAGTAATGGAGTAATTATTTTTAAAATGTGCTGTTCACATGAAGCTGGCTTGACTTGAATATTAATACTGAGTTGACAGAATCCATGTGTATTGCATAAAGACACATAAAAAGTAAAGACTTTATATCCATGTATCTGATAACAGGAGTTCTAAACTAAAACTCCTCCAGGTGACGGTGTCACAGCAGCTGCCCTGGAGTAAAACACAAAACACAAGATTAGAGCCTGACGTCGGGGCGGTGAGGTGATGTCAGGCACTGCTGCCCAGATTAAAGTCTCCAGGTTCAAGGGTCTTGGTCAGCTGGGGTCTTTCTGTGACATTCATGTGCTCTCCCACGGTCCAATGAGACGGTTGTCAGGTTGTGCCCAAAACATATAGGTGTGTATCTGAGAGGGTGTGGTTTCTGTCCTTTCTGACTTGCGACCTGTGCAGGTGGACCCGCCTCTCTCCCTGTGACAGCTGGGACAGACTCCACCCCTGTGACCCTCAGCTGAATAAGCAGTTAACAAAAATGATCCACAGAAATTCCTCCGTTTGCAGTTCAGTAGGTGACGTGCTCATCACATCCACTGATTGTGTTGTTGTTGTAAGTTAGGGTAACTGGAACAGCTGTTCTTTCACAGACTGGACCCCACATCAGCTCCCTACTCCATCCTGTAGTACAAACTGGTGTGACACCAAAGTCTGTTCCATACAAATAATCTGATTCAGTTCAAACACCAGCATAGTGCTGACCTAAAGAACACCAAAAGTCACAGGAACGCTGTGGAAATGTGGGATTTGCAGCAGGACTGATGTGGATTACAAAGTGAAGGCAGACTTATTATGTTTCAACCACTGTAATAATAATAGAATAAGAACACCATCCTTGTAGCTGCTGCGTGCTGCGTATGCTAAGGTTTTATATGGTTTGCTGTTAGCTCTGTGTGGCTAACCAGCTGATTAACTTCAGTTACGTCTGATGCAGATCCATCAAGTGATTCCAAATGAACATTTAATGCAATGGATTCACTTAAAACGCTCAAATAACATAGAAGAATCCAAAGTTGTCTCTGTTTAGGGTTGAGTAAAATATGAAATCTATAACATTTAATTATTTTTCTTAGTGTACAAAAAACAGACTGATCAGGGGAGGTAATGTTTTTGTTGTTGTTAATAACATGTACATAATATTGGCAGTTTCATGATACTGAGGGGAGCGACTGTTTCTGTCCAGGGTGGGAGGGGTCAGAAGACATTTTTCGTGTCAGTCTCAGGGTCCTGGAGGTGTCGAGGTGTTGGAGAGAAGGAAGACTGCAGACACCTTCTCAGACAAATGGACGACACACTGCAGCAGAAAGACTTCACAGTGTCCACGGGGCACTCGTGTAGGATGATGGGGGCTGGTGGGGCTGGTTCCTCCTGCAGTTCCAGCAGCTGCAGTTCCTCTAACAGCCACTTGAAGCTGACTCCGAAGTGAGTCAATATTTACAGTTTTCAGGGTTTGTGTTCAAACCTTAAACCTGAGGCACTGAAACAAACCCAGATGTGAATCCAGAGAGTCTCATGTGTGGTGTGTGAGTGTACAGTAGGTCTGGTCCTGGTCCCTGCCGGCTGGATCGAGGCTCTGGTAGATCGAGTCTTCACGTGTAGAACCTGGAGTACAGTTCTCGTAGTGGACGTCCTGAAACAGAGACAAACTGTCTTCTTCACATAAAAAGAAGAGACTCTGACTTGGTTAAATCATTTGTGCTGGTAAATATTTCCACGTTGCCACGTTGAACCTCTCAGACAACAGTGTCTCTGTTTGTTGTTGGAGTCTCCGTCTGGGCGGCCATTTTTCTCACCTACCTGTTTGAATTCACCTTCTTGGACTGTAATTTCTGGAACAGTCTACAAACTGAACCATCACACTGTGACTGCTTTATTTCTTTGTTACAGTAGCAGTCTGTCAACAGTGAGAGGAACCAAAGAGAAAGAAAGTCACCTCCATGTTTGTGCCCTCTGAGTTTCCTCTGGTCCTCAAACCTGTGGAACAAACAAAGGATGTTCCTCTGTTAGAGGGAGCAATCATTCAAAGTGCACGTGAGGCTGAAGATCACTGCTGCCCCTCCTGTTCTTTCATCCTGCTTAGTTGGACTTTATTAGGCTTCATTTTAGACTTTGCCTTCAGAATCAAAGACTCACATTTGCTCGAGTCTCCTCCTGTGTACTGAAGAAGTGATCCACAATAATTATACTATTTTACAGTTTTCATGGGTCGTGTAGTCAGAATATTTTTCCTGTTTTTACTTCACACGTCTGAAGCAGAGAACATCTGGATCTGATCCTGCTGACAGTGTCCAGAGTTCATGTGTGACACAGTTTAGGATTCAGTTACTTCCAGTGTTTAACATCATCTCTACAAGTCACTCCACTCTCCTCTTAGAGCCCAAAGTGGACAAGCAGGATGAAATATTTTGATGTTTGACTGCAGCTGTTTGAACAGAGTTCAAGTGAAGTGAAAAAAGAGTTTTTGGTTAGAAACGAGACGTTCTGTGTGTTTCTGTGTCTCGGTTGTCTTACCTCTGCTGCTCTTCCTCTTGATGCAGATTATTAGAACAGTCAGTGATGAGAGGATGATGATGATGAGCAGAGAGATGATTACATACAGCAGCACACCTGTGACAGCAGAACAAGCTTGTTTTACATATTGATTGATGAGTTGCACATGTAGTGAAATAACAGACGTGAAACGAATAAACAAACAGATAAAAGTTCTACATGAACAAGAGGAGCTCACAGAGAATTTAGAAAAAGAAAACGAGTTTGGCACAACGTCACACTCACATCATAATTCTGATTAGAAAAGCTGCCACACAGGACAGGCTGATTAAAAACATACTGTCTTCTCTCATAGATGGATGTACCTGCAGATGCTGCTCTTTCAGGCTGCTCAGTGCTTCCAGTCAAAGTTAATGAAGGTGTGGAGCTTCCTGTAGTCGTGGCTGATGGTCCAGCTGCTGAACAAGAGCAGAGAGGAAAGTTTGACTTATAAATGTTTGGAGCTGTGAAGAAGAAAAACACAAAGATTCAAAAATCAGCTGAGAAATCAAACGAGCCTTAAATGAATCCACTGACTGAGAAAAAAACAGTTTGGCAAATTTAGTTTTAGATTAAAAAAATGCACTAAAATAGTTTAACAATGAAATAAAATATGAATGTATGTTGAAATATCAGGTTCTTGGAAACAATAAAGACATTTAGGGACATTAATGGTCACCTGTTCATTTCCAGCTCCACACTCTGATTCCTGCTCTCCATCACAGTAACTTTACAAAATTCACACTTCAAAATAATCTTGTTTCTAAATAATTCTGTTTCTATGTTGAGATAAACTGAGTGCTGAGAGCAGCCTGAGCTGTTGGCTCACAGGGATCACTGTACAGACACTGAGCTCATTATTAGAAACTTTGCTCGTGTTCAACATGAACATCCACCACTGGAACAGCAGATATATGACAGGAAATAAGGAACAGCTGAACAGCTCCACTCTGACAACATTTGATTAATGTCAGTAAAAACTCACCGTCTGTGACAGTGACCTCAAAGTCTCTGGATGAACTGCTGGAAGATCCACTCAGTAAACATCTGTACCGTCCTGAGTCAGACTTGGTCAGCTGTGTGATGCTCACATACAGAACTCCTGAATCATATCCAATGTTGTATCTGCCTCTCTGAGCTTTGACATCAAGTGCAAGAACAAGAATGTTGTGTCCTCCACACTCTCCTCTGCAGAACAACGTTCTGTCTCCAGAGTGATTAAAGGAACATCCGACTGTGAGAGAGCTTCCAGTTTCTTTATCGAAGTGTTTCAGCTGATCATCGTTTCCATCCAGCAGTGCTGTTAAAGAGACAAACGATCAATAGTTACTATCTGTGCTGAAGATGATGCAGTCAGATCAGAGTAACTCCAGTTTGATCCACAGTTACACTGGGAGCTGCCCAGTTCAACCAGTCTGACAGAGGAACTGTTGAACTAAGTGAGATTTAAACGGCTTCATCATCAGACTGATTGGATTCATGAAAATCAGCTTTTATGACAAGTATAGACTCTAAACTGTGAACCCTTCATGGTTTTAAGTACATTTAAAGTCTGGATGGACGTTTGTGTTCTGAATGTGATTTTCACACATTCATTGAGGAAGAATCCATTTTGCCTGTGAGGGGAACTCTTGGAAAGATCAAACCGATGACACAGAAGCAAAAACTCATCAAAGAAATGGCCTGCATTTGTATAGCGCTTTTCTAGTCCCTAAGGACCCCAAAGCGCTTCACACTACATTCAGTCATTCACCCATTCACACACTGGCAAGCTACATTGTAGCCACAGCTGCCCTGGGGCGCACTGACAGAGGCGAGGTTGCCGGACGCTGGCGCCACCAGGCCCTCTGACCACCACCAGTAGGCAAACACGGGGTTAGTATCTTGCCCAAGGATATTTGGCATGCAGCCAGAAGGCAGCCTGGGATCGAACCACCGACCTTCTGATTAGTGGCTGACCTGCTCTGCCACCTGAGCTGCAGCCACCCCAAGAAAATCAAAGTTACATCAGAAAATCTTCTTTCATTCATCAGCGTCTGTTTCTGACATCAACATTTCATTCACATCATTATCAGCTGACACACTCACTAATATTCACACACACTCGTGTCCCAGCTGCAGTTCATCGGTTACTTAGAGGAGTCCAAATGTAACCAACAGTTTACAGAAGAACAAACTTCAGCTTCTTTAAACTGTCAGCAGCTGTCAGTGAAAACTCAAACTTTGCTTCAGGAACAGAAACTAAACATTTCCACAGCTGAAACAGAAACTCACCTTCAGCAACAACGATCGCAAACTGTGTGAGTGAAGCTGATGATGAAGATCCACCCAAACCACAGCTGTACTGTCCAGAGTCAGACTCAGTCAGCTTTGAGATGCTCACATATAAACCATAATCTGATTCTATTTCATATTCAATGCTGTATCTGCCTGTTTGAGCTCTGACATCAGTTGTATTAATGAGAATGTTTTCTCCTTCACATTCTTCTCTGCAGAACATCTTCCATGTTCCTGGAGACTTAAAGGAGAATCCAGCTTTCAAATCTCCTCCAATGACTCCATAGTGAAGAATCTGAGCATCGGTGACTTCAGGGTTTCCATCCTGCAGAGCTGTTGGAAACATGAACCATCAATAGTTACTGTTTGTACTTCCTGTAAGAAGCTGCAGTCTGATCACAACATTCACACACAGACACACTGAGACTAAAGTCTGAATAACAACAATGATTCATGTCAAATACATTTCATTGTCTAAAGTGGTGGAAAATCTTCTTCCAGTCGACACGACTCAAAATATATCTGAACATGTTTCCTATGCATGAATAAAATGACAATAAAAGATGAAGATGAACAAAACATGTAAATGACTCATAACTCCTCTGTGTGGTACTTGTAGTAATTATGTGTTGAGAGATTGAAGCAACAGCTCAACATGCAAGTTTTTCATGTGTTTCATCCACAGGAAGTGATGTCATCATTTAGTTTAAATGTACTGCTGGTGTCAAAGTTCAGGAAGCAACAACAAAACCAGTGATGAAGTTTTTATTTGTTGTAATTTTGTTTTACTGAGGACTCATCATGGCTCAAGAGTTGGGAGTTCACCTTGTAATCTGAAGGTTGCCGGTTTGAGCCCCGGCTTGGACAATCTCGGTCGTTGTGTCCTTGGGCAAGATACTTCATTTTTTTTTTTTTTTTTTTTTTTGAGGACGTAACAAATACTTGCAATGAATGACATGTTATTGAGTAATTTATGACTCTATTTTAAAGCTCTGAAGCCAAACTCAGCAGCTGATGTGAGTCAGTTACTTTATGTGAATGATTTCAGTTCATTCCAGCATTTAAACTCTGTGCAGTCGTATTTCTGTTCAGCTCCAACAGGACAAACAGGAAGAATTAGGAAATAACTTTTCACACAACTCTGGGTTTGAAGATGCTGACAGATTTCACTCACGTCACTCACAGGTTTATATTTGTCTGCAGGAAGTGATGTCATTTTGTCAAATCTATATGCACTGTGGGAGTGAACTGTGAATAGTCACAGTGAAGAAACTTGAACATGTAACAGTAAAAGCAACAAAATGTGTTTTTGTCTTTCAAAGAAAAATTCATTGACTTGATCAACAAGTTTGTATTTTCAAATAATAACTGAAAGTATCAGGTGGAGTTTTTACTTTGATATTACAGGTTATTTTGAGGACGTAACAAACACTTGTAAGAAACCATCTTTGAAAGGACGAATCCTAAAGCCAAAGTGAGCAGCAACATGTCCATGAATGTCTGACTGTGATGGTTTCTTCTGTCCATACTGGCCACAAACACATCCATGAAATCATGAATAAAAGCAGTTTGAATGGAAGAAGCGTCCATGAAAGTGACTCATAGCTGACTCTGATCATCATGTTTAACAACAGAAACATGTTGAAGAAGGAGAGTGACAGAAAGAACAAGTGAATGTACTCACAAAGGAAGAAGAAGCAGATCAGAGTGTGACGGACTTTCATGATGAGGCTCTGATGGTTCACTGCTGCCTCTCTTCTTCTTCACTGGAAACCAGGAACTTGTGACGCCTCACTTCTCTAACTGAAGGAGTCCCTCCTCCAAACACCACAGCACCTCTACACTCCTCATTTGTCTGAAACAGTTGCAACAGCTCAACTTCCTGTTAAAACATATTTAACCAGCCTCAGTTTAACATTCGCCTGAAGAGGGAAACAAACATGAATGCTGCATCAAAGCAGTGAGTGAGCATTTGATAGCTATTCTTTTATTGGACATTTTTTCAGATTGAAATCTCATATGCAGTGTAGTGACTAACGGGTTATTAAGTAACGCGTTACAGTAACTACGTTATTATTGTGGTAACGAGCACGGTAACTAGTTATTATGCCAAAATCAGGAACTCCTTAATCATTACTGAGATTTAGATAGAGTTGTTATACGTTACTTCTCGCGGTAGCTATTGTGGAGCTTCCACAGATTCATTAACATTAGCAAGTGGTGGAGGCCAGCAGGTGGAGGAGGGAAAGGGGAGGCAGGAGGAGAGACCCGAGGCAGCCGCCGGTCCGAGTGTCAGGTGAACTGAACTTCAGGTAAGAAGTTATGAGCTGCAGTCTGTCTGGGTCAGATATGAACCAAGTTTAGGTGGAGTTTATTTTAGCTGTGCTGACTTTTTACAGTCAGTTACAATAACTCGTACTGCGTGCTAGCTAGCATGACGGGGTTTCTATATAGCTGGGTGGGTGCTGTGATGTTAGTGATAGTGAACTTTATTTTTTTCATAAGGTTAGTTAGTACAGTTGCCAACCGCCCCTCAAAAATGGAGTCGTCTCGTATTCAGAGAAAATATTGAGCTGAAAAGAAATGTAGTTTGTCCCGGACTTCAGCTACAATGAAACAAAGACACAAAGCTGGATTTATTCTGTCTTTGCTGCACAGCTGCCTCTTCTTCTCTCATTCTCTCCCCTCTCTCCTGTTTCTACTTCAATCATGAAACTGATCAATGATCAGCTGATCGGCTCTCTTGTTTGTTTATCGCCCAATTTGCGCTAGAAAGAGGAGACCAGCAGATGAACAACATGCACATTATCTTTTCCTTTCTGTTGGTAGGTGGCACAGTGCACTTGTGGTACGTAAGCAAGCTAGAAGACTGGCAGTCTGGCTGGGTATCCAGTTACAGAAGCAACACATTAACAAGAGAATTCTGAGTAAAACCAAAGTTACTTTCCCTAGTAACTAGTTACTTTGACAGTAACGAGTAACTTGAAGTAATTGATTTACTTTTGATAGAAGTAACTAGTAATGTAAGTAAGTTACTAACTTAAAGTAACTTGCCCAACACTGATTAACATACAGTCATATAGTGAATGATATTAGGGGATTCCCAATATCACATCAGTTTTGACCTTTGACCTCTTCTTCAAGGTCAGACAAGTTTAAACTTTCATGAGATCAAAGTTTTATGAAACATCCTTTATCTTTAAACACTCCGAGAAGTCAGCTGAGACTGAAGAAGAGACTTTGAGTGACAACATGTTTCCCCCACTGAGAACACAACAGCCCAAAGAACACAATCAACTTTCTGGAAGATCCTTACATGGATGATCGAGCATGCAGGACACCTTAATAAACACCTTTTCGGAATAAATCTGGTGTTAAAGTCTTACTGATGGGTGCTTTAATACTTTAAACACCGGCCGATCGCGGCTCAAGAGTTGGGTGTTCGTCTTGTAATCGGAAGGTTGCCGGTTACAGCCCCGGCTCGGACAGTCTCAGTCGTTGTGTCCTTGGGCAAGACACTTCACCCTACTGGTGTTGGCCAGAGGGGCCGATGGCGCGATATGGCAGCCTCGCTTCTGTCAGTCTGTCCCGGGGCAGCTGTGGCTACACCTGTAGCTGCCTCCACCAGTGTGTGAATGAATAGTGGAGTTGTAAAGCGCTTTGGGTGCCCTGAAAAGCGCTATATAAATGCAATCCATTATTATTATAGAGAAAACAAGTTCCTTTTTCTTTTCTCTCTCATTGGTTATTAAAGGAACTTTAATATATTTTAATTCCACCTGAAACCTCCACAGGGTTTCAATATAAAGAGTTCAGAGAGTTGAAGACATCCCAGCACAAAGCAGAGGCCATCAGGGAAGGTCCAGTCTGGTTTGTGTTGTCATGTTTGTATGTTAAACAGTGAAAATGCTCCTTAAGTTTTAATCAAGTCACTCATTACAAATCAGTTTGATTGTTTTTAAGTAAACAAAACCGAGTTCTATTCATTGCACATAAATGTCACGATCTGGGGAAAACGCATGGATGGTTTTTGATAAATTGTAGCGTGCTGGCTAGAGCCACATGCGGCAAAGGTTAACGATGGGTTGGAAGAGGAACGCAGCTACTTTAGTAACATCCCGTGCACTGATCACAGATGAGAGAATGAACAAAGTGAAGAAACACTTGCAGCACCTGAGGTGAGCGGAAGCTGACGCACGCTGCTCCAGGGAGGAGCTTGATATCCATGTCGTAGGAATGATGCGGGGGTAAGGTAGACGGTCGCTTCTTACTGAAGACCTTGGAGAGATCGTGATAGAGCTGAGGGATCTTGTCCAGCCAATGGGCTCTGGAAGAGGAGCTTCTGTGGAATCCATTCTGGTCTTAGGAAAGAGGCAACAATGTAGACACTGGAGACCCCGGCCCAAGATCTGACACAATGACAAGGAGATATGGGAGTCATGTCAACAGAGCCAGGGATAGCACAGAATGAGAGGAGAGGAAGTGGAGAAAGAAAGAAACTGGATCTCCTCCTGGTGGTCCCTGATGGACATGCTGTGTCTGGAACTGAATGGGGTAGGCTTAGTTGGACGTGGAGTAGACCAGCTAAGTTCTGGTCGATGAAGTTTTCAGCTGGCTATGGTCTCGGAGAGCCTCAAGAGGAGAACTGTTGGTGTTTCAGGTGAAATGTTACCTCAACCTGGAAATGAGAGGGGTTTGAGGGGTGGGATGTACAGGACACTAGGGGCGGCGATGTCCGGCCGGCTTCGGGTAGCCTCCCCAGTTTCATGGGCTTCTCAGTGGCGTTAGCAGCTGCTCCTTCAGAAGAGGGAGGAGGTGGAGGAGGTGTAGAAGTCAAAGCCCTGATGTCAGAGACAACACAACAAACACCTGAAAACTGTGTGTGCTGCAGCACTGAACAAACTAAAATCTTATGGTCTGATACACGTCATTTGTGCATTTACTTTCTGTTTTTGTTGTTTGTGTGGAGTTGTATTTTTCTGCACACTTGATATAATGTTTGGTAGCTTTCAAAAACAGCCAACAGTTTCAAAGATGTAAGAAAATAAAAAGTTACAAACCTAATAAAAATGAAGGAAGTAACATTCTGGAAATTCAATGAATGCCAGCAACCTCTGCTAGAGAAGTTACAATTCAGAAGAACAACCACAACATAAATGAGAACATTGCTGCGAAAAATAAGCTTCGTTCCTCTTTGTTCTAACCATGAATCAGTTTCACATGCTGATATTCATATGCAGCTGCTGGTGTTACCCCCACCCTCCCTTTTCTCCTGTATTTTAAATGAAATAGTCCATGAGAAAACATCAGTCCACTGACACCTGACTGCAAACTGACAACGCTCACTTTCTTTAGCTGATCTGAAGTTAGGTTAATATGACATATTACATTACTTATCTGAGAAAAATAAAGTCAAAATACAGCTGAATGAAACCTTACACCATTACCACAGGAATTAAATGGATAGGTAGGAGCCAGGTACTGCAAATCAAATGCAACCTTTTGGGTCTTACTTACCTGGATGCATAAAGACATAAAAGACTTAACATTAAGAACCATAAATACTGATATGACTGCGTTAACAATTCAATTAGTCTTGATGATTGAATTAGTTCTGATTGATTCTAGAAATCTAAAATGATTGATTAACTTTATTGTGCAAAGTGCAAACATCGACAAGAATCCACTTTTTACAGAATTGAGGCTAAACTTTAAATTGAAATTCATGGAAAACGTGATAATTTTAAGAGTTTTGTAAGATTTTCAACCTTGAGAGCTGGTTTAACTACAGGCAGCTTTATGAATACTGGCCTTGGTACCTTCTCCAGTAGCTTTTGCATTGGTTATACATGACACCAGTGCTGCACAGCAGAACAAGCTGGACCCATGATCACTCTTTAAGTTGTCACTGCAGAAGTTTACACCCTTCGATCCACTTTCAATAACAGCGTAATTGCAAAGTGTACATGAATGAGCAGTGAACCTCAAGCCCAGATGCATAAACCTCTGACTCATTTCTGTTTCTACATCGTCAGTTTGTTTCTTCACATCCTCTTCTTGGGTCCTTCATAGTCCCGCCCACCACGTATGTGTTCAGAGGAGTGGAAAGAGAGAGGAGTCAAAGCAAGAGATTTTTAACAGACCTCCAATGAAACAGTAAACCATCAGAGCCTCGTTATGAACACCCTTCACAGTTTGATCTACTTCTTCTTCGTTTGTGAGTATATTGGCATATTTTTGTGGCACTTGGGTTTCTTACTTTTCTTATTGTTACACATGGTCATCTCAGTCAGCTGTGAGTTGCTTTAATGGGCAGCTTCTTCCCTTCTTGGTAACTGCTGGGACACAAAGCTCATTCTTTGCCACCGTGGTTATCGTTCTGCTTCTTTTTCACTGATTTTTAAAGCTTTCTTTATTTTAGGGATGCAACTGATGGCAAATAGGCGTAGCATTAAAACATAATCAGTGATTAACCTACCAATTAATTTAGTGAATAAATATCTCGATGTATGCTCAATCATCCAGGTAAGGAAATCCCAAACAGCTGATTCTGTTCATCTGGACGTAGCGTTTTCAGTGGGAGAAACATTTCGTCACTCATCCAGGTGACCTCTTCAGTCTCAGCTGACTGCAGGACTCCCCAATCTTATAAACAGTACATTTGCATAAGGACTGAAACCAGCCCAGTGAGGGAACTGGGAGATAAGCAGCTTATGGCCGTACCACCCTGAGCATGTCCGATCTTGTCTGCTCTCAAAAACTAAGCAGGGTTGGGCTTGGATAGGACTTGGATGGGAGCCTGCCTGTGAATGCCAGGTGGTGTGAGCGTGTTTCAGAGCCCAGCACAGAAACAGCTTTAGTGAAGGTTACAAATGATCTTCTTATGGCCTCTGACAGTGGACTCATCTCTGTGCTTGTCCTGCTAGACCTCAGTGCAGCGTTCGATACTGTCGACCATAATATCCTATTAGAGCGATTAGAACATGCTGTAGGTATTACAGGTACTGTGCTGCAGTGGTTTGTATCATATCTATCTAACAGACTCCAGTTTGTGCATGTAAATGGACAAATTGGAAGTGTCTGGAAAATAACTCAAAATGTTAGAAATATTCCAGTGTTAGAAAATCAGCACTGCTCAGTGTTAGCCATTGTTAATCTTCAAAACTGACTAGGTTACTTTTAAACATATAACACTGTCAAAAGTGTTAATTTAACACTCAACAGTGTTGTATTTAACACTCAGAGGAGTGGACCCATATAGACACTCTCTAGTGTTAATTTAACACTGGAGATTTTGCTGTATATATATATATATATATATATATATATATATATATATATATACATATATATAGTATTTAAATATGTAGTATATAGTTAGGGCTGGACCAGGTGACCCTGAATCCTCCCTTAGTTATGCTGCAATAGACGTAGGCTGCCGGGGATTCCCATGATGCATTGAGTTTTTCCTTTCCAGTCACCTTCTTCACTCACTATGTATTAACAGACCTCTCTGCATTGAATCATATCTGTTATTAACCTCTGTCTCTCTTCCACAGCATGTCTTTATCCTGTCTTCCTTCTCTCACCCCAACCAATCACAGCAGATGGCCCCGCCCCTCCCTGAGCCTGGTTCTGCTGGAGGTTTCTTCCTGTTAAAAGGGAGTTTTTCCTTCCCACTGTCGCCAAAGTGCTGCTCATAGGGAGTCATATGATTGTTGGGGGTTTTCTCTGTACCTATTATTATAGGATAAAGTGTACAACATAAAGCACTGTGAGGCGACTGTTGTTGTGACTTGGCGCTATATAAATAAAATTGAATTGTATTGAACTCCGGACTTAATAGACTGGTCATTTAAAATATTTTGTCACTTTAATTATAAAATATGATATTTTAAATCTTTTTTACAAAATGTACAAAGTTCCCCTCCATTGTAGACACTAATATTCTAATAAAAACTTTTTCACAGTCCAGCTGTTTGGCACCTTAGATTATGGTTTAGAAACAGCTGATAAAATAACTCCACCTCTCTCTGCTCACTGATGCTCTCATTTTGTTTGTTTGTTTTGTTCTTAAACTTGCAGCAGAGCCCGTTACAGCAGGTGGCGCTTGAGGCGGCTGCTGACATGGCCTTTGCCCAAGAGTCAGCTCTGCTCTCAGTGTGTCTGTGTGTGAATGTTGTGATCAGACTGCAGCTTCTTACAGGAAGTACAAACAGTAACTATTGATGGTTCATGTTTCCAACAGCTCTGCAGGAGGGAAACCCTGAAGTCACCAAAGCTCAGTTTCTTTACTATGGAGTCATTGGAGGAAATATTACAGTTCCTCTTGTTTTTCAATCATCTGGAACATGGAAGATGTTCTGCAGAGAAGAATGTGAAGGAGAAAACATTCTCATTAATACAACTGATGTCAGAGCTCAAACAGGCAGATACAGCATTGAATATAAAATAGAATCAGTTTATGTTTTATATGTGAGCATCTCAAAGCTGACTGAGTCTGACTCTGGACAGTACAGCTGTGGTTTGGGTGGATCTTCATCATCAGCTTCATTCACACCGTTTGTGATCGTTGTTGCTGAAGGTGAGTTTCTGTTTCAGCTGTGGAAATGTTTAGTTTCTGTTCCTGAAGCAAAGTTTGAGTTTCACTGACAGCTGCTGACGGTTTAAAGAAGCTGAAGTTTGTTCTTTATAAAACTCTCAAATCTGGAAAACTTTAATGTTGCAATATTTTGAAGGAATAAATCTGTCGCAAATAAGGATTTTTTTCTCACTGTGCTTAAAGCTGATAATTCAGTAATAAATAAGACTGTAATCTAATCTATTAAAATCTAATAATGTGCAGATTATGAAGCAGCATCAGTGGCTTCTGCAGCACTGATAGTAACTGTTGGTTGTTTGTCTCTTTAACAGCACTGCTGGATGGAAACGATGATCCTGCTCAGCTGAAACACTTCGATAAAGAAACTGGAAGCTCTCTCACAGTCGGATGTTCCTTTGAACAACCTGGAAACAGAGCGTTCTTCTGCAGAGGAGAGTGTGGAGGAAACAACACTCTTGTTCAAACAGATAATGTCAAAGCTCAGAGAGGCAGATACAACATTGGATATGCTTCACATACAGATCCAGGAGTTCTGTATGTGAGCATCACACAGCTGACCAAGTCTGACTCAGGACGGTACAGATGTTACCTGAGTGGTTCATCCAGAGACTTTGAGGTCACTGTCACAGACGGTGAGTTTTTACTGACATCAATCAAATGTTGTCAGAGTGGAGCTGTTCAGCTGTTCCTTATTTCCTGTCATATATCTGCTGTTCCAGTGGTGGATGTTCATGTTGAACACGAGCAAAGTTTCTAATAATGAGCTCAGTGTCTGTACAGTGATCCCTGTGAGCCAACAGCTCAGGCTGCAGACTGCTCTGAGTGTTAGACTGTTTCTCCCACTGAAAAAGTTACATGCAGATGAACAGAATCAACCTTTTGGAGTTTTTCTACTCTGTACAATGTAAAATAAAGTGGAGAAGCCTTATGGAGACTTTGCCGTGGTCACAGAAGCCCCGTCTACCTGCTTTCAAATCTGCTGTTTTTGAGGATCAGCCTCAAAAGAAGACGTAAAGCTGAGAAGTGATGAAACAGCTTGTTTCAGACAGAGAATGATCTGATGGGCTGCTCCAACACACGAGGCTCAACTGTAAAAACACAAAGTTACTGTAGTACAGACCAAGAATAAAAATACATGGAAGCTGTAATGAGCAGAATAGGTCCACTTTAACGTCTCTGGTAGCTAAATAATGTTTTTATTGATCATTGCAGTTGTTAGTGTTTCAGGCATCTGTATATAAAAGATAAATAACACAAATATTTAATTTATCACTTTCACAGTCTTTGTGAAGAAAATTAAGAAAATGAAGTTGTTCACATTTTTTTCCTTTATTTTCTCCTCTGGGGTTTCTGTCTAGATTTTTATTTATTTTATTTATTTTTGTTCACGTATCTAACCACAGCTAAAGCTCTCTGATCTTTTTCACCAGTCATCCCATCATTAACTGGACAGAACCAGTATGGGCTGTATGTGGGTCTGACTCTGACGGTCACCGTCATCCTGGTCTCAGTGTCTGTGCTGATATTCTACAAGAAACGATCCTCTAAACGAAAAGGTGAGACAACAGGAGCACGGATGACACTTTCCATTTCTCACAGTAATGAACATTTTAGTCGTTGGCGTCTCTTTACAGTTAAATAAAGTTTTGGAAACACACATTTTTTTTATTCAGAATATTTTCCCATAGAAGATTTGAAAATGCAGTGTGTTTCCGTCACGGTTAGCGCTGGCCGACCGTGGGGAAGTGGGGAAAGGAGGATCGAAATGCTGGACTTATTTACAGTGCAGTAAATATTCACATAAATAATCCCGTGGATTCCCCTGACTCCCATGTTGTGTCTTCCTCCTCAATAAGTCCGTGCCTCGTGCTCTCCACCCCCATGTGTCTGCACTCCCCGTGCTCGCTGCTCTCTGGCTTTCCACGCTCTTCCTGCAGGAAGCATTAGAAGCAGCTGTCAGGAGACTAAAATACTGCAGGCATGCACTCGCTGAACTTGACACTAACAACACTAACGTGGAGTCTCATGCAACAATCCTGCACCGGTGGGAGCTCCATCATTCTCTTAAGTAGCTCCCCCGACGAGCCTGATCAGCAGCAGGTGTGTGAGGTCCTAAGGTGTGGCCAGTGCCACCCCCTCACCCCCCACACACACACAAACCCAGAAACCAGGAAGACGAGAGACAGCAACACCAGAAATACACGTCCATAACTGTCAGGGAGCCTGAGTCTGACAGTTACTTGTTGAAGGTCCAAACTGAATTCAGGTTAAGTTATAGAATTGAATAATCCCACACTGGCAGCACCAGCAGCAACTTCAAGCATTTAAACAACCAGGATTCTTGAAGTGTTTTCATTTTCAAGCTTTTCTGGCACATATGTGGTTTGTCCTCTTGATGACTGTCCGAAATGCTGCTGCTCACTGTTTTTGTGAACAGATGAACATTTCAAGACATCAGGATTTATTTGCAGGGACCAGTTGCACCTGACCTTTCACCTGTAATAGTTTAAACTCACCTTTGTGCTTTTTTCAGATGTTCCTGTGGAAACACAGTATGCTGATGTCACAGAGGTGAGTTTGGGGAACTTTGAATCTTTTAAACTGTTCAAGAGTCCAGTGAAGAAAACTCAAAACAAGAAAAGTTTTAACGTCACAAATTTCTTCACAAATAAAATTTCAATCATTAAAGAAAAAATTACCAGTAATCATCCCACAGATGTAATATTATCTACAGCTACTCTCAGTACCATTGATGTTAAGTTAGACTCTTTTTCTCCAATTGATCTTTCTGAGTTAACTTCAATAATTACTTCCTCCAAACCATCAACGTGTCTTTTAGACCCCATTCCTACAAAACTGCTCAAAGAAGTCCTGCCATTAATTAATGCTTCGATCTTAAATATGATCAACCTATCCATAATAATCAGCTATGTACCACAGGCCTTCAAGCTGGCTGTAGTTAAACCTTTACTCAAAAAGCATCTCTAGACCCAGCAGTCTTAGCTAATTATAGGCCAATCTCCAACCTTCCTTTACATCTACTTGGTGTCTGTATATATAATGTATAATTATTTATCCAATTAATTATTTTTTTGTTAAAAGAAAAAGGTCTATGGATGATATTCACTCAGTATCATACTTGGGGTGTCTGGCCCACAGTGGTTGTCAGAGGAGTGGGTTGGTCCTGTGTGTCGCCCTTGGTGTGTGTATGAGGGGTGGTTTGCGAAGTTGGGGGTGGATACCTTGGCAGTCATGCAGGGGGCTGTTTTTTTCTCTGTCATGTGTTGGCTCTTGGCTGTGGGTGGGGTGGAAGTGGCCCTGGATGTGTGGAGCAGTTGGACATGGAGAGGAGCGAGAGCGGGCTGATCCTGCCGGCTCTTTCCGGCTTCGCTCTCTTCACTTCTCTTTCACTTGATCTGCCCCCTGCGTAGTGCAGTCCTGGGGTCCTTCCTGCAGGCCCACTGCCCTATCCCTGTGCATGGCCGTCTGCTTTGGGGTGCGTGTCTCTCACCTCCAGAGTTGATGGGGGTCTGGGGGTGTGGAGCCTGGGTGGGCGGCTTGCGTGACTGGTTGTAGTGCACCTACAACACCTACAACTGGGCCGCTGCTGGCTGCTGGTGGTGGTAGTGGGAGGCTCTGGACACTGGTGCAGACTTTCATCCATGTTTCTCACACAGCACACTGCTGTTCTCGGCTTCTTGGTCTTGGCTACTTTTGGAACCAACTGGGTCTCGTGATTTCTCATCATCTCATCAACCCTCTTTGTTTTCTATGATGTTTGAATTGTTGTGATTCAGGTGATCTTGATGGGGTCCAGATGTTCTGTCAGGACAACTGTCCACACTGCCTGGTGTGATCAACACTAGTGTGTTAACCATTATTTGAATGTTTGGTTTCAGGGCTTTCACACATATGCACGCATGCACACACACAAACACACACACACACACACACACACACACACACACACACACACACACACATTAGAAATATCCTGTCTCAGAGTGACGCTGAAAAACTAGTTCATGCATTTATTACTTCCAGGCTGGACGACTGGAATTCATTATTATCAGGAAGTCCTAAAAACTCCCTGAAAAGCCTTCAGCTGATCCAAAATGCTGCAGCAAGAGTCCTGACAGGGACTAGAAAGAGAGAGCAGATTTCTCCTACACTGACTTCTGTTCATTGGCTTCTTTTCTCTCTTTTCAGGCGACAGACAACTCAAACAAACTCACCCATAGTGCACTGAGTTTTCTTAACAAGGCCCGTGTCTCTCCCAACAACGCCTCCTGTAGTAACACCGATGAAGTTGTCTCCTCCGTGTCTCGAGTACGTAGGATGCCAGAGATCATCTGCTGTCCTTAACTGCAGATCATCTTCAGTGTTGCTGCCACAATTCTCTAAATGGATGAAATGAAGCTGCTTTCAGCCTCTGTGTAAATGTTCTAGAAAAGATTCAGATTGTATAATTAATAATGAATATTTGTCTGTTTTTTAGAAAGTGCACTTTAAGGACTTTAGTCCAGTTTCTACATGTAAAGCCTCAAACTACCAGAACCTTAATGGAGCCACCAGAGACCTGGACCAAATCTACTCCACACTCAAAATCACTGACCAGACTCTCCAGACTCAGAGCTGAACATGAACATCGAAAAGACAATAAAAATCAAATCAAATTAATATTTCTAGTCTGGGTTAAAAGCCAAGCCAAAAAAAAGATGATGCAGTGAGTCAGAGTGGCGTCCAGTCATAAAGCTGGCCAAGCTAGTTTTTGCATATTTGTGAAGAATTCATGTATCTGTCATATTAGCAGTCAAAACAAAATCTTTTTAAAAGCACAGAGAAGATTGTGGTGCATACATCATACATTTTATGTGTGGTTGATCTTCAGAAAAACTCCTTTTACTCAACATCAAGTAGGATTAGAGACAACTTTAGAACTTAATAACTTAAGTTACTTAATAAAAAGACTCCTCCCTTCTACATCTAGAAGGGAGGAGTGTCGAGATTAAATGAATCAAACGTTCAACCACTCACAAATATCCAAGTCAACAACTGTACATCAGCAAAACAAGCAGTTTTCAGCTTATGTTTGTAAAACAATAAACTGTCATTTACAAATACTCGTCTCCAGAGTCGGAACAGAAGTATGAAGGCTTGTGAATATGCTCCCCCCTCTTTCCTGGAATAATGTCCAGAAGGAGCCGACACTGTGGGAACAGTTTCCTCTGAAGGAGTTTAACATGAACCAAGGAAGTTCTTGCCTTGGTTAGTGAGGCTACTTTTGCTCTGGTTCTTGATATGTTATTGTGTAGAATCTGGACGTTGTGTTCATTTGTCGCTGAATTTGTTTCTTCACTTGTTTTTTTATTTGTTGGCCAAATAGATTTTAGTCTGAATGAGACACGTTACCAGGACAAATAAAGAAATCATGTTATCCAGGTTGTTTAGCCACAACATGATAATTATGATGATGCAACAATGAAATCATGTCTGTAGATCTGTATTCTGCTTTGTGTTACTAATCTGCCTGTTTCTAGAGCACTAATATTTTCATGTGGAGCTTCCTGTTGCTGTGATGGGACTGATGCTGCTGAGGGAGGGGCCTCAAATGTAAATGAGCTGTTGGTCACTGCTGGCACTCCCCTCTCATTGCAGGGCCACGTTAGTGTTCAAGTAGGACAAAACAAACAAAGAAGAAAACACTCGTAAATATTTCAGAAAATTTGGTGTTTTATTTTTTTATTTCAAATATTGTTTAACAAGACAAAACTGCAAACTTCACATTTGTTTCTCACTCTTAACTGAAATCTTTCACTTGCCAAACAAACACATCGCTCCTCTCTGTCTGTCCAGACACGTGGCAGCACTTCTGCTGGCATTTTGTTCGTATGTAACAAAGTAAAAAAGTGTACACATGAGTTTGAACTAACACAGCCGATCCCTCAGCGTGTTGGTGCTCTCTGCTCATATTAAATCATTTTTGGCTTTTTATAGAACTTATTTTAACATTTCACTCAAAAACAAACAAAAAAGTCACTTCAGGGGCCAAACTGTGTTATATTTCATCAGGTCAATATCTGTGTGTTTGAGCTCCCTGCTCTGAGGGGAACTCTGAAACAGTTTTTTCCTCATAATCGTATAAAAGGAACTTTGATGTTCTGCTATTTTCATTTCATCTGAAACCCACACTCGGCTTCAATACCGTGGGATTCCTTAACCACAGTGTTGTATAAACTGTAGTTACACAAGAGAAACCAGCCTTCAGCTTCCATGTGAGTCTGCATTTTTCTTTTGTCTTTCATATAGTAAACCTGTTATATTTACAGAATCCTCAGGCATTAATAAAGTATCCTGATCCATTGAGCGGTGACGGTCTTATTTATAAAGTCTGAATTAAAACAGAATTTAATGATTTGTAAATGTCATAAACACATATTTTATTCATTATATCAAATAATTCTATTTTATTTATTTGGTTCTGTATTTTTATTCTGAATAGAACAGAAAACATAAAATGTTCACACTGAGAAAATGAACCATTTTAAGAAAACTAAGCTCATTTTGAATTTGATGGCAGACGCAGGCCGTGTTCCTCGCTGAGCAGCGTCTCCTCTTCTTTGAACAAGATGGCAAGATGCAAACCCCAAGTTGCTCTCCGATGCATCAGAGTGTGAATGTCATTAGAAAAGCACGCAGTTTAGAGACGGTGCATGTGAGGTGAATGTGGCACACTGTAAAAAAAATTGTAATATAAAAGTATTTTACTGTGTATTTTATAGTTTTGTACTGTTTTTCTAGAATATCATTAAATTTACATAAATAGGCTGTGATTTTACATTTCAAATGTAAATTAATGTAAACTCGCTGTAAATGTAATAAAACATAAATTAAATATATCTGTCTGTACATGTGCATATTTAGATTGTTAAAATACATTCACAAATGTATCACAATTTCACAAATATCTGTCCGTTATTTGAAAGATTGAACTGTTAAATTCAAATGTAATGCTATGGAAAAAAATATAAAATGATTCTTATAAACTTTTTTACACCAAATAATTATTATTATTATTGTTATTTAGGGCGATCATGGCTCAAGAGTTGGCAGTTCACCTTATAATCAGAAGGTTGCCGGTTCTTTTTTCCAGTGCATGTTGCATATGAGAATCAGTCCATTTACCATTTAGTCTGCTGCTCAGCAGTGCTCGCTCTTCTTTGTTGTATGTTACATATTTAACATAGTGTCACTCATGGAGACTAGCCCAGGAACAGCTGGCTCATGCAGGCATGTCATTGGTTGACGATGACGTCGGGGAGCGCTTGATTTTGTTTTGCTCTGCATTTTTATTGGTGGAGGCTGCAGTATCGTTCAGTCGTGCTCATTTAATCGTGGAAAGATAATCACTGAGCATCAAATCTGATTAATTGTGCAGCCCTGATGAACACAACAAACACCTGAAAGCATGAAACTGTGTGCTAATACTTTACACACGGGCTGTGTGTGTGTGTGTGTGTGTGTGTGTTCCTGTCTAGCTATCTTTTTGAGGACCGAAATCTGCATTCTGCTATACTTGTGAGAACCAACAGTCACTTGTGAGGACACACAACCCGGTCCTCACAAATTTGAAGGTGTGTGTGTGTGTGTGTGTGTGTGTGTTTACTGTTCATTTCTACTGTCAGTGTGTAGTTGGTTTTTGTGTAGTTGTGCATGTTGTTGCTGATTGTTTAAAAACTGTAAGAATTTTTTTAAAGTAACAAAGTAACACAATGTGAATCTTACAGGTCAGAAAAAACTGCAAAGAAAGACCTTACTGAGAAAAAAGAAGCTACTTTCACTCAAAGGCAACCAGCAGCTGCCAACGACTTTTAAGGAGGTATGGCATACCTCCTTAAACTCGCACTCACTGTTGGTAAATTCATTATGAAATATGAAAAAATGACTTATTCTGCAAAAAAAAAAAAAAAAAAAAAAAACCTCAAAAGAAACAATTCCCCAGAGTTTTTACCAAACACAGGATACTTTGTGAAAACCAGGATTTACATTAGACCTCAGGTCCTGCTGCTCAAACCGCTTTCTCATTTCTCAGTTTCAACATGGTTGATACTTTAATCACATCCTCCTTTTGGGTCTTATTTCCTCCTATCAGCCATAAGGTGAGGGAGACACATGAGGAGAGAGGAGTCGAAGCTGCTTGATAAAGTGCTTTGTTACATTGTACTCTGTATGTAATAATCTCAGATGTTGGATGATCATAACAGTTTCTATGGTTACTTTAATATTCAGGACTGCTAAATATAATTCACAACAATGCAACAAGAACGTGTCGTATTTCTTGTGTTTGCGCACAGAAAGTTTGATCACAGTTTAATGAGAATTCCTTCAGACCGAGGACACAAGGAGGCAGGAAACAAAGGAAGAAAAGAAAAAAGAGTGATGCAGAGGGGAGGAGTGTAGAGGTGCTGTGGTGTTTGGAGGAGGGACTCCTTCAGTTAGAGAAGTGAGGCGTCACAAGTTCCTGGTTTCCAGTGAAGAAGAAGAGAGGCAGCAGTGAACCATCAGAGCCTCATCATGAAAGTCCGTCACACTCTGATCTGCTTCTTCTTCCTTTGTGAGTACATTCACTTGTTCTTTCTGTCGCTCTCCTTCTTCAACATGTTTCTGTTGTTAAACATGATGATCAGAGTCAGCTATGAGTCACTTTCATGGACGCTTCCATTCTGACTCTGGTTGCAAACTGCTCGGACACAAACCTCCTCCTGCTGCCAACAACAAAGAAACTTTTTCTTTCTTTTACTCCAATCCTCAGAGTTTGTGTTAAGTTTGAGGTTTAATTTTTATTCAATGTGTGAATTTGGATTTCTATTTAGGTTTTTATTGTTATTCTACTGTTTGTTTTAATTATTGTTTGGTTATTATGGTTTTTTTGGTTCAGCTTCATTCTAGTATTTTTGAGTGTTTTCAGTTATTTTTTAATTATTTGAGTTCTTGCCTGAGTTTAGATTTTTATTGACCTGTAGACTAAAGCTTAGCCTCCCAGTTCTAGTTTATTTTCTTTGTTCAGGTCCAAATTTAGTCTGCTTTCTTAAGTCGACAGCTAAAATATTTTAGTGGGAAACTAGCTGGGCAGATGCTGACATCTACATGATGGTTTCTATGTGCTCGTCAGGAGGCACCGCTGCTTTTAAACTGGCCTGTTTTGTGATTGCCTTTAGCCTTGAAGATTTAGGACTTTTCATTATAATCGTCCTCTGTTTCTCTCTCTTTCCTTTAATTTGATCGCCCTTACGTCAGATTTTTCTATCATCACGTGTAGAGAAGTGTGGAGATTTACCACTTATGTCATACGTAAAACAAAGTGTTATGAGTAAATAAAGTAATGGTTTCATCTTCTAATTTTTTTTCAGTAAAATTTCTTCTAATGCATTTTTCATAGCTAAGCATCCATCCCATAATACCAACAATAGAGGAATAACAAAATTCAAGCTGCTGCTGGTTTAACCACAACATCCTAGTTGAGGGCTCACTCGACCAGTGACGGACGAGGCTGAATATGTGTGTGTGTGTGTGTGTGTGTGTGTGTGTGTGTGTGTCTGTGTGTGTGTGTGTCTGTGTGTGTGTGTGTGTGTGCGTGTCTGTGGGGAGGTCAGTTAACTCATTCATATTCAGTCAGTAGCTACAGAAACTACACACTGACTAACATCAGTTCTACTGAGAGCAGATGGATGTGTGTGTGTGTGTGCGTGTGTGTAAAACGTTAAAGAAAAAGTGAAACTGTTGAGGCACTCTGTCAAAGGTTAAAGCAGTTAAACGAGCAAAACGGGCCAATGTGTATCGAGGCAAAGTCTTCACCAGAGTCACCTCTATGTTTTCTATTTTCAGTAAATTGTTGAAATGAAACAAAAACATTTTTCGTAACTTTTGGTTCGTCTGCAAACGATCAGACTGCAGCTTCTTACAGGAAGCACAAACAGTAACTATTGATGGTTCATGTTTCCAACAGCTCTGCAGGAGGGAAACCCTGAAGTCACCGATGCTCAGTTTCTTCACTATGGAGTCATTGGAGGAGATTTGAAAGCTGGATTCTCCTTTGAGTCTCCAGGAACATGGAAGATGTTCTGCAGAGAAGAATGTGAAGGAGAAAACATTCTCATTAATACAACTGATGTCAGAGCTCAAACAGGCAGATACAGCATTGAATATGAATGGACTGGTTCTCATGTTTTATCTGTGAGCATCTCAAAGCTGACTGAGTCTGACTCTGGACAGTACAGCTGTGGTTTGGGTGGATCTTCATCATCAGCTTCAGTCACACCGTTTGTGATCGTTGTTGCTGAAGGTGAGTTTCTGTTTCAGCTGTGGAAATGTTTAGTTTCTGTTGGGTTTATCTAGGCTCAAAGCCCGCTGGAACACAAGACCAACAAACTGCACGACAAAGCAGAACAAGACAGAGCTCTTTGTGTTTGTGGCTCGCGAGTCAGTCAAAGTTGAGGAAAAGATTCCTTCACCTGAACTCAACCAACTTCGACTGATTCCTTTATTGTCAGCAAGCAATCGTTCATGAATATGCAATTACAAATACACGTGACATCCTTAAGCAGGCATCTCTGAACAACATCAGTGTCTGGATTCTGTGTGTGTGTGTGTGTGTGTGTGTGTGTGTGTGTGTGTGTGTTTCCAGCCATACTATACATAGACACACGACCGTTCAATGAACGTAAACTGTATGCAGACAAGCAGAAGTAAACATCTTACTAAATGATGAGAACAGGAACCTGCAATAGGTCGTGTCTCAGTGGAACATGTGTGAAGTCTTACACTTTGAGATAACGAACAAGACAGTCGGGTCTCTGCAGCTTTACTGGAAATTATAACATCAAGGTTGCTTCTTCTCATCTCATGGTACACAAGTGCACACAGAGTCTTATCAGACCTAATTAAGGATATGATTTTTATCAGCATACAAATGATTAAATATTTCTAAACATAAATGACCATCTTAAATTATTAATTCTGACAGTTTTAGTTTCTGAAGAAAAGTTAGAGTTTTCACTGGCATCCGCTGAGGGTTTAAAAAAGTCGAAGTTTGTTCTTCATAAAACTGTCAAATTGTTTACTGTGCTGACTATTCAGTAATGAATAATAAAGCCTATAGTGTAATCCAATAAAATCTGTGCAGATTATGAGATTATGAAGCAGCATCAGTGGCTTCTGCAGCACTGATAGTAAGTGTTGATCGTTTGTCTCTTTAACAGCACTGCTGGATGGAAACGATGATCAGCTGAAACACTTCGATAAAGAAACTGGAAGCTCTCTCACAGTCGGATGTTCCTTTAAACAACCTGGAAACAGAAAGATGTTCTGCAGAGGAGGAGAAAACATTCTTGTTGAAACCCGTAAAGTCAAAGCTCAGAGAGGCAGATACAACATTAGATATGCTTCACATACAGATTCAGGAGTTCTGTATGTGAGCATCACACAGCTGACCGAGTCTGACTCAGGACGGTACAGATGTTACCTGAGTGGTTCATCCAGAGAGTTTGAGGTCACTGTCACAGACGGTGAGTTTTTACTGACATCAATCAAATGTTGTCAGAGTGGAGCTGTTCAGCTGTTCCTTATTTCCTGTCATATATCTGCTGTTCCAGTGGTGGATGTTCATGTTGAACACGAGCAAAGTTTGAGCTCAGTGTCTGTACAGTGATCCCTGTGAGCCAACAGCTCAGGCTGCAGACTGCTCTCAACACTCAGTTTCTAAGTTTGTCAAATCTATTGTTAATTTTCACCGGATGGATGGAAACAAAAATCTAATTGGATGATTTTTAAATGATTCTAAATAAGTCTAACTCTCACTCCACTTTGCAAAGTCCGCCTCTCTACATCTGATGGACTGTAGTTGTGACGGTGAACATTAAAGTCTGAGCGTCAGAGCCGATTATAGTCAGAGTACTATAGTGCATCTTTAATGAACACTCTGGCCTGTGAGTGACTCTACGACACAGGAAGCTGAACACAGACACAAAGAACCATAAATGACAACAAAACACAGCAAAGTGGCTCCATTGTTTTTGTTACAGACACGTTCCTTCCTGTAAGGCCTTTGTGACTGAGGCCTTACTCGCCTGCGTGGACTCTTTACTCGTCTAACTCTTTGACCCAGTTTGTGTTGATGAGCAGAAATATTACTGAAAATGTGACAGCTGGTGATCAGATCTGTTTTCTTTTTCAGGATGAAGACGACTCCAGGACTGTGATGAATTTTTCCGACGAGGCCTTTGGCTCTCTGAACAGCGCCCCCTATAGTCACAGCAGTGAAGTCATCGGGTACATCAGGTGAGTTCTGATAGCAGAGAAGTCATAATAATCAGATCTCACTGTGTTGGTGTTCGTACAACATCATATTAACTTAACTCCACTTACTGTGAAGTCGTAGCTTAAACCACGCATACAACTCTAGAAAGTCTCCTCTCCTTCCATTCACAGTAGAAATTACAACCCACTTTAACAGCGTGAGAGGAAACGTGGCAAATTAACAGAATAAAGGATAATGGGGGGGAAAGCACCAGAGCAACACGAGGGAGTAAAGAAATAAAAGAATACAAGTAAAAAATACGGCAGTGGCCTCTGACTGTACAGAACAAAATACAAAGAGCTAAATTACACAAGCCTCGTTTAAAAGGTGCACCAGTGTTACATGTATTACTTTATAAACACGTACTTTCCACAGCAATATCTCACTCAGGATATTGGAGCACACAGATGATGTTGCAGCTTACACGCAGAAAATGTCCTGCAGGTCCTTTACTTCATCTTGTTAAAATACTTTTTACCACTGCAATACACCAACGTGTTTCAACAAGTTATGTGCATATTTACAGATTTCTTACCAACACTGTAATCAGATTACTTTTTTCAAGTAAAGTAAGGGTTTACTATTGCAAAAAAGATAATTAGATTACTGTTACTTTCCCATAAGCACGCTGCGTTACTCCGTTAACCGTGATTTTGTTTGCGAGAGTGTCTCATCACAATCACGTAAGCGAGTGACAACAGCTGTGTGCAGATCAACAGTGGATCATATATCGAGTGCAGGAGAGAGTATGAGCGTGCAGCGTTTAAAGCGTGGAAGTACTGACCTTACTTTGACTTTGATTCCATAAAACGTGAGAAAAACATCAGTGTCAGCTGCTCACTGAGTGGGAAGAAAACTTCTTTTTACAGTGAAAAAAACCCCCAAACGTCCGAGCAAGCACCGAGTGCGCTACCACAGGAGTGTGAAACTCACAGAGAAACCCCGGAGTCCCGGACAGTGACATGACCGCTGCGTCACACCTGCACCAGGACAAACCTCCACCCACCCCACTCCTGCTAAACAGGCGACAGTAGATTTAAGAGCGACAGGACTCGCTGAGTCTTTGATTTTATTCATTTTCTGCTGTTTTACTTGCATCTATTTGAAAGAGTGAGTTTAAACACAAATAACTATTTTATTTTATGTGCAGAAAATAGGTTTAAATGTTCTTCAAGTCAAAGACTGTTGTATATAATTTAGTTTTTGATTAATGCAGCGTAAATGAAATTAAACGATTAAAACAATTTTTAAAAGAGACTTTTTTTCATTTGATGACATTTTATATGATGGATTATGTATAAAAAATAGAATTGGGCTAAATGTCTATTCATTAGGTATTCAGGTTGTATCATGTTTTTTAAAAGTAACTAATTACTTTTGAAAATAAGTAATCAGTAAAGTAATGGGATTACTTTTTTGAAGAAGTAATCAGTAATTAATTGCTAATTACTTTTTTCAAGTAACTTGACCAACACTGCTTAAAAAACAATCACCTCTTCGTGACAGTCTCATCGAAGCAAAAAGAAAAACAGGAAGAGCCAAAAATGCATTTTAAGGGAAAACTGCAGTTAACTGTTAAACACTGCCCCCCGCTGACCACATTGTGCAACTACACAAACCAATAAAATGAACGTCTTCAAGTGCACACAACATGCAGATAACAAAAGTGAAAGCACGGACAATACAATTAAATGACTCACTAACATCGTCTGAACATACATCCAAACAAGCTAACTTTTTAAAAACTCTCTTCACACTTTAAATGGATGCTTGCTTTAAAGTGGGAAACATTATTATCAATATTCACTCGCTTACACAAACAAAAAGCAGAAAATCTCAAAGAACAGTTTAAAGATAAAAGATGTTTCATAAAACTTTGATCTCATGAAAGTTTAAACTTGTCTGACCTTGAAAAAGAGGTCAAAGGTCAAAACTAATGTGATATTGGGAATCCCCTAATATCATTCACTACATGACTGTATGTTAATACAACCAATGACATTTAGGGACCTTATTTTTAAACAGCATTCCTGTCATTCTGACGTTCAGATTAATATACCAATCCTGACCTTGAAGGAGAGGTCAGAGGTCAGACGTGACATGATATTTTAAATCTTCATGTAGCTTTTTTTTTTTTGCTCCTTTACAGCTTTATTTTAAAAGCTACAGTGAAAAGTGACAGTAAAGCACAGGAGAGAGAGGAGACATGCGGCAATTTGAACCAACCCCGCTCTCAGCCGTGCGGCGTGTGGTCGCATGCTCAGCTAAACCAGCGACCTTCATATAGAGCATTATGCTGACATTACATACCACACTTTGAAGCATCGTGGTTTCTCATTCATAAGAAGTTTTGTCAATTTTCAACCGATAAATCATTAAGTTGGCTTTGAAGACCTCGGTGGAAGTTTCAATGGATTTTCAACATGACCCCACTGTACACACTTTTACCTGAATTCATTGAAAACTTTCTCTCGTGCTCACAGACAGAATGACATGCACATATGCAAACACTACCAAAAACCTTACCTAAACTTCAGAGTTTGTGGCACAGGCACAGAAAAAGGGAACTTTTCAGTGTGCATCGTCATTACAGACGTCGCAGCTTTGCACGGGGTGAATTAGCAGAACTCAGTTTACGAAGTAAAGTTTCCCTCATTTTATTGTGAAACGAGTCACTCCACCGTTTAAAAGTAATATTTAACAGGACAAAATTGTATTAAAAGAAATTCAAATTCTTTTCCTGTGGTGCACATTAGTGGACAGTAAAGCTGCATTAATGAGAGCAACCACAGCAACCCCGAGACACTAAACTTCATATTTACCAAAGAAACCTGAAAATCTAAAATTTAATGTCTTCAAAGTCTCAGCAGTTCATGGTCAGTGGAGATGTTTCCTCTTTGTTATTGTGAGAATAAAATAATTCTCCATGGAAAAACAGCACAGATATTAACTGTCCCCTCAGTGCTGTTGAGCAATAAGTTTGTCAGACTTGGTCAGTGTTGACGTTCAGCTTCCTTTTCTGCCACGAGCTGACCTCAGACTCAGTGAGATCGCATCAACAGGAAGTCGAGCTGTTGCAGCTGTTATAGACAAAAAACAGCCTCAATGCAACTTTTTGAAATGGACAAGAATGATCCTCTATCCTGGGTCTTTGTGCTGGCTGTCATGTTAGCTGTGATGTAATATTTAAGTCTCATTGTTATGTCCTGTCAAAATGAAACTAAGTTAATTAAATAAGGAATTATCTAATAAAAATATGAACACAAGATTCCAAAGATCTCATGGAAAAACTCAGATCTTTAATGAAGGTCGGACAGACTTACAACCTCAGAGTCAGCAGATACTGAAATGCTGTGAAGTCTCAAGAACAATATGCACAAATAACAATGACACTTATGATCATTTAAGAGTTTTAATATTAGAAGAAGACTAAATGAATTTTAGCTGAAGTGGAAGAATCAGCTGGACACATCATCACATTTTAAATTAGTGATGTGAATTCTGGTTTCAGGGATAAATGTAAATGTAAAGAGGTGCATGAATGAGCAGGAAGCCCTGCAGCAGACTCACAGACGGATGCAGAGGGGAGGAGTGTAGAGGTGCTGTGGTGTTTGGAGGAGGGACTCCTTCAGTTAGAGAAGTGAGGCGTCACAAGTTCCTGGTTTCCAGTGAAGAAGAAGAGAGGCAGCAGTGAACCATCAGAGCCTCATCATGAAAGTCCGTCACACTCTGATCTGCTTCTTCTTCCTTTGTGAGTACATTCACTTGTTCTTTCTGTCGCTCTCCTTCTTCAACATGTTTCTGTTGTTAAACATGATGATCAGAGTCAGCTATGAGTCACTTTCATGGACGCTTCTTCCATTCAAACTGCTTTTATTCATGATTTCATGGATGTGTTTGTGGCCAGTATGGACAGAAGAAACCATCACAGTCAGACATTCATGGACATGTTGCTGCTCACTTCAGGACTTGATAACATGTGAAACCATCGTTTCAAGCACAGCTCATTACAAGTGTTTGTTACTTCCTCAGAATAAACTGGACAGTCAGTAAAATAAAGGGAACAAACTCAGCCTGCTGCCTTCAGAGTTTATCGACTTGGCTGAACTTTAATTTGACTAAACTAAGACAATCTGCCTGCAAACATTTTGTTCCTGATAACTCAGATGAAACAGAATAAACTGCCTCACATCCTGCAGCCAAATATAAAACTGTGAGTCATCGCCTAAAACCAAAGTGTGAATAACTCAGTGATGTTAAACTTTTAGTTTCCTCTTGATCACAAACAGTTTAGTGTCAGAGCTCTAACAGGACTGAATGTGGATCTTTGTTCTGATCAATGAGGAGAGAAAAGTGAAACAGAAGATGATGTTTAAACTCTGAGCTCTCAGTGTTTCACATTCAGACTTTAGTCTCAGTGTGTCTGTGTGTGGATGCTGTGATCAGACTGCAGCTTCTTACAGGAAGTACAAACAGTAACTGTTGATGGTTCATGTTTCCAACAGCTCTGCAGGAGGGAAACCCTGAAGTCACCATCAACAAAAACATTTCATTTGGAGTCGTTGGAGGAAATCTTACAGCTGGATTCTTCTTTACTGCTGGAACATGGAAAATGTTCTGCAGAGGAGAATGTGAAGGAGAAAACATTCTTATTAATACAACAGATGAGAAGCATCAACGTCACAGATACAGCACTGAATGTATAAGTGTAGAATATGCTCCTGCTTTGTCTGTGAGCATCACACAGCTGATCATGTCTGATGCTGGACAGTACAGCTGTGCTGTGGCTGAATCTCCATCATCAGTTTCATACAAACAGTTTGAAGTTGTTGTTGCTGAAGGTGAGTTTCAGTCTAAACTGTGCAAATGTTGATTTCTCTCTTTTGTCTCTGAAAGTCTGAAGAAAAGTTTTGTGAAACTGAGTTTTTTACTTAAACTTTTTATCAGTTTTCACAGTCAGTGACTCTCTGAACAAACTCCTCTTTACTGAACTGTTTCTTTAACTCTAGTCATGTATATAAACTATGGAAAAGAACATTCGTGCCATAATGTCCATCATGTCAGGATGATGTGAGTGAATCGTGCTGCACAGAGCAGACAGACAGACACATTTATTTCATCAGAAGCTGTGGTGGAGGGTTGTGGGCAGGAGACACTAACAGCTCTATATGAGATCGGCTAATATGATATCTGAGGTCTCGTCTAAGTGATCAGCTGATCTGCTTTCTGTGGTTGAGCTGGACGTCATGAGCATGAACTAAACTGTGTTCAGTTTCTGAGTCTGAAAATGGAAATCAAAGGTTTGTGTGTAAATTAGAATTTATCTGTTTGATCCATGTTTGCATTGCACAGGATTCACTGAGGCGTTCTTAACCTCACACTATTCTCATGTTGCTGGATTAAATTTGAGGCTCTGCTCTGTTGGCACAGTGAGTCCTGGTTCATGGTTTCAGTGATGATGTTGGGTTTCTGATTCCTCTGATCACCTGCACAGGAACTGAAGCGTTCAGGGTTAAAGCCTGAGTTTCCTAAACCACAGTCCTGTGTGGACTCACTGAACCTGACATCAGCATTAGCATGAAGCTTTTCACCAGCTCGCTAAGTTAACCCCTTCGTTGCCAGTGTGTTCACATGAAAGAGGCGGGAGCAACATCTGACCAATCAGAAACACGGAGACATCAGAGCAGCTGATTTTAAGAAGGAAGATAAAACTATAAAGAGGTTAAACACACACAGTAACACAGACTAAAGTAAACTGTGTTAAAGGCCTGAATGAACGCTGCCATCAGTAAGACTGTGAACGAGCTACTGGATTAATAAAGTTTAGGTTTTTGAAGTGATCAGTGTCTCAGCTCATTAAAACACAGAGAATCTGATGGATCATAATCAGCATTTCATTAAATTCATGTTTAAAAGAAAGGTTTAGTTTTTACTCTTTCAAATGCACCTCTTGTTAGAGTTGTGTGCAAATCTGATGTGAGGTCATCGAACAGCTGCTTGTTTTAGGATCAGATACTTTGATTATGAAACAATAAAACTGCAATAGAAAAAAGAATCAGGGAATAAATTTGTATTTAATAATTAATATTCCTTCAGGCATCAACAGGGAGAAGCAAAGACATTGAACACCACCATCTGCTCTCAGAGGTCTCGGTTCCAGAGATCTGATTGGACAGTAGGTTGTGGTTTCCTGGTGATCTGTGATCTGGAACATAACTCTGGAGCAGATTAGCTTAGCATATATATTAGCACAGTGATGTAAACAGGTAATAAGTGAACCAGCTTCATATTAAAAAACACGATTAACCCTGAAGTTACGTGGACAAGATTCAATCCTGCTTTGTACAGTAAACACAGTAAAACCTCCAGAGTGACACTAGCAGAGTGTCTGCGTGTGTCACTGTTTTATGATGATGTTGTGATGATGGCACGAGGAGGTCGGGCTGAAGCTGAAGAATTCACTTCAAATCACTGTTGAACTCACTGTTCCAGCCACAGACTGGTTGAACTGGGCAGCTCCCAGTGTAACTGTGGGTCAAACTGGAGTTATTGTGATCAGACTGCATCATCTTCAGCACAGATAGTAACTACTGATCGTTTGTCTCTTTAACAGCACTGCTGGATGGAAACGATGATCAGCTGAAACACTTTGATAAAGAAACTGGAAGCGCTCTCACAGTCGCATGTTCCTTTAATCAGTCTGGAGGACATAAGTACCTCTGCAGGGGAGAATGTGGAGAGCAGGTTCTTTTTCAAACAGATGGTGAAGATAATTTCAAAGACAGATACAGAATTGGATTTAGAGGAACGTCAGAGGAGAAACATAAAGGAGGAGGAATTCTGTATGTGACGATCACACAGCTGACTGAGTCTGACTCAGGACGGTACAGATGTTCTCTGAATCCAGCTGCTGGTCAAGGTTCATTCAGAGACTTTGAGATCAGCGTCACAGATGGTGAGTTTTTAGTGACATGACTCCATTTACGTCTCTGTGGACTCGACGATTTCTATTTCTTACTGACAGCAATGATGTTTTGTCTAAAGGCCGTGTTATATGATAGTTATTTTGATATTGATCACTGAAAAAAAGAAAAAGAAAATACAGTTTACAGTTTTGAAACAGAAGGATGGTTTTCTTCAAAGTTTTCCAAAATATTCTAATTCCACTCAGACATGTCTGCCTTTGCCACAGTGGATTATGGATTATTTTACAGCTTGTGTATGAAAATGAGCAAATTTTTAAACATTAACATTTCACAACCACATCTAAATCAAACTTCACTCTCTGACCTTCTTCAGCAGTCGTCCAATCAGCCTCACCTTCGTCATTTACCACCGAGCAGTCTGAGAAAACATCTGCAGGTACATCTGCCTACTGGTTCAAGAGATGGAACTTTTGTATAATCAGAGTTCATATTTTATGTCCTGAGCACAGTTATGAGTTTGTTGTACGAATGTCACCACCCAGTCAAACATGCACATGATGTTCTCCATCACAAACACAAGAAAAAGCAGATTACAACATAAATGTTGTCACAAAATATTTTACAAAAATATCTTACATGATCTACTCTAAAGACTTAGTAACTCAAGCTACAGCTGGTGTAATGACCAGAAAGAGTGAACAGTATTTATTCTGGTAGTCAAATATTTACATATGATGAACTCACTCCATTAACTTTCTATGAACTGTTTTTGCTGCAGAACCTTTTTTCTGCTCTTTTTTCTGGTTATTCATGAAATTCTAGGCTTTTCCTTTGATGGTCATCAGTGGAACAACTTCACCTCTTTCTACCTTCAGTAATCACGAGTTGGAACTCATGTTTCCACATGCAGAGAAATGCTGGATGCTCGTTGCAGACACTCGTCTGTTAGTTTAGGATGATTCAGTGATTCACAAAGCAAACAGGGAGCCAATCATCAATCAGCAAATCAGACTGCAACATCGTTTTTCTGCTGTCACAGGTGTGCTGCTGCATGTGATCATCACTCCACTCATCATCATCATCATCATCATCGTCCTCTCATCACTGGCTGTTGTAATAATCTGCATTAAGAGGAAGAGCGACAGAGGTAGGACAACAAAGACACAGCAACAACACAACTTTCCATTTATGATCAAACACTGAAACTAATTTCACGTCACTTGTCAAAGCTGCAGGGAAACATAAAAATATTTTCCCTGACTTGTTCTTTGTGACTCGTCTGCACGCTTTGGTTTGAGGACAGTGGAGAGACTGATGGACGTTCGGCTGCACTGAGGGCGATTTCAGGAGGACTGAGTCCTTCTCTGTTTCCGTTCTGACTGCTCAGTACTCTGATTGGCTTAGTGAGAGGTGGACCATTCAGGAGGAAGGACGCGATTCACCGCTTTGTTAAATTATTGATTTAAATGCAAAGAAATATTAAGGGACCGCCCTTCATTTACTGGTGCAAAATGCTGTGGTACGGTTTTAACTGGTAAAAGTTAAGCTGGATATTACTCTGGTTCTGGCCTCCTTACACTGGCTTCCAGTTGAATTTAGGATCTAATTTTAAATCCCTTTACTGGTTTTTAAACCCTTACATGGTCTGGTGCCTGTATATTTGTCAGATCTGCTCGTTCTCTCCTCGTTCGCTCCAGTCAGCTGCTCAGCTGTTGCTCTCAGAGGAGACCGAGCGTTCTCCATCATGGCCCCGAAGCTTTGAACTGTACTCTGCTACTATGCCGTGTGCTTCAGTGTTGGTCTTTAAATCCAGGCTAAAAACTCATTTTTATTAACAGGCTTTTGACTCAGTGCGTAACTGACTCTGTTATTTTTTTTATATTTATTGTTACGGTAGCTGGAGGGACTCAAACGCAGGACTCCTCTGCTCAAAGGAAGAACAGAGGCTTGATTCACCAACACCAGGTGAAATGTGCGACAGTGACAAAGTGCTATACAAGAGTGCGGCGATCAGGGCTCCAGGGAGTCCACAGGGGAAAGCAGGGGAACACTCTCACTCCTCGCTCACACCAGAATCTCTGTAAGGACCAAGGACAGGTCCCGAGTGTCCGTACACAGGAAATGATGTGTTAACACAAGAAGCAAAAACCAAGGCAACTAGATTAGTAGTTTCCTCGCCAGGATTTCACTGGCACAAGTCAAGCAACAGTACAGCCAAGAGCAGTAATATGAGTCAAAGGCGGGAGCCCAGGATGAACTCCGCCCAGGTGATGGAGGAAGAGAGAGAAAAAACGAGAACAGAATATTTCTCAGGCAGATCTGCTGAACTGATGTACAGCACTTTGGTCGAGCATGTGATGATTTTACAGTGCTATATAAATGAATTATGCTATTGTCCAATGATGTGAATAAACATGTTAGTAAGGCAAGTTTATTTATAGAGCACAATTCAACAACAAGGTGATTCAAAGTGCTTTACAGAGACATTAAAAAACAAAAACAATAAAAAGCACGATTTAAAATTGATTAAAAAGTAGATAAAATCAGGACAGTAGATAAAATCAGTAGTTAAAATGTAAGTTTTGAAATTTAAGCTTAAAGTGTGGATTTGGTGCTTTATTCAAATGCAGCTGAGAACAGGTGAGTCTTCAACCTGGATTTAAATAAACTGAGTGTTTCAGCTGATCTGAGGCTTTCTGGGAGTTTGTTCCAGATATAAGGAGCATAAAAGCTGAATGCAGCTTCTCCGTGTCTGGTTCTGACTCTGGGAACTGATAAAAGACCGGATCCAGATGACCTGAGGGATCTGGAAGGTTCATACTGGGTCAGGAGGTCACTGATGTATTTTGGTCCTAAACCATTCAGAGCTTTATAGACCAGCATCAGAACTTTAAAGTCTATCCTCTGACGGACAGGCAGCCAGTGTAAAGACCTCAGAGCTGGACTGATGTGGTCCACTTTTTTGGTCTTAGTGAGGACTCGAGCAGCAGAGTTCTGAATGAGCTGTAGTTGTCTGACTGATTTTTTAGGTAGACCTGTAAAGATGCTGTTACAGTAATCAAGCCTGCTAAAGATGAATGCATGGACTAGTTTTTCCAGGTCCTGTTGAGACATCAGATCTTTTATCCTTGATATATTCTTGAGGTGATAGTAAGCTGACTTTGTTATTGTCTTAATGTGTTTTTCTAAGTTTAGGTCTGCATCCATCACTACACCCAAATTTCTCGCCTGGTTTGTGGTTTTTAGATGTATAGATTGAAGTTCTCTGGTGACCTGTAATCGTTTTTCTTTGGCACCAAAGACTATTGCTTCAGTTTGTTTTTGTTTAGCTGGAGAAAATTGTGGCACAACCAGTCATTGATTTCCTCAATGCATTTACCAAGAGCCTGTACAGGGCCTTGGTCTCCTGGTGACATTGTGATATATATTTGTGTGTCATCTGCATAGCTGTGGTAGTTTATTTTGTTGTTCTTTATAATCTGTGCCAGTGGGAGCATGTACATGTTAAACAGAAGGGGTCCCAAGATGGAACCTTGGGGAACTCCACATGTGATACTTGTCTGCTCAGATGTGAAGTTACCTATTGATACAAAGTATTTCCTGTTTTCTAAGTATGTCTTGAAGTAAGCACAAAAAATACAAAAATGAAAAATCCTTTAAGAATGCATCAGGTATTTGTCTTTTCCTTTAGAAGAGGAGACTGTGCACAGTTTTCATGAGTTTAAAATAAGATATTGACTCAGGTCTTAGTAAAGCAGAGAGGTGAAGAAGAAGTGGATCAAAAGTATCAGTACATATCTGGGAAACTTCAAGGTCAAAGAAACATCAGGAGAAAACAGGAAGACAAAAAGGATCTGACGTTCATTCAACAAAACACAGGCGTTCACCACAGACGACTAAATGAGCCTCCGATTGAAACAGTGACCTGGTTATATCTGCTTGTATCTATGAGCTGACTGCTCACTGTGACCTCAGTAAACTCTTTCCTGCTGCAGCCAACATGCTGAACTGAGCCTTTTAAAACAGGAGTGCACAAAGCAACAGCTGACATTACAGCAGAAAATTCCATCTTTAACATACAGTCTATGCTTTTTACTACTGAGCTGATAGAGTGAACAATAAATAAATTGATAGATTTATAACAATCCAGATGTCAGACTGCTCATAACCAAAAAAATAATAATTATGAATGATCTCTCGTATTTCTTTGTCACGTGCACTGAATGATTTTTCCCTCTAACAGAGGAACATCCTTTGTTTGTTCCACAGGTTTGAGGACCAGAGGAAACTCAGAGGGCACAAACATGGAGGTGACTTTCTTTCTAGCACAAATGATTTAACCAAGTCAGAGTCTCTTCTTTTTATGTGAAGAAGACAGTTTGTCTCTGTTTCAGGACGTCCACTACGAGAACTGTACTCCAGGTTCTACACGTGAAGACTCGATCTACCAGAGCCTCGATCCAGCCGGCAGGGACCAGGACCAGACCTACTCTACACTCACACACCACACATGAGACTCTCTGGATTCACACCTGGGTTTGTTTCAGTGCATCAAAGACACAGTTTGTACACAGACTGGATGAATCTGCTGTGAATTCATCGTCAGTCTGTACAGTTTCCTGTCTGTGGTGCTGACTGTGTCTCTTGGAATTTGGATGCTTATCCTTTTTCATTTAGTTTAGGAAGTTATGATGTTTTATTTTTGTTTTGATTCGTGTACTGTCTTATTTTCTTTGTTATGTTAGCCTTCACTGACCCTAAAGAGAAATTCAGCTCCATGAACTTTATCACTTTTAAAAAGAATAAATTTGAAATCATATTCAGTAAAAATGACACACGTGTTCTTTCAATACAAGCAAAACCAGCACTTATGACATGTGTCACAGTCAGCAGATGCAGACTGTGTGGAGTGGAGAATAGAGGACCCGAATGCAGACAAAACAGCGTGGAGACATATTAATATTAACTGAAAGTGAAAATGTTTATTATAGCGGATGGATTAATACAAACCAATGCATGAGGGGAAATGAGACAAGAATAAACAATAAGATTAGACAGTCCATCAAAGTAACCATCACAGTCGCTCCCCTCAGTATCATGAAACTGCCAATATTATGTACATGTTATTAACAACAACAAAAACATTACCTCCCCTGATCAGTCTGTTTTTTGTACGCTAAGAAAAATAATTAAATGTTATAGATTTCATATTTTACTCAACCCTAAACAGAGACAACTTTGGATTCTTCTATGTTATTTGAGCGTTTTAAGTGAATCCATTGCATTAAATGTTCATTTGGAATCACTTGATGGATCTGCATCAGACGTAACTGAAGTTAATCAGCTGGTTAGCCACACAGAGCTAACAGCTAAGCATATAAAACCTTAGCATACGCAGCACGCAGCAGCTACAAGGATGGTGTTCTTATTCTATTATTATTACAGTGGTTGAAACATAATAAGTCTGCCTTCACTTTGTGATCCACATCAGTCCTGCTGCAAATCCCACATTTCCACAGCGTTCCTGTGACTTTTGGTGTTCTTTAGGTCAGCACTATGCTGGTGTTTGTATTGAATCAGATTATTTGTATGGAACAGACTTTGGTGTCACACCAGTTTGTACTACAGGATGGAGTAGGGAGCTGATGTGGGGTCCAGTCTGTGAAAGAACAGCTGTTCCAGTTACCCTAACTTACAACAACAACACAATCAGTGGATGTGATGAGCACGTCACCTACTGAACTGCAAACGGAGGAATTTCTGTGGATCATTTTTGTTAACTGCTTATTCAGCTGAGGGTCACAGGGGTGGAGTCTGTCCCAGCTGTCACAGGGAGAGAGGCGGGTCCACCTGCACAGGTCGCAAGTCAGAAAGGACAGAAACCACACTCTCTCATATACACACCTATATGTTTTGGGCACAACCTGACAACCGTCTCATTGGACCGTGGGAGAGCACATGAATGTCACAGAAAGACCCCAGCTGACCAAGACCCTTGAACCTGGAGACTTTAATCTGGGCAGCAGTGCCTGACATCACCTCACCACCCCGACGTCAGGCTCTAATCTTGTGTTTTGTGTTTTACTCCAGGGCAGCTGCCGTGACACCGTCACCTGGAGGAGTTTTAGTTTAGAACTCCTGTTATCAGATACATGGATATAAAGTCTTTACTTTTTATGTGTCTTTATGCAATACACATGGATTCTGTCAACTCAGTATTAATATTCAAGTCAAGCCAGCTTCATGTGAACAGCACATTTTAAAAATAATTACTCCATTACTAAAATAATCAATAGCTGCAGCCCTACAGCTGTCCCCACCTGAGGAACTGGCGCGGGTGCAGGCCGGGCCCTGGTCGCTCTCACCCCGGGAACAGGGATGGGTGAAGGAGCAGGTTCAGGAGAAGCCCCAGGAACTGGAGGATAGACTGTGCTGGGGTGAAGCTGCAGAACAGGAGGGCCAATCTGAGCCATACTTGGGAGTGATAACTGCTATTAACAGCCATTGGATAGAGTGATAACCATGGTGGGTCTAGTCAGTGTAATCAGCAGTAAATGAGTGTGTGGGTGAAGAAATGCTGCACACAGTGCTGTTTGATTCAAGAACCCAAAGCAAAACTCAAAAAGTGTCTCAGGGAGGGGAACCAGCCAGATGTTGTCAGTGTCACTGGTGGAAATCCAGCTGCACTAACCCTCCAGTACATGAGACCTGCCACACAAACAGGCCTACAGAAAGACAGGGTGGAGTGATTCAGCACACAGTAAACAGGCGCCTGCTGGCTGCAGACAGGCTCATTACATACAGAGAAGTTCCCTTCACACCGATGCAAATAAAAGAAATTATATGACAGATTTTACAGATGTATTTAGCAGTCAGTCAGCACTTTGAGGTTTTTGATTCCATAATAGTTGTTGTGAAATCAGAGTAAGAACAGTGGGCTGGACCTGTCTGGGAACTTTGTCTCACACTGAGAAAGAGCTCCATCGTCATACATCAGTCTGAAGGTAACAATGCTGAGAAATGCGAGAGCTTGTAGAATATTTCGAATGAGTTTGATTTGTTCCTTCATCCTGTTGCTTTATAAAATCCATAACACGTGTGCTTAAACAACATTAAACTGTAGGTCTCCTGTCATAATCAGTTCAGTTTCAATCATACTGAAATACGGTTGAAACGTTTTTTTACCATGAAACATGAACCTGGGACAGTCGCCTACAAACACCAAGCAGGTAGTCCTCTGATTACATCAAACAGGAAACAGGCCGTCTGCTTTTAGGGAAAGAAAATCCGAGCGCACAAACAACAGGAGGCGTTCATTTCTAGAGGCAGTCGTAACTTAAACACTTTTCAGTGTATCTGTATTTTTAGCATGATTCAGACAACCTGGTCACAATTTGCTGGCTCCTAATTATGGCCAGTTCAATAAGTTGAGACAAATTGTTCAAGATTAGACAGTCCATCAAAGTAACCATCACAGTGAGGTCTCCTTTCAGGGGGAAAGAATAAAGTCTTTAACAGAATGAAGCCAGGCAGCAATAGGAAGAGGATTCCCTTTATTGCCTCATTCAGAGTGTATAACAGTGGGTGTGGTTCTGGAACAAACATCAGGTACATCAACCGTGGAACATAATGCGAACACTGACGAGGATAAACAGATAAACAGATAAACCCTCAGCCTTACACTGGAATTCAGCAACACTTCAAATGTTTCCAAAAACACAAGTTGCTCTCTCTCAGTCTCCGATAGGTCACAAATATCAGATTACAGCTGATATAAAATGTAAAACTGAGACTCAGCTTCATCTAATCAAAGTTGTAGCTGACAAACACATGAGCATGGACGTTATCCCGTCAAAACATTTTTCTTTTAACGTAGTTAAAGGCGAGAATGTAGCTGTGTAAACTTCAAAAATCTGCTCGCTTTATCAAGACATCACATATTTGCCAAAGTGCTCCAACGTTTTCGGAGACGTCTGTTACCCACCAGCTCGATGGCTGACCTGGAGGTCAAGGGTCACTAGAGCTGGCGAGAACAGCGAACTCCTGGCATGTCTTCCCATTTCCCAGCTCGCACTCCAGCCCTTCTCAGCTTTCAGAGGACCCGGCCCACATAGACCGAGATAGCTGGGTCCTCTGAAGGATGCAGCCCCTGAATGGAGACAAAGCTACTGACTCATGTATCACCTTGTGGTTCAAAGTGGTATTACATGAGGCTGTCATGTAATACCACTTTGAACCACAAGGTGATTGAAATGTTTGATATAATATCAGAACTGTTGTTCTTTCATATTCTGTTAATAGATGTATTTAAATGTGCAAAGATTTGAAACTCGTGTTAAACAAACTGTGAGAAGAAAGAAAGTCTGACTCTTTTCTAACATTTGACCCAAACTGTTGTACTAAATGATCCCAAACTAAAGTTCTTCAGATACAGTAAGAGAAATGATTTCATGATGAATGATGATCATTGTTGGAGGTTTTGGTCACTGTGCTGAATTTAACAGAGTCAAGTGTCATCATTGTATTTCCACTTTGCACATAATACTATAAATATAAGGAGGAAGCCTGAGGCCCTGCAGCAGACTCACAGACGGATGCAGAGGGGAGGAGTGTAGAGGTGCTGTGGTGTTTGGAGGAGGGACTCCTTCAGTTAGAGAAGTGAGGCGTCACAAGTTCCTGGTTTCCAGTGAAGAAGAAGAGAGGCAGCAGTGAACCATCAGAGCCTCATCATGAAAGTCCGTCACACTCTGATCTGCTTCTTCTTCCTTTGTGAGTACATTCACTTGTTCTTTCTGTCACTCTCCTTCTTCAACATGTTTCTGTTGTTAAACATGATGATCAGAGTCAGCTATGAGTCACTTTCATGGACGCTTCTTCCATTCAAACTGCTTTTATTCATGATTTCATGGATGTGTTTGTGGCCAGTATGGACAGAAGAAACCATCACAGTGAGACATTCATGGACATGTTGCTGCTCACTTTGGCTTTAGGATTCGTCCTTTCAAAGATGGTTTCTTACAAGTGTTTGTTACGTCCTCAAAATAACCTGTAATATCAAAGTAAAAACTCCACCTGATACTTTCAGTTATTATTTGAAAATACAAACTTGTTGATCAAGTCAATGAATTTTTCTTTGAAAGACAAAAACACATTTTGTTGCTTTTACTGTTACATGTTCCTGTTTCTTCACTGTGACTATTCACAGTTCACTCCCACAGTGCATATAGATTTGACAAAATGACATCACTTCCTGCAGACAAATATAAACCTGTGAGTGACGTGAGTGAAATCTGTCAGCATCTTCAAACCCAGAGTTGTGTGAAAAGTTATTTCCTAATTCTTCCTGTTTGTCCTGTTGGAGCTGAACAGAAATACGACTGCACAGAGTTTAAATGCTGGAATGAACTGAAATCATTCACATAAAGTAACTGACTCACATCAGCTGCTGAGTTTGGCTTCAGAGCTTTAAAATAGAGTCATAAATTACTCAATAACATGTCGTTCATTGCAAGTATTTGTTACGTCCTCAAACAAACTGTAGTCCGTGAAATAAAGGGGACAAACTGCTGCTTTCAATCATCAGATTCATTCAGTTTTTATTGATATCTTACTAATTGCTGACTCTGGGAATTCTGTCTTACTTGTGCTTTTGGATCTCACAGCAGCTTTTGATACAGTAGATCACAACATTTTTATGTCTCACCTAGAACATCGTGTTGGAATTAGAGGCACTGCCTTGGAGTGGTTCAAGTCATACCTGTGTGACAGAAGTTTCTGTCTCACTTGGTAAATTTTATTCATCGTCTGCCCTCCTCCCATGTGGTGTACCTCAAGGATCCATCCTTGGGCCCCTTCTTTTTAGCATTTATTTACTTCCCCTTGGCCATATTATTAAAAAGCATAAAGTCTCATTTCATTTTAATGCAGATGACTGTCAGATGCACCTACCCCTGAAACACAATGAGCCCAACCCCCTCAGGCCTATTTTAGACTGTCTCAAGGACATCAGAGCATTTTAATGAAAAAAGACTGAGGTCGTTATCTTTGGGCCGAGTGGCCCTGGTGTCCCACCATCTGACTTGGGTCCTCTCACACATGTGTCAAACCATTTGTCACCAACTTTGCAGTAAAAATGGACCCAGATCTTAAAATGGACAAACAGGTAAATACAGTGGTGAGAAAGAGCTTTTTTCAGCTGAGGCAGCTCTCTAAAGTCAAACCTTTTATTTCTTTTTGTGACTTGGAGAGACTTTTACACACATCTGTGACCACTCGCCTTGATTATTGTATTGGACTTTATATTGGTATTGATCAGGCTTCACTATCACGCGTGCAAATGGTCCAGAGTGCTGCTGCTCGCCTGCTGACAGGGACACACAAACGCGAGCACATTAGCCCTGCTCCTGCCTCCTTACACTGGCTCCATCTTAGAATTCATTTTAAAACTTTGTTTGCTTTGAAAGCTTTAAATGGCTCCTTCTTACCTGTCAGACCTTCCACACCGATACACTCCACGAAGGTCTCTCAGATCAACTGACCAGTCACTCCCTGCTGTCCCCATGTCGAGACTGAAACACCGGGGGGACCGAGCTATCGCTGTTGTGGCCCCCAAATGATGGAATAAGCTGCCCCTCTATATTAGGCTGGCCCAACACTTGAGGTGTTTAAATCACTTTTAGAAACACAGTTTTTTTTCAAAGGCTTTTCAGGAGTAGCACCAGAGTCAGCTTGTAGTCAGCTCGTTGTTCGTTTGGCTCTCGGCGAAGGCGGTCGCACTTTTCTCCTCTCCTCTCCCTTATCTTCCCTGCTTAGCTTCTTATGTCCTTGTCTTGTGTTTTTACTAAACCCTGGAACACTCTCTCACAGTCTGTGTCTAAAACCTAAAGAGAATTATGGATTTGATCAACTGGTCTATAGATTTGACAAAATGACATCACTTCCTGCAGACAAATATAAACCTGTGAGTAGGGATGGGTATCGTTTAGGTTTTATCCGATACCGGTGCCAAATCGGTACTTTTGAAACGGTGCTCAAACCGGTGCTTAAAGAATGGAGAACACAAAATTGGTCCAAAAACCTCTCATGTTCAGCTGTTTTTATGTAAAAAGATAACAATGTTAGCCTTTTCTGCAGCTATGGGGCATATATGGCATCACTCTTGGCTGGAAGCAGTGCTTAAACAATGGAAAAAACACAAACTTTGTCCAAAAACTTCTCATGTTTAACTGTTTTCCTCTTTTTCTTTGGTCATTTTAGCCTTTTTGGCCAGGGTGAAGGGAGCATCTGCATCAAACAAGAAGACAGCTGCATGTAGCTATGATGATGTTTGCTAGTTCACCTTACATGCATTAATGTAATAACGTGGTTAGCCTACTCAACGTAAATTACACACGAACAACATTAAGCTACTCACGCAGAGAAGAACGGCTGCTGCTGCATCATCATCCTCATCATTTCTGCTACACTGGCAGGGCTAGGGGCCAGGACTCTCCTCTTCGGGTTTTTGGGGGATATTGCTAACTCCGGGTCCGATAACAGGCACCACACCCGCAGTGCAGTAGATGTTCTCGGTGTGAGGTCTCGCAGCAAGCTATCAAATACGGTGCATTTCTCGGCTTTAAAAAAACGCTATGCGTCGCCAGGTGTTTCATCGGATTCGAGGTGTTACCTCCTTTGACAGTATCACAGTATCAGCTTAAAGCACTTGTTGCTGCTGAGTTTGCATATTTTGCTGTGAAGTACAGCCAGACTTTGACCACTTTGCCTTGGGCATTTTTAATCTGTAGCTCTGCTCTAAAAGAACGTACATACCTGGACCCGCCTACTACGCTCGCAAAGGTAAAATGATTGGCTAGAAGTGTATCACAGCTCAGGGAAAAAAAAGCACCGAAATAAAGCACCGAAATGTGCGCTGCTTTTCGGTCTTTTCGGTCTGGTTACTACCATTTATGTCAGAACCGGTGCCATCATGGCACCGGACACCGGTACCCATCCCTACCTGTGAGTGACGTGAGTGAAATCTGTCAGCATCTTCAAACCCAGAGTTGTGTGAAAAGTTATTTCCTAATTCTTCCTGTTTGTCCTGTTGGAGCTGAACAGAAATACGACTGCACAGAGTTTAAATGCTGGAATGAACTGAAATCATTCACATAAAGTAACTGACTCACATCAGCTGCTGAGTTTGGCTTCAGAGCTTTGAAATAGAGTCATAAATTACTCAATAACATGTCGTTCATTGCAAGTATTTGTTACGTCCTAAAAAAACAAACAAAAAAAAAAACAAAGTATCTTGCCCAAGGACACAACGACCGAGACTGTCCAAGCCGGGGCTCGAAACGGCAACCTTCAGATTACAAGGTGAACTCCCAACTCTTGAGCCACGATCGCCCTCAGTGAAACTAAAGTTACAACAAATAAAAACTTCATCACTGGTTTTGTTGTTGCTTCCTGAACTTTGACACCAGCAGTACATTTAAACTAAATGATGACATCACTTCCTGTGGATGAAACACATGAAAAACTTGCATGTTGAGCTGTTGCTTCAATCTCTCAACACATAATTACTACAAGTACCACACAGAGGAGTTATGAGTCATTTACATGTTTTGTTCATCTTCATCTTTTATTGTCATTTTATTCATGCATAGGAAACATGTTCAGATATATTTTGAGTCGTGTCGACTGGAAGAAGATTTTCCACCACTTTAGACAATGAAATGTATTTGACATGAATCATTGTTGTTATTCAGACTTTAGTCTCAGTGTGTCTGTGTGTGAATGTTGTGATCAGACTGCAGCTTCTTACAGGAAGTACAAACAGTAACTATTGATGGTTCATGTTTCCAACAGCTCTGCAGGATGGAAACCCTGAAGTCACCGGTGCTCAGTTTCTTCACTATGGAGTCATTGGAGGAGATTTGAAAGCTGGATTCTACTTTAAGTCTCCAGGAACATGGAAGATGTTCTGCAGAGAAGAATGTGAAGGAGAAAACATTCTCATTAATACAACTGATGTCAGAGCTCAAACAGGCAGATACAGCATTGAATATGAAATAAAATCAGATTTATGTTTTATATGTGAGCATCTCAAAGCTGACTGAGTCTGACTCTGGACAGTACAGCTGTGGTTTGGGTGGATCTTCATCATCAGCTTCATTCACACCGTTTGTGATCGTTGTTGCTGAAGGTGAGTTTCTGTTTCAGCTGTGGAAATGTTTAGTTTCTGTTCCTGAAGCAAAGTTTGAGTTTCACTGACAGCTGCTGACGGTTTAAAGAAGCTGAAGTTTGTTCTTCTGTAAACTGTTGGTTACATTTGGACTCCTCTAAGTAACCGATGAACTGCAGCTGGGACACGAGTGTGTGTGAATATTAGTGAGTGTGTCAGCTGATAATGATGTGAATGAAATGTTGATGTCAGAAACAGACGCTGATGAATGAAAGAAGATTTTCTGATGTAACTTTGATTTTCTTTGATGAGTTTTTGCTTCTGTGTCGTCGGTTTGATCTTTCCAAGAGTTCCCCTCACAGCAAAATGGATTCTTCCTCAATGAATGTGTGAAAATCACATTCAGAACGCAAACGTCCATCCAGACTTTAAATGTACTTAAAACCATGAAGGGTTCACAGTTTAGAGTCTATACTTGTCATAAAAGCTGATTTTCATGAATCCAATCAGTCTGATGATGAAGCCGTTTAAATCTCACTTAGTCCAACAGTTCCTCTGTCAGACTGGTTGAACTGGGCAGCTCCCAGTGTAACTGTGGATCAAACTGGAGTTACTCTGATCAGACTGCATCATCTTCAGCACAGATAGTAACTATTGGTCGTTTGTCTCTTTAACAGCACTGCTGGATGGAAACGATGATCAGCTGAAACACTTCGATAAAGAAACTGGAAGCTCTCTCACAGTCGGATGTTCCTTTGAACACTTTGGAAACAGAAAGTTGTTCTGCAGAGGAGAGTGTGGAGGACACAACATTCTTGTTGACACAAATGATAACAGAGCTCAGAGAGGCAGATACAACGTTGGATATGATTCACATACAGATTCAGGAGTTCTGTATGTGAGCATCACACAGCTGACCAAGTCTGACTCAGGACGGTACAGATGTTACCTGAGTGGTTCATTCAGAGACTTTGAGGTCACTGTTACAGACGGTGAGTTTTTACTGACATTAATCAAATGTTGTCAGAGTGGAGCTGTTCAGCTGTTCCTTATTTCCTGTCATATATCTGCTGTTCCAGTGGTGGATGTTCATGTTGAACACGAGCAAAGTTTCTAATAATGAGCTCAGTGTCTGTACAGTGATCCCTGTGAGCCAACAGCTCAGGCTGCTCTCAGCACTCAGTTTATCTCAACATAGAAACAGAATTATTTAGAAACAAGATTATTTTGAAGTGTGAATTTTGTAAAGTTACTGTGATGGAGAGCAGGAATCAGAGTGTGGAGCTGGAAATGAACAGGTGACCATTAATGTCCCTAAATGTCTTTATTGTTTCCAAGAACCTGATATTTCAACATACATTCATATTTTATTTCATTGTTAAACTATTTTAGTGCATTTTTTAAATCTAAAACTAAATCTGCCAAACTGTTTTTTTCTCAGTCAGTGGATCCATTTAAGGCTCGTTTGATTTCTCAGCTGATTTTTGAATCTTTGTGTTTTTCTTCTTCACAGCTCCAAACATTTATAAGTCAAACTTTCCTCTCTGCTCTTGTTCAGCAGCTGGACCATCAGCCACAACGACAGGAAGCTCCACACCTTCATTAACTTTGACTGGAAGCACTGAGCAGCCTGAAAGAGCAGCATCTGCAGGTACATCCATCTATGAGAGAAGACAGTATGTTTTTAATCAGCCTGTCCTGTGTGGCAGCTTTTCTAATCAGAATTATGATGTGAGTGTGACGTTGTGCCAAACTCGTTTTCTTTTTCTAAATTCTCTGTGAGCTCCTCTTGTTCATGTAGAACTTTTATCTGTTTGTTTATTCGTTTCACGTCTGTTATTTCACTACATGTGCAACTCATCAATCAATATGTAAAACAAGCTTGTTCTGCTGTCACAGGTGTGCTGCTGTATGTAATCATCTCTCTGCTCATCATCATCATCCTCTCATCACTGACTGTTCTAATAATCTGCATCAAGAGGAAGAGCAGCAGAGGTAAGACAACAGAGACTCAGAAACACACAGAACGTCTCGTTTCTAACCAAAAACTCTTTTTTCACTTCACTTGAAGTCTGTTCAAACAGCTGCAGTCAAACATCAAAATATTTCATCCTGCTTGTCCACTTTGGGCTCTAAGAGGAGAGTGGAGTGACTTGTAGAGATGATGTTAAACACTGGAAGTAACTGAATCCTAAACTGTGTCACACATGAACTCTGGACACTGTCAGCAGGATCAGATCCAGATGTTCTCTGCTTCAGACGTGTGAAGTAAAAACAGGAAAAATATTCTGACTACACGACCCATGAAAACTGTAAAATAGTATAATTATTGTGGATCACTTCTTCAGTACACAGGAGGAGACTCGAGCAAATGTGAGTCTTTGATTCTGAAGGCAAAGTCTAAAATGAAGCCTAATAAAGTCCAACTAAGCAGGATGAAAGAACAGGAGGGGCAGCAGTGATCTTCAGCCTCACGTGCACTTTGAATGATTGCTCCCTCTAACAGAGGAACATCCTTTGTTTGTTCCACAGGTTTGAGGACCAGAGGAAACTCAGAGGACACAAACATGGAGGTGACTTTCTTTCTCTTTGGTTCCTCTCACTGTTGACAGACTGCTACTGTAACAAAGAAATAAAGCAGTCACAGTGTGATGGTTCAGTTTGTAGACTGTTCCAGAAATTACAGTCCAAGAAGGTGAATTCAAACAGGTAGGTGACAAAAATGGCCGCCCAGACGGAGACTCCAACAACAAACAGAGACACTGTTGTCTGAGAGGTTCAACGAGGCAACGTGGAAATATTTACCAGCACAAATGATTTAACCAAGTCAGAGTCTCTTCTTTTTATGTGAAGAAGACAGTTTGTCTCTGTTTCAGGACGTCCACTACGAGAACTGTACTCCAGGTTCTACACGTGAAGACTCGACCTACCAGAGCCTCGATCCAGCCGGCAGGGACCAGGACCAGACCTACTCTACACTCACACACCACACATGAGACTCTCTGGATTCACACCTGGGTTTGTTTCAGTGCATCAAAGACACAGTTTGTACACAGAATGGATGAATCTGCTGTGAATTCATCCTCAGTCTGTACAGTTTCCTGTCTGTGGTGCTGACTGTGTCTCTTGGAATTTGGATGCTTATCCTTTTTCATTTAGTTTAGGAAGTTATGATGTTTTATTTTTGTTTTGATTCGTGTACTGTCTTATTTTCTTCGTTATGTTAGCCTTCACTGACCCTAAAGAGAAATTCAGCTCCATGAACTTTATCACTTTTAAAAAGAATAAATTTGAAATCATATTCAGTAAAAATGACACACGTGTTCTTTCAATACAAGCAAAACCAGCACTTATGACATGTGTCACAGTCAGCAGATGCAGACTGGAACTTTTTAAGGCAGCAGAAGAAAAGGACCCGTGAGGCTCAATAACAGAGATTGAATTAGAAAAGTACAGAAATTTTGCACCAAATTTTTTTTTTCTGTATGGATACCTACTGAATGTTTTCAGTCAGTACTAAAAAGATATTGTGTTTTGGTACCCAGCCCTACTTGCATTTCATTTCAATTGCAGTTTTCAAAACCTTTTCCAGTTCCTCAGACACCATCAGAGACTTTTTTGAAAGCCCTCTACTATCAGGTCTGCAAGTATCAAGTGTTTTAAGTTTTGACTGTTTATTATGTACTTATTTGTTTTTGGTTGGATTAAGTTTGATATTAATTAGATCAGTGCCTTTTTAGTCATTAATTTGATTATTTAATATTAACTGTTTAGGGCAGCACGGTGGCACAGTGGTTAGCACTGTTGCCGCAAGAAGGTCCTGAGTTCAATTCCACCATCAGGCCAGAGTCTCTCTGTGTGGACTTAGCATGTTCTCCCCGGGTACTCCGGCTTCCTCCCACAGTCCAAAAACATGCAGTTAGTGGGGATAGGTTAATTGATTAATCTAAATTGCCCATAGGTGTGACTCTGCAGGTGAATTTGAGTGTGAATGGTTGTCTGTCCCTGTGTGTTAGCCCTGCGTCAGACTGTTCAGGGTGTACCCCACCTCTCGTCCTATGACAGCTCCAGCGACCCTGGAAAGGACAAGCGGAAGCGAATGGATGGATGGATGAATATTAACTGTTTAATTTAATCATTGTCTCTACTGTTTTTTCATTAATGTTTCTAGCAAATTAGAACAAAACGTCATAGAGTGTAAATTTTACACCAATCAGCCCTGTTATGTTTATGGCCTCATTTGTTGGAGCTTAATTTTTTAGACGACATTCTGGCTAAAACAGCTGCCAACAATTTACTGTTAATATGAACTTTTGAATAAAAAGACATGTTTTGTATTATACAGCTGTCAATGGAAAATTGTACTTAGTAGTCAGTATAATCTTTTAATAATATAAGTTTGCATATAAGGTAGAATACTGCATGTTGACTTAGGCTGTTGTTCACTACAAGACTTTGTGTGCATTCCAGAGTGCTCTGGCATTCACACCCACAGCCTGGGAGCAGGGGAGAGGTCGTACCTTCTCTTACTGTTTTGTGGTAGGATGAATGTATCTATGTCTGTTTTAGGCTAAGTGCCTTTTGTTTAGATGAACTGATGGACTTCCAGACCAGCAGGTTTAGGGAAGTCTTTATGGGGTCACACTCTGACCCCCCCCACACACACACACATATAAACATCCACATTCCAATGTAAGGAACAAACACCCACTGATGTCTGTAAATAAAGACCAGGGCAGTGGCAGAGCGCAAGTCCCTGAGCGCTCAGTCTCGTGCGGGTGCTCTGTGGCTGCCCTTGCTGCAAGTAAAAGCTGTGTGTTTCTCCTCTCTGATTCTCAGCTGAAGAAGTGTCTTAGAATTCATCTCTTGACAACAGCTCTTCTGTGCTTTGTCAATAGCAGACGGTAATCAAGCTTCTTAAAATTGTATTTTAACAGGTTTACATTATATTAGTTTTTTATTTCAATGTAATTATTGTGCAGAAACCAAAGTTCACTGTGAATTTTACATTTCTCAACACAGTATACCGTTACGTATTCTGCATTGTCACTATATTTTCCACGTGAAATTCTGGTAACCACAGCTGCCAGTATTTTACCGTAATATTGAACTTTTTAATATGTATTTTATACAGTTTCACTGTATTTAACAATGCAAAACTGTAATCAGGTACAATGAACAGGTAAAATATACTGAAATCAATACATAATAATAATAATAATAATAATAATAATACATTTTATTTATAGGCACCTTTTGTTCTACTAATGTAAGGTGACCCTCAAGGTCACCTTTTAGCTTATAGCTCTGCACTAATGGCGACCGTAGCTGAGGAGTGAATTATGAACTAAATGCTCGAAATCCGACTATTTTCTTTTTTTGTCAATATCACAAATACACAACAGGCAGTTCAACCATGATATGTTGATGTGCTCACAGATCTTTGTAAAAGATGAACATACCAACAATGTAAACAGCCACTGGTTTGTAATGTAAGGCAAGGCAAGTTTATTTGTATAGCACAATTTAACAACAAGGTGATTCAAAGTGCTTTACAAAGACATTAAAAAACAAAAACAATAAAAAGCATGATTTAAAATTGATCAAAAAGTAGATAAAATCAGGACAGTAGATAAAATCAGAACAGTAGATAAAATCAGTAGTTAAAATGTAAGTTTTGAAATTTAAGCTTAAAAGTGTGGATTTGGTGCTTTATTCAAATGCAGCTGAGAACAGGTGAGTCTTCAACCTGGATTTAAATAAACTGAGTGTTTCAGCTGATCTGAGGCTTTCTGGGAGTTTGTTCCAGAGATAAGGAGCATAAAAGCTGAATGCAGCTTCTCCGTGTCTGGTTCTGACTCTGGGAACTGATAAAAGACCGGATCCAGATGACCTGAGGGATCTGGAAGGTTCATACTGGGTCAGGAGGTCACTTGATGTATTTTGGTCCTAAACCATTCAGAGCTTTATAGACCAGCATCAGAACTTTAAAGTCTATCCTCTGACGGACAGGCAGCCAGTGTAAAGACCTCAGAGCTGGACTGATGTGGTCCACTTTTTTGGTCTTAGTGAGGACTCGAGCAGCAGAGTTCTGAATGAGCTGTAGTTGTCTGACTGATTTTTTAGGTAGACCTGTAAAGATGCTGTTACAGTAATCAAGCCTACTAAAGATGAATGCATGGACTAGTTTTTCCAGGTCCTGTTGAGACATCAGATCTTTTATCCTTGATATATTCTTGAGGTGATAGTAAGCTGACTTTGTTATTGTCTTAATGTGTTTTTCTAAGTTTAGGTCTGCATCCATCACTAAACCCACATTTCTCTCCTGGTTTGTGGTTTTTAGGTGTATAGATTGAAGTTCTCTGGTGACCTGTAATCGTTTTTCTTTGGCGCCAAAGACTATTACCTCAGTTTTGTTTTTGTTTAGCTGGAGAAAATTGTGGCACAACCAGTCATTGATTTCCTCGATGCATTTACCAAGAGCCTGTACAGGGCCTCGGTCTCCTGGTGACATTGTGATATATATTTGTGTGTCATCTGCATAGCTGTGGTAGTTTATTTTGTTGTTCTTTATAATCTGTGCCAGTGGGAGCATGTAAATGTTAAACAGAAGGGGTCCCAAGATGGAACCTTGGGGAACTCCACATGTGATACTTGTCTGCTCAGATGTGAAGTTACCTATTGATACAAAGTATTTCCTGTTTTCTAAGTATGTTTTGAACCAGTTTAGTACAGTTCCTGAAAGACCTGCCCAGTTCTCCAGTCGTTTGAGTGATATGTTGTGGTCAACTGTATCAAATGCTGCACTGAGATCCAGCAAAACTAAGACTGACATTTTTCCACTGTCTGTGTTCAGACATATGTCATTAAACACTTTGGTCAGAGCGGTTTCAGTGCTGTGGTTCTGTCTAAAACCTGACTGGAAGGCATCATAGCAGTTATTCTGTTTTAAGAAGTAATCGAGCTGTTGAGAAACTGCTTTTTCAATTATCTTACTTAAAAATGGGAGATTTGAGATCGGCCTGTAGTTGTTCATTTGTGTCTTGTCAAGATCGTCCTTTTTCAGTATAGGTTTAATTACAGCAGTTTTTAGTGGTTCTGGAAACACACCTGACATTTAATGTACTGAATCCTTAAGATTTTATGGCATTTTTGCCAACATCACGGCTCTGACTGACAAACAAAGATGCTGCACACACTTCAATTAGATTTTTTGTTTTGTTTTCACGAAAATTTAATTTTGAGTAAACTTCTTAAGCTACACAACATTAGCATTACTTTTACATGTTCATCTTTATAAATGCAGGGTAGTTCTGTTCCTGGTCCTTTTGGAGTCTTCATGTGCAGAGGAAGGAGTCTAATCATCGTTGATAGAAGACAACTGAAAATAAAAGAACAAGTTTCAGCAGAGAACATATTTAATATTCTTGAATCAGTTTGATCCAAATGACCGTGTGTCCTTGTGCTTCCACACAGATTGTGTTTATTCTCTCAGACACTGATCAGACTTTGAAGCTGATGTTGTTCAGACTGCTCACTGTTGGTGAAAACGTAGTGAAACGTGTCAATCAGAAAATTTAAGCAGTAAACAGATTTTTATTTTCTTTGGTTTCTGTGATTATCATAATAAATCTTTTAAAAAAGCAAAATGATTTAAGGAAACTCACCTTCATGACCGTGTAGTCATTGTTTCTGATGTTTAATACAGCTTTCCTCTTCAATTTACTAATGTAGTAGAGCAGGAGACCAACACACAACAGTAAAGCTCCAACCAAGGACAGACACACAACCATAGGCAGGAAGAAGCCTGGACAGTCTGATGACGGTTTGGAGAGTCCTGCAGTGAAAGTGTGACTCTGTGTTGTTGTCTGTTGTGTCGAGTCAGGAGGGTTTGAAGCTGCAAACAATCAATGCAAAGTAGTTAATCAATTAAAGAAAATGCTGGTACGATTCAGCAAGTTAATTGTGCTAACAGTACTGAATAGAAACAAAATACAGAATCAATACTATAATCAATTAAGCCAAGTATCTCATTAGTTTACCTATAGTCAAAGTTGGTCACAACCTGACAGGCCAGCTGGCCTCAGTGCCAGTGCACATACCTTCACCAACTGGAAAATGTCTTTTAACCCTTTAAGATTTACCATAGAGCCAAGTTCTAATGCAAATTTGCAAAATAAACAGCATGTGCATCAAAATCAACTATTTCCTACAGTGTAATCTGAATTCTAAGCATCCCAGAAACTACACAGAAAGGCATAAACTCAAACATGAATTTTAAAAACACCAGCATATCTCTGTAAATGCCCTATAGGAAAAAGCATTTTCCGTGAAAATGACATCACTTCCGGTTTTGGGCATCAGCTAGATCGTGCTGACGGTCAGATCGGCAATGGTGTTTCTGGAATATTGTGTTTTTGTTGCTGCAAATGCTTTTCATGCAATTTTTGCAAAGCTTTATGTGGAAGGAAACCGTGAACTAGCACAAGCTGAATGTATAAGATGTAAGTACACTTCCTCCTGTTTCATATGCAAAAAAAATATTACGCTAGCTTATGTGGTTGCAGTTCTACCAGGCTTTAAAAATAGTTACGCAAAACGGAGCATGTCCGCTCCGAACGGCCATAAAGATCAATAGGATGTAATTTTCATTTAACCTCCCGACAGATGCTGTGAAGCTGCAACTGCTTTGCAACCCACCTCGACCCCAGCTGCTGCTCGCAGATTCAGTTTGACCCGATGAAGGTGTGGAGGCAGAAGGTTTTGAAGCTGTGAACAATAAACAAAACAGTCAATCGGATACAAAATCAATACCCAATATGACAATAAGAAAATATAATTATTAAATAATCCTATTGGTAAGATCTAACACAACATGTTCTGATGAATATCATAATAAAGTAAATCTAGCATGAAAGATCAGCTGATCTCAGTCATAGCCCACATTGGCTCAGCTGATCCCTTTGTAGACATCCAACTAGGAAACTTCTTAAAGGATTGATGGTGTGTGTGTGTGTGTGTGTGTGTGTGTGTGTGTGTGTGTGTGTTAGAAACATATTGATTTTGGTGAAAATGGTTAATTACAGATTCTGAAACACATTCAATTATAAATACACAAAGACATTTTTCATGATTTGGTAAAGAAACTTACCCTCTACGACAAAAATATTGTCAGTGTGGTATGAGTCAGGAGACAAAGGGTCGCCGTAACCACACCAGTACTGTCCCGTGTCAGACTTGGTCAGCTGTCTGATGGCTGCATACAGTCCAAACGCAGATCCTTTTGTGTATTTGATGCTGTACCTGCCATTCTCGGCTTTGTCGTTAGTTGTGTCAATGAAAATATTTCCTTCTTTTTTACACGGATTCTTGCAAAGGAACTTCCTCTGTCCATGGACAGCATTGGAACATGGGAATGAGATTTCTTCTCCCTCAGTCTGCGCACGGAAGAATCCAGAGCTTTTATTAAATTCTATAAAATAGATGAAAACTCATTAAGTACTGTCTGTACTTCCTGTCAGCTGTTACACTCTAGTGACAACATTTCCTGTGCTAGTCTAACGCAGAGCTTCAGTGTGTTATTACCCAAAGTGTGTTATAATCTAGTCTGCTTTGAGTGTAATTAAAATCAGTTGAACTCATTTTAATACAGTGTATTCAGTGAATTCAAGTCAGTGTAATCTATGAATTAGATAATAACTGATTAAAATGTCTGAGTTAAAATAGGTCTGTATTTAGCCTGAGAGTTTATGCAGGTATGAGAGCAGGTGGACTATGGAGGAGAGCCATAATGAATTAATTAAATACACCATTAAATAATTAATGAAATGTGGCAATAATTAATTAAAATTGGAAATAATTAATTTTAAAAAATATTCACGACACATTGAATTAATTAATTATTCACACATTTAATTAATTATTTAACCTCTTAAGCCCCAACCCTCCCGATACGGGAGCAAAAGGCAGGAGATCAGGGAGGCTTGGGGCTTCAGAGGTTAATGATGTATTTAATTAATTCATTGTGGCAGTCCTGGCGTTCCACAGTGGATGGTTCCACAGTTATGAATCAAATGACGTTTGACAGAAACTCACCGTTGGAAACTCTGACCTGAAAGTCTGAGTATGAATCTGGAGCTGAAGATTTACCCAAACCAAACCGGTACATTCCTGAATCAGACTTGATCATATGTGTGATGGTGAAAGACAGCATTCCTCTTCCTGAAGATGCATTTTTGTATTCAATCTTCAATCTGCGGCTCTGAGCTGTGGTTCCATCTGTTTTAATGAGAATGTTCTCTGCTCGCTCACATTTTTCCTTACAGAAGAACTTTGTGTTTCCAGACACAGTGAGGTAACTATGAAGTGATAAATTCCCTCCTTCAGGTCCAACCCAAATGCTGGCTTTGACAAACCCAGTTGTACCTGTTGGACAGATAAACAGTGAAAACAGGTGATTCAGCTCAGTGTCAATACAAAATGTTAAACGGGTACAAAATGTGATCTGTTTGTCTGCGCCATGGTCACGAGCTGTGCGTTTCTTGTGACAGCTCAACGGTGAATTAGCCCTAACAGACAGCTCTGCCTCCCTCTGTCTGTGACCGTAGGTTTGACAGGGGAAACTAACAGCATGCTAACCAGTGCAGGTCTGAAGCACCTACAGTGGGATGCAAAAGTTTGGGCAACCTTGTTAATAGTCATTATTTTCCTGTATAAATCGTTGGTTGTTCCAATAAAAAAAATGTCAGGAGACACACACAGTGATATTTGAGAAGTGAAACGAAGTTTATTGGATTTACAGACAGTGTGCAATAATTGATTAAACAGAATCAGGCAGGTGCATAAATTTGGGCACTGTTGTTATTTTATTGATTCAAAAACCTTCAAAACTAATTATTGGAACTCAAATTGGCTCGGTAAGCTCAGTGACCCCTGACCTACATACACAGGTGAATCCAATAATGAGAAAGAGTATTTAAGGGGGTCAATTGTAAGTTTCCCTCCTGTTTTAATTTTCTCTGAAGAGTAGCAACATGGGGGTCTCAAAACGACTCTCAAATGACCTGAAGACAGGGAACTTCCGGTCAGCATGCGACCTGAGTAGACTCAGGAACGAACTGCTCCGGTGAACTTAACTCCGCTTTGACCAGTTTCACCCCTTCAACTGCCACCTTTAAGTCGCTTACACTCGTAACTACTTTTCTAGTGTTTTGAACACTTTTAACCCTTTCCAAACAAACAAAAAGGAGGACGCTAGCTTAACACTGGAGGGTATCACCACGCTGCTCCAGCAGCACCGAGATGAGTTGGTGTCTGAATTTAAGACCTCATTTAACACCCTCGATTCAAAACTGGACCAGGTACGACAAGCCCAAGAGGAACAGGCCGAGAGAGTTTCGTCCTTGGAGCTTGAAACTGAAGACCTCAGCCAACGAGTCGCTGACCTTGAAAGCACGTGTGCCGCTCTTCGCGAAGACAACAACCAGCTGAAGAACAAAGTCACCGACCTGGAGAGTCATAGCAGGCGTCAGAACATCCGCGTCCTTGGACTGCCTGAAGACACTGAAAGTGGGTTCCCCACTCACTTCTTTTCCAACCTTCTCTGTGAGTTATTGGGAAAAGAGGCCGGCTCTCCTTTTCCCAGCACAGCTTCACATAACGCAGGCCAGCGGCGCCAGAAAGTTTTTCAGCTCTGTGGACGAGGCTCAACAGTACATTGAGAGGCTCCCAAAGGCTCCGGAAGCCCCATGAAGAATTATTACTAATAAAACAATGACACCAAATGCAGGTACCAAACATTCCATACAGGTATAGAGGCGCAGTCGGGATCCACGTAAGACGTTGCTTTTCCCCTCAGAGTGTAGCGATATAGTCTGAATGCTATGGTACCGAAATGCTGATTATTACTTTCATTTAACTCAATAATTTTATTTTTCTTTGATAAATAAGGAGGCAACCTCAGTGACCTCTACCCGTTGGCTAATGACGTAATACCTGTTGCACGGAGACGGGGAGTTTTGTTATCTATTCGTAGCCTTCTGTCTGTTGTCATTCAATAATTCAGTTATACCAGTAGTACTTATTGAACTACATCTTTTTTGTGTTTGGTTGTTTGTTTACATACTTGGACTCTGCTTTGAAACACTCCAGCAATTACATTTGGACTTGGTGGCTGATACACAGTTTCAAAACTTAACAGTATTATAAGGGGTTTCAGCTTACTTTGCTATGGCCACTGGAGCAGTGGTTCGATTGCTTCAACACCTAGGTTATTGCTATCATAGACAGGAGTCGTAACACTCTAGGGCTGTGTCCCAAAACGTCGGCTGCATCCTTCGGAGGACCCGGCCTTCACGGTCTACGTGGGCCGGGTCCTTCAAAGGCCGAGAAGGCCGGAAGTACGAGGCTGTGAAATTGGACGGTCTAGCCTTCAGATCAGCGTCACCGCTGTCTTGGTGGAGTTTAATAAACTCGGCCGTCTGCTCCTTGCTATCTAAAATATAACAGGACACTGGCGTAAATTCTCGACTGTCTCACACTTTTTCTCACAGTTTTCAGTTTAACGTTTATTCAGCTGTGTGAAAATCCCGGAGGAACCTACCCGATGGATTAATAAAGTTTTATTTGATCTAATAACTTTGATCTCAGCCAAACCGATTTACTCCGGAACAATTAAACCACTGAAAAAGGCGAACAATTACATTTTTAAGTTACCCGAGTGACTTATATATCATGTTTAACCTGAGTAGTGAAAGAGCGGGGGTCTGAAAACCAGCCTCTGTCAGTGCGCCCCAGGGTGGCTGTGGCTACAATGTAGCTGCCATCACCAGTGTGTGAATGGGTGGATGACTGGTTGTGTAAAGCGCTTTGAGGTCCTTAGGGACTAGTAAAGCACTATATAACTACGGGCCATTTACCATTTCAACAAGACAACGACCCGAAACACTGCTTTAAATCCACTAAGGCATTCATGCAGAGGAACAAGTACAACGTACTGGAACGGCCATCTCAGTCCCCAGACCTTAATGGTAAATGGCCTGTATTTGTATAGCGCTTTTACTAGTCCCCCCTAGAGACCCCAAAGTGCTTTACACACCCAGTCATCCACCCATTCACACACACATTCACACACTGGTGGAGGAGAGCTGCAGTTGTAGTGTGGTGTGAGTTAAAGAGAGCTGTCCATGCTCGGAAGCCATCAAACCTGAATGAACTAGAGATGTTCTGTAAAGAGGAACGGTCCAAAATACCTTCAACCACAATCCAGACTCTCATTGGAACCTACAGGAAGCGCTTAGAGGCTGTCATTGTCATGGCCCTGGGTCATGTGACCCAGTATTCTGAGTTTCTTGGTGTTTTGTTATTCTTTTTAGTCTAGTTTCATTATGGTTTATCTGGTTACATTCTGCCATGTTTCATGTCCAAGTTTTCTTTATTTGTCAAGTTCAAGTCATGTCTGGATCTCCTTATGTTTCCTGTTTTATTTTGAAAGAGTTTTGTGTTATGTTTAGTTTCACGTGTCCTGTCATTATGTTAATTGTTGTCAGCTGTTTTCCCCATGTGATTCTACTTCCTTTGATCATTCCTTATGTGTATTTAGTTTGTGTGTTCCACTCAGTCAGTGTCAGATCGTCTGTTAACCTCACCACAGTTTTCATAGGTTTACTCCATTGTTTCTCTGTGTTTTCTAGTTTACTCAGTGTTCATAGTTTTTCCACTGAGTGTCACAGCCTTTTTGTTAACAGTGTTCATAGCCTCCTTAGTTTCCCTAGTTCCTTGTTTTTCTTCTGCAATCAGCCAATAAAGGCTCGCTTTGTTTTTGAAACTACGTTTTGTCTCCACCGTGTCTGCATCTGGGTCTACCTCTTTCCTCACACCGGCGCACCCCGCCATGACAGTCATTTCAGCAGAAGGTGGATCTACTAAATATTGATTCCATTTGTGGTGCCTAAATTTATGCACCTGCCTGATTTTGCTTAAACAATTATTGCACACTTTCTGTAAATCCAATAAACTTCATTTCACCTCTCAAATATCACTGTGTGTGTCTCCTATATCACATATTTAACTGACATTTTTTATTGTAACAACCAACGATTTATACAGGAAAATAATGACTATTAACAAGGTTGCCCAAACTTTTGCATCCCACAGTATATCAGCCATGTCAAAAAAATTCAGGAACACAACCAAGCACCTCTGCGCCCTGTGTAGAAGCTAGCATCAATATTATAAAAAGATTAATTGAAAAACTACACACAGCTACAGAAATACAAAGGTCATCAGATCTCACCTGATAAGAAGAAGAAGATCACAGCATGCAGGAGCTTCATTGTCAAAGTGATTCAAATGGAGGAAATATGCTACACTTCAGGAGAACAACTTCAACCTGTCAGTCGCTTGTCCCTGTGTCTGATTAATCAGGAGCTGACGCTGCTTTAATTTAACATTTACTTCCTCTTCCTGTCTGTTCTGTGTGCATTTGCACATTTTAGGTACACACACACAAAATCATTTCAATTCTCATCATATGAGAAAATCCATATGATCTGTGTGTAATTTATTCAAGAGGAATAAAAGCAAGCGACAAGTTTGAAGCGTATTTAAAAGATTTTCTGTTTTTCCGTGTTGATGTAAACTTTTGCGGCTTTCAACAATCGCCAACGAAGAGTGCAGGGGTAAGCACAAACACACAGACACAGACACACACACACAAACTGCAAGTCATAAACAAAATAAAGGAAGTTACCTGGGAGTTCACTGAACTTCCACAACCTCTTCCAGTTAACATTACAGTAGGGAAGGACCTCACTGGACAAAATAAGCTCACTTTCGTTGTTTCACAATTTTGAATCAGTTTCACATGCTGACAGTTAATATACAAGTGCTGAATATACAAAAGTCTTATTAAAATACACCAGCAACCATCTGCTGACTGGCACTTCACTTACTGATTACTGTAAGTAAGGCCAGTTGAAAAAAATGTAACTCAAACAGAGTCTGTTTGACAAAGTAAAAGTAAAGTAGGCTGAATATGTCCAAAAACAAAAAACAGAAATTGAGAAAACTTGGAGTAGTGGTGAACCTTCCCAGGACTGGCCTGACCTTCAAGTAGATCACAACAGAAGCCAGGACAACATCCAAAGAACAGCAGGAAACACTTTGCCTGATTGTTGAATCAGTCATGATGGATGTCAGTTCGTTGTTATGTTACCTCACCACTGCCATGTTTTGCTATTGTAACTATGACTACAAAGAGCCTTTTCACCTTACAGCAAACCAATGTTTTTGGGTGTGGCCCATTTCTGGTTTTGCCTTTGGTTCCACTCACTGGCTCTAGCTAGTGCTTCACACAGCTTGATTTATGGCTCTGTATGGATTTGGATATTATCCATGAATCAACATCATGTACAAGTAGAAAGACTGAAGCTGTTTCAAAGTGCAGGTATGTGAAGATGCTACTATACCTGTGGGGACCGTCCCCACGAGTTTGGCTCAAGATGTGTTTTTAGTGTTATTAGTTTTTAGTGTGTGTGTGTGTGTGTGTGTGTGTGTGTGTGTGTGTGTGTGTGTGTGTGTGGGTGTGTGTGTGTGTGTAGTGGAGTGGACAAATAAAATGTCAGTACATGTAAGAGTGACTATGAACATCATATTTTGATGAAGTGTCATAAAAGTGTTTCTAGTTGAAAAGTTTAGAGGCGGATTTGTTTCCCCCCTCATGCAAAATAAAGAATGTAAATGAAAATGATTTGACTTGTTTTGAATTGACCTCTGCACACACTCATACGTTCATAGCTTTCATGTATTCATAGTGCTCTTGGAAATACCTTGCATATTCATTTTGCATGGAGACAAAGATAAAAAAGTCATTTCAGCTGCTGAATATCAACAGACTAAAGGACAAAGCACGAAACATCCAGGGATGGAGAAAGTTCTGTTCATCATAGCCGCAACAGGCAAGTTGTCTGATTCTTATCATTTTCTATTAAATGTAATATTTTTACATTATTATACTTACTTTTTGCATAACCCACTGTCATTGTTACACCGTCTTGTGTCTGTATCGTTGTGTTCTGTCTGGTGTTGCACTGTTTTTTGCACTTTATGTGGTCCTGTGTTGACTGTGATTGTCTTGGAGGAACGTTGTCTCGTTTCACTGTGTACTGTACCACTGCACACGGCTGAAATGATAATAAAGCCACTTCAATGTAGTCATAAAAAAGTCTCCCTTTCACAGCTTTTCACAAAAACACAAAAATGCATTTTTTCAGTATTTTTTGCTTTTCTTTAATAATTACACCAAACAATAATTATATAGAAATGTAATGTAACAGTGAAGCTAAAATGTTAAGACCACATTTAATCCAAATACTTGCTTATATGCTGTTTTTACAGGGCTCTGTGCCGTCACCCTCCAAACATTACTACCAGTTTGTTTATGAGCTGAAGAACTGGACTGAAGCGCTGAGTTACTGCAGGGACAAATACACAGACCTGGCTGCTGTAGACGACATGCAGGATGTGCAGACGCTGAACGACATGGTGGACGTGAGCAAAATGAGCATCATGGAGAACGCCTACGTAAACTCAATTTTTTTTCTTCTGGAAACATGCCAACTAATTATTTAACTTTAAACATACTGAACTATATTGATTTTTTTTATTATTTCAGTAGATTTTCTCTGCTTTCTGTTTCAGTGTGGTTATGTTTTACATGTAACATCCTCTCCGTCTGCAGTCATTGACACTAGATTCACTGCTGTTTTAAGAATTGTGTAAAATAAATCTGCTAAAATAAAACCCCACCATCTCATACTCCATGATGTTTACTAAAAAATTATTATTTATCAACTAATGAATTTGGGACGTGTGGTGTAAAAAGGAAAAAAAGGTTGTGACCACTTACACCCAGAACTGCTGAAGACTTAATTCTGACTCCATACAAATCAATGTTCATGCCTGATAAATGTGATTGAAAGATAAATATATCATGAAGTGTAGTCAGATAAAATCAGAATAATAAGTGAACGTGTGAGAGAGTGGGTCAGACAAAGGTGACCAGACTCACGTGGAACCAGGCAGCTGTGGAGAGAAGCAGGGAGACATAGCTGACAACTACTAGGTCAGTAGCATCCCATCCAGGGTTAGGGTTAGGATCCGTCTGCTTAAATCTTTTTTGCTTGTACACATCAAAGAATTTAAAATTTACAAGCAAATAATTATTTTAGTGAATCTGATAAAAGCTCAGTAATTTTTAAAAACTCAATTACACAATTTTGTAATGAAATACCAAAATGAGATGTTCTGCCCTGAGACCGAGTTTCTTACTGACAATCTGACAGCCTAACTCATAGATATTATGTCTAATGAAACAAACCCGCTGGTGCTTTCAGCGAGCCTGGATCGGGCTGTATGATGACATCAGTGGCTGGAGGTGGTCGATGTCAGAAACCAGTGAGGCTGAGTTCAGAAACTGGTCACCTTGGCAACCAGACAACGTAATGAGTAAAGAATTCTGCGTACTGATGCTTGATGGACTGTGGTTTGATTATCCTTGTGAGAGTTTCTACAGATTCGTCTGCTCTGATAACAGAGGTGAGGATTTTCAACAAAGCAGCTCATATTTTTAATTTTTGTTGCCGAACTTTTATTGACGTTTCAACAATGGCCTAACTCTTCACACTTAAAAATGCATTTACGGTTGTACACAGCACTCGAGTATGGTCTGTTTTCAGGGTCGACTATGACATTTGTCTACATTGACAATCTCATGACGTGGACGCAGGCCCAGACCTACTGCAGACTTCATTACACAGACCTGGCCAGTGTGAGGAACATGACAGAGAACCAGAAGATAGATGAGGTGGTACCTGCAGGGGTGAAGGTGTGGATCGGCCTTTTCAGAGATTCCTGGAAGTGGACAAATGGAAGTAACTCCTCATTAAGATATTGGACAATTATTGAACCTAACAATCTGATGGGACACGAGTCTTGTGTGGCAGCAAACTTTTTACTAAATGCAAAATGGGAGGACTGGACCTGTGACTCCATGAAAGAATTTGTTTGCTACATTGGTAAGCCATGTTTCAGAAAGTCTGGCCTCTGATCCTGCTGCTGTCAGCCACAATTTACAAAACGCATTCATATAAACAAAGACGTTTTTAGCTTAAGATGTATGACACGATTAGTGACCTGACACAATTAAAAGTTCTGTTAACCCAATCAATGAGCAGATAATCATAATCTGATGGTTTGCTTTGTGCCCCGTTCTGTAAAGGGAAGATCTACCATTGTTGTACACAGACTCTTGGGTCATACGTTATTTGACATTTCCTGCATTGCAGAAATTGCACTCAGATTTGTTTCATTGTAAGCAGTTGTTCCTGTTTCTTACGCAGCAGTAACTATGTAACTATTTTTCTTCTTGGTTATTGCAAAGCACCTGTTTACAAGCAAGTGGTGAGAGTGAATCTGATAAACTCCAGTCCTGATCTGACCCACCCTGATGTGATGGAAGCCATGCTGAACCAGGCAAGTCATGACACATTTTAAGGTGTACTTATTAATAAACAACAAAGAGTCTGTCCAAGATCTCACTAAGTCTAACACAGGTCTGTACTGGTGATGTGTACAGACACATACTAATGCTAACCAACTGTATCTGCTTCAACACAAAACTGTAACAATATACTTTTCTGAATATAAGCTTAAAGCAATGTGATGATTCCTGCATTTGACTAAATGCAGCCTCAGACTGAGTGAGGGTTTGAGTTCTCAGTTAGACTAGAAGAGCATTATGTAAGAGCCATGAGTCTCAGTCTGTTTCATCCTGGCAGATGAAGCTGTGGTGAGTAATCCTTCGAGTACTGTGAAAATCATCAGTCCACAGTGTTCAAGCCAAAAGGTGATGCCTCGGGTCAGGACCATGATCCTGTTTGGTCTCTGGTTTGTAGTTTGTTGTTGTCCCAGTTATGAAATTGGTCAATACAACCCTTTCACAGAGCGATCTAAAAGTAGGAACCAGAGTCTGAACTACTTTTCCTCTGGAGTTCATAACACTGAACTGCCAAAGTCAAATTACAATGTTGGTCATTTTTCATTAAAAACTAAGCATGAGCTATAGGATTAAGCTGACTATGAAAGACTGAGTGAGTGTTATTCAAGAAAGTACTTTTTTGTGTGTCTCAGATCAAACAGAAGCTGAAGGAGCAGGGAGTACAGGGAGACATCAAACTGAGCTGGAGGAAGCAGTCAGATGGATCGGTCTTCCAAAAGGATGACGAGGAAACGAAGAAGAAGAGCATCGTCTGAAAGTTTCAGGCTCTATTGTGAAATATTATCATATTATTCTGTACTTTGTGTGAAAAACTCAAATAAAGCAAATCCTACAAATCTTATTTCAGAGAACTTTATGAATAGAAAACTATAAAAAAATGTTGTGATTACTGTCACTGAGTAAGGCTTTACCTAGTTTCAGATGTTAGTCATACCTTTTAACACTTGGACTTGAAGCTACAGCAGGTTTGTTGGGGATTTGGTGATAGGACGCTCTGTAATTATAATATTTTTTGCAGCATCTGTCAGCTCAGACCGCTTTGATGAAAATGTGATGGTAGGTCATCGTTTAATGTATTTTTTTCTTTTGCTGTTTTCTTTTTGCTTGAGTTATTGATTTCGAATATTCAACTTTACGTATCTTTTCAAATAACCAAAGTCTTTATTTTAAAGTCGTGACTGATTGTTGCAACAAAGTGAGCAGAAGTGATTAAGCAATGGAAACGGCCTGTCTGTGCAAACATTAGATGCTCTTTGAATCAGACTGAATCAGCTGCATTTCTGTTTTATGTTTTACTCAACTTTTAAATAAAGATTATGTGTGAGAATGTTGATGCTTATACAACTGTTTGAGGAGATAATAAAGAAGTGATCCAGTGTTTTTGTGTAGCTTGTTATTCATTTGCATTGGCTGTGGTTTAAAAAGGATGACACAAAAAATAAAGGCAAAACTTACTATGTCTGTGAAGGTTCTCAGTCATCCAGGTCATCGTAGTCTAAGGAGGATCCTTAGGGGGTCCAGTGTCCCTCCCACTCCCACGGGCTTAAATCTGGGTCTCTCCACCATTGGACCCTAGAACAGAAGAAGCTCCTCGGATGAGAGGTGACACGTCTTCAAGCAACTTAAAGAAGTCCAGACGCTTTTCTTGCCAAGCTCCTTAGACGACTAACTTTGAGCTTCATTCACAACAAACAGAGGAAGAAGGTCAAAAACCAAAGCAGGGGAACACAAAGACAGTTTGATCATCCACGATTCTTGTTCTTTTCTCTTGTCTTCTAACTTCTTAGAAAGCAGTTCAGGCAATAGAAACATCCTTGCATTGATGCAGTTTGATGGAGGAAGTACAAACCCAGAAAAGAGGCAAAAGTCTCATCTGACTCTGTTCACTCAGGTTGATCATGGTGTGTGTTGGTGTGTGTTCTCATGTAAACTATGCCTTTGCCTTCTTCAGCTGTTATAAAACATTACATATTTTTTGCAGTATTTTGCAGCTTCTTTGTTGCTTCCTGGAAATAAGGATTTCCATCAGTAAGTAGCACTGGAAGTTTCTGTGGAACTTTGTTTTCGGGACTCTTTGCAGAAATGTAAAGCCAGCCCCTTGACCCAGAGAAGACTTTAACCCTGGGCAGTGGTGGCATGCTTTACATCTTTGCATCAGACGCTTTAAACCGGGTTTGGTGAAGTAAAGCTTGGTTGCAGCTGCTCCACCATGGAAACCAATTTCATGAAGCTCTCTACACATTGTTCTCACTAATCTGAAGGCTCTGAAGTTTGGCACCACCACTGTGTTATAATACCACCAACAACTGACTGTTGAAAATTTAGTAGCGAGGAAATTTCACGACTGGTGGCATCCTATGATGGAATTCACTGAGCTCCTAAGAGCGGCTCATTCACAGTAGCATTTTCTATTCTATTTCACAATAGATGACCTTTGATACCAGTTTTCATTTTTGTCATAAAACAGGAAGGAAACTCTTTAAGCTTATCAAACAAATGTGTTAGCTTTGCATTCCTCCATTCCTAGTATTGCACGACTTGCAGCAGCTGTCTCTTCTGGCCTTTTAGCTTGTAGTGAGACTTCAGGGAGATTTTCTTCCTCAAAAAGATCTTTGAGGATTTTAGCATCAGTGTCAATATCCCTAAGATCTGGCCTAATGCAGTTGTTCCAGTTGACTTTTGTTGCTTTGAGCATCTCAGTTATTTGCAAAAGGTGACGAGACAGCTAAGAATATAAACTAGCAAAAAGGAAAAACACAATAAAAGAAAAACTTCAACCTAAACAAAATAAAGTCAAAATACACTCAGAATAAATGTATTCTAAGGATATCTATTTAGTGTTTATGCACATTTCTTCAGTTTTTCCAGTCAAAGTGTTAAAGTTGCTCTCATCCCGTGTTCTGGGAATCTGAGGACACAGTTTTACATACTTTTGATGCCCCTTTGATGCAAATTTTGTGTTCAAGATGTTGAACAGTAATCAGTCAAACATGCATGACGTGTTTTGATTTGACTTCCATCCACTTCCTGCAAGGAAAATATTTTTCATTCTAATTTTGCATGAGGGCAACGATGTCACTGAACTACACAGCATCATACCTGTTTAAGGCATTTCTTTTCCAACGTGGACAGGCCAGAGTAGGCTTGTAGTTACACAAGTTTCATTTTTTGTCACCACCGTTTCTACTAATACAAGCAGGTACATTCATATGTGGAAAATGGGGAAATCGCTTGATCTATGGTTTTCATTGGATTGTGGACACTGACTGAATGAACACTACCTCTGCTTCAGCAGCAGGATGACTGAGGTTAAACTCTCTTTAACACTGACACAGGGACTAAGAATAAGAACCGAAACTAGTGAATGACACAAAAAACTCATAGTGAAACTGTTTAGTGATGGGGTCATGAACTTATGCACACACACACACACACAGAGGTAAGAAGGAGTCTGAACAATCTGATGCAGGTTTGGAGAATCCTGGAGTGAAACTGTGACTCTGTGTAGTTGGTTTTGCTGTGGAGGCTGAGGAAACACAAAATAAAAATCCACTTATAGAACTGATCCTGATCCAGGTCAATACATATTGTTGTTTAGGTAATGCTGCCTCTATGATCACTGAACATTTTAATAAATCAAGCATAATGTGTGGTAGGTTGCAAAACG
>NW_024386785.1:3324554-3364554 GCF_900408965.1 Simochromis diagramma | reverse complement strand
GACAATGTTCTTATTGAAACATCTGAGGAAAAAGCACAAAAAGGCAAATATAGCATTGAATATGAAGGTACAGTGCATTCTCCTGTCCTGTTTGTGACCATCAAGCCACTGACCATGTCTGACGCTGGGCGTTACAAGTGTGGTATGAGCATGTTCTTTGGGAATTCAGAACAGGAGGTTAAACTCATTGTTAAAGCTGGTGAGTTTCATTAGATTATTACTAACATTTACCAGAAATTGACTTGTTTTGGATATTTGAAAAATGAAAAGTTCACCTCCGTTTAACAGACGACGTTTCACTGTTGTTCACAGCTCCAACTACCAGCTCACCCAGCTCCACACCTTCGACCACTCTGTCTCAAGGCAGCGAAGGTAAGACGTGAGTTTAAAGGTGCAGAGATTAAACTGTGTGATTCCTCAAAAACAACATTTTGTGCTGAAAAGCATAAAAATCCCAAGAAAATGCAGATATGTTCAGCAAGTGACTGCATGACAAACTCAAAATTCACAATCAGTTAATAAAACTTAATACATTTCAAAATGGACCTAGTCTGTTTCTAACAGCGGGGTCTTATAGCTCTTTCTCCATTAATGCCATCTTTCTTCTGATTGGTGGCTCGTCACATCCCTTCTCCTTTTCCTCAGCCTCGGTCTCTGACACACGCTCAGAGCACTTCCTGCCTCTGGTTGTATGTGTTCCTGTGGTTCTTTTGGTGTTGGCAGCCGTTCTGTTCCTGCGCTGCAAGAAGAAGACACAGAGGAAGGTTGATGGTGAGTGTTCTCCAACTGCATGTTTATCATTTCTTTGCTATGAATTCAAATCCAGACTGTTGTCTGTCTCCGTTTCACAGGAGTAACCCTTGATTACAGAAACACAAAGGTACTGTTTATTTTTATTTATTGTTTTTACTGTCATTGTTGACCATGTGCACTATTTTTTTCTTGAACCTAATCACTGTCTAAACCCAGCAGGAAAGTCAGGAAAGCAAATCCCTCCAACCATCAGCTGACAGGCTCAGTGCAGTAACACAGATTGTTTTAGATACTTGGAATAAAACGCATCCAAACCTAAAAGAAATCTGTCTGAACCTCAGAGAGTGAGAATTTCATTTATTTGTATCTCCATCTATACAGAAATGTATTCAGATTACCCCAAAGCAGAATCAAAGAGGGGTTTATTAGAAATGACATCCTCAGCTCTAAGCATATGTGAATGTATCTGTTGCATGAAATGCAGAGTAAACAGAACCACAGCAAAGGGTAGTTTCACCATGAAAGCAACAGAGCACAGAGAAAAGCCGAGCTGGCAGCTCACCGTGCTGCCCGCGCATCATATCTCAGAGGGATGCCACGCCCGTGTAACTCACACATAGTTGTCACCACTAGATGGCAACACAAGCAGGATGATTTGAAGAGCTGGGCGGAGTTAAAGGAAACTTAAAGTCTGTTTAGGTTTCATTTCAGTGGAAACATTCTCACCCAACAAACTTTTAAAACTGTTGTTTCTATTTTCAGATTGAACCTTATGAAAACTCCGTTTTTCACACACGTGAAGACGCCATCTACGAGAGCCTCGATCCAATCAGGAGTGACCAGGACACAACCTACTCGACACTCTTACACACGCACACGATTCACAAGGTGATTCAAGAGTGATTACAGTTATCGGTGAAAAACGGATGTTTTATAAAGTTTTATACCCACGTGCATGATCACACGTCTTATAAAAACAAATAAATAAATAGAAGCTACATGTAGGTCATGGGCGTCAACCTGAGTTTGTGTTTGGGACACATGAGGAAGTGATATCCCTAAATACAACTTGGTCCACAGAAATGATCCAACACCCTCGTGAGCTTCAGCGCACCTGTTGGCACATTATGGAGTAATAGTGAGTTTGTGATTGGCCTCCTGTAACAAACACACTGGTGTGTGCGACTCTTACCTCACACTGAAATCATTCTTTCTCTTGCTGTGATTTTTTTACGTTTACTATGTTTATTTTTACTTTATTACTTTGTCCAGATTCTTAGCTTTGTTTCATGTTTTGATATTTTGAGTAGTATTACGTTCATTTTTATTTGATTTTATTATTTTAGTCTTAAGTCACCTTGACAAGGCTTCACATGCTGTCATTCATTACCCTGTATAATAAAAACTGTTGATTTCAAATCGAATTTCATTGACAGAAACAAACTGATTCTGAACTCGTCAGACAAAACAAATCAGCAAGTGACTCATATACAAGCAGGAAGGAGCGCACTGTCCTCAAAGACACTACGCTCTTGTCTACGACGGTGTAAACGTGTAAGATGAAAAATGATTGAAAAATATCAAATATCAATGCTAAAATGTAAAAAAGCTTTAAAGTGAAATTGCATTTAACTGAATATTAAGCTCAATGCTTTTTCTATTTAATGTGGTATTAGTGTCTCATGGGGCGTCACAGAGGGGAACTCTAACACCCACCTCAGCTCAAACATGTGAAAGGTGCTTCCACATCCACCCAGCAGGTGTCACTGTTGACCAATAATTTCGTCCTGACTTGTTCAGCATTTGGTGTGCGTCTATTATACACACTCTAAAACTACATCCTTTACTTTGTTATGAATTTTACAGCATTTATAATATTTACAGCTTCTACAAAATGTGGATTTCAGGTTTTATTGTGATGGATGTGACGTGTGACGTCCACACTGTGAAAGTGTTCGCTTGGTTCGACAGAATATGATTTTCTTCACTTCCTGCACACATTCAGGTCCTTTGATAGAAGCACAAAGCTGACTGTGACCCTTTATTATCATATCTGCATAACTGACCAGAACAACTGGGTACAGAGACCCAAAGGGTCATTAACAATTTAACAAAAACAACCGCAGAGAATAAAAAGTGGAACAAACTGGAGTTGTTTTGTGTCTCTTTCATTGTGGTGTCTCATAGATGTATGTTTGATTTATATTTAGCTGTAACTGAGGCTCCTAACAGTCACACAGAACATGGTGTTAATTAGGAAGCAATAAAGGCAGAGCAGCTAAAGCTAGGCTAGTCTTTTTACTCACATCTTGATGATGTCACTGACTTCTATCTTCCTGCTTTTGTTTCACAAGAGAGACGATCTGACTGTGGACGCGTCAAACACAAAGAGCTGTTCCCTAAATGGGCATTATTACCTCTGATAGGACCCAAAAGATCCAAAATGAGCATCACTCGGCCTGCTGATCGATATTTTTCATAATATATCCACAGACAGTATGAAGTACTGAGCACACTGATGCGGAGCTGCAGACTCTTACTACACAACCACACTGCAGTGACAAAGTGACAAGGGTTTTTCCTTAATCTTAGCAGCATTATTTCTTTAAGATTCATTACTAAAGTAAATAAATTTCTGTCAGCTGATAAATGAAAACAAACAGATGTCCAAATATATCAAAGAAAGCAGGAAACACGTTTTATTTCTCACCTGCCTTTTTATTTTATTTTAACACTTTCACACCTTTCACTGCTAAAAATGTACTTTACAGCACTTTAAGAATGACATCCAATAATAGTCCAGTACATCATTGTCATGCATTCTCTGTTGAACACCTGCACAGCGTCCAGCACGACGGACCTGCAGCTCGCTCCTGCAGGATAAACAACACAATCTATAAAATTTATAAAATTTTAACAACAATATGAGACTCAACATTTAACATATATCAACCATCAACATGAATAAACTGTTTACAAAAGTTATAACTTTAAAAGGTTTTCTGAGAAAGCGATTTACAAATGATGATCAGAAGACGGGTGTTGTGTAACGTAACCGTGACAGCACAGATCACACAGCAGCTAGTAGTAGTATTGTAATCATATTTTACTCAGTATCAGTAAATGTTTGAGTAAATATGTATTGTCCTTAAACAGTGATGTCACTTCCTTCCTGGCGGTGTTGTCGCTGCTTCACTCGTGGCGCCGAGGAGTTCATGAAGGACCAAAACCTTTCAGATCCATGAATTCTTACAGTTTTTAGTGTTTGTTTTTTATCATTTTGTAGTACTTTGTTTTTAAATGAATGAATTTATTTATTTTTTATGTATAAAGTTTTGGAATTTTCACTCCTATTTCTTTCCAAACTGATTTGTTTTGAATGAACAACAACACGTTTGGATAGATAAGTAGGCATGTCATATATCATACAGGGATAAATGTTGCTCATCCAATTGATGGTGGCAGGAATATTGTTCCTATTCGAGGGTCCACGGGGTCAGAAGCAGCGTCCACCCTGAACTGGCTGCCAGTTTATCACAGAGAGCTCTCACACCTGTGACCAGTGTGGAGGACAGACACAGCAAACATGAGGCTGACGGGGGGTCCAGCCTAGAATCTGCTTCATGTTCAGTAGCAACACGGACAGAAAGAAATAATGAATGTGAAAGAAAACGTTCATGTTTTCCTTCCTTTATTTGTGATGTTTTCAGTTTCAATCCTCCATAAACGTCCATTCTTCTGGCCTTTTTTTCTCTTAAAATTACACTTACAGTCATTTTTTCTTGATGGAAAAGTCTTAGCATGAGCGCAACTTTGCTATTCACAGAAAAATTTGTAATTAACAGCGATGTAACTGTGCACCTGGTTGAAGGACCAGGAGATCAAACCTGTGCTTTTTTTCAGACTGTCACAGCCGAGGCCAGAACAGGACGTTTCTGTTTCCTTTCGAGGCTCATGCGTCCTTACGTGTATCTCTAATGAGTTTGAAGTGACGTCATAAAGTAAAGAGGATTATTTTCCATCCAAACAGTTTAGTATAAACTCTAAAGTGTTAGCTTCATTCTCTGTTTGCACTCATCTCCGTTCTTTCCTTTTCATGCTCGGAGGATTCCTCCTCTGAGGCCAAATGTTTCTGTTTTAAGTCTCTCCTCTTCTTATCCACCTTTGTTTATAATTCTTTAAGTTTCTCTCTTTCTGGTGTTTTCATGTTTTTAACTCCACAAAAAAAGAGCGTTGAGCTTCTAGGTCCACACTGTGTGTTTCCATGGTCTCCTTGTTGAGGTCACACAGTAGTGACAGACAGCAGAGGGTTGTAAATTTTCTTTCCATCCGGTGACCTCGAGCCGTGAGCCAGCAGCTCCTGGATGGTGATCCAGTTGTCGAGAATGCGACGATTCCTCCTCTTTGTGATTTTCTTCTGGCTCAGCTGCAGGATGTTGCTGCTGGGGGAGTTATGCTGCACATTAAACTGGAGGCTCTGGGATAAATGGGGCTCTTCAACGCCCCCTGTTGATGACAAAAGATCCCTGAAAATAAAAAGACTGTGATCAGTGCCTTCACGAACTTCACGTAATGAAGTAAATGTGTCATTTTCCTTCTTTTTCTCTATTTTGTTTTTGTGTGAACACTTTTTTAAGCCACTTGTGTACTGCACGATTGAGTCCTGTGGCTCTCACCAGTAGGATGTATTCTGCCCCCTGGTGGACATAAACAGTTGCTTCAAATATTTCAAGCTGTTAAAATAAAATTTAAAAAAAACTAAACATGCAGACACCTCAAACTTCTTTCTTTTCATACAACTGCACACATGAAGTCCTTACTACTGTTTGAAGGGAATCCTGAGGAACTCGTCGGAGGGTCGGAGCCACAGATACGACATTTCAGCGCATAACGAAGTTACGCAACATTTAAAGCTACATATAAAATCAAAAAGCTGCACTGCAGTGTAATATCAGTATGTGTGTAATAGTACAATATGAATTATTCAGTATTGAAAACGTGTCCTCCTGTAATCTGCCGTCACTCATCAGTTGAGCACCGTCAGATGGACCAATGAAGTCAGACCTGTGTTTTAAAAACATTGATTTGCAGCACCAGTGTCTCTATAATTATTTTGCGTAACGGGTTATTTACTTTGAAGGTATGTGAGGTTTCCGCTGTTCTCTCCTGACCTCTGACCCTTTAAAGGTCTGTGCTGACAGGATTTCACAGGTGATCTCAAGGACCTCGGGTCTGTAATGGTTCACTGACCCACAAAGAATTCACCGTTTTAGTGTCTGTATTTACAGAAAACCACAATGGCCGTTTGACTGATGGCACACCACAACATTTTAAACATTATTCAAAAGTAAATGTGTCATTTCAACACCATCATTTCTTCCGACAGACGACAGTTGAAAAGACTTCTGACAGTGATGAACTTCATACTCTGAGGATAAATGTGGCACCTTTTATGTTTGCATCTGTAATAATGACTGAACTTCTGGGGTGTCGTTGTAGATTTCGCCCCGTACCTGTCTCCTCTCATGTAGTCCAGGCGGCTCTGCATCATGAACTCTCTTCTTCTTCTGTACTCTCGAGCTCTCAGCAGCTGCTGCTTCCTCTCCTCTTTGCTCCAGTATCGACCCTGTGCAGAGGACAGAAACCAGTTTGAAGCTGGTTTAATGAGACTTTGTCATGTTTATTGGGCTCAGAAGCAAAATATAAGGGCTAAAGTACTTCTGTTTTATGTAAACTAGGATTTAATGACAGTTGAAAACGATGTCACAGCATGTTTGTGGCGATGAATCGAGATTTGCTCGTCAGAAAACAAGTAACAGCACATACTGGACATACTTTTGGTTTGAATCTCAGCTCTTTTAGTCCAATGACATGTTGTCATTAATGTTTGCAGACTCTACCTGTTTCATTTCACTGGCAGCGTCATCGTCTGTCGTCATGCCGCTGCGTTCCTCGCGGATCTTCATGGCTCTGGCCTTCAGCAGACGATCTCTGACCGGCCGCTTGGCCACATAACGAGTCCCATCGCTGCGAATCTTTACCTGGACACGAAAAGAACACCTAGCATCTCATGTCAACGGAAGACCAGACATTTAAAGTTTCATCTCTCTTTGAAATGTTTCTGTTGCTGCATGCTGCTGTTGGATCTCTTGCTTTTCTTCGGCCTTGAGTCTTTAAGCTGAATGTAGAAAGTTTATTTTCTATTGATTACGTAGCTCCAGTAGCTCAGTTGTGACGGCATCTTTCAAAAGATTTTACATTTTATGCACAGACACTGAAGGTCTTTAGCTGAAAATCGTGTAAATCACTTGACATCATTTTCAGTGCTTTACAGTAGTGAACCATGTTAAACTGGGCCACAGAGGCCTCTGTATCATTTTGATGAACAACTAATTTCTTTTTTAAATTTTTTTGAATGTCCCGTCCAGCACTGTAGCAATCAAGTAGACCGTTACAGCTTTTGCTATACTGGTCCACTTGATTGACATATTTTATTTGACCTTTGTTATTATTTATTTTTTTCATTTGGACTTATTACAATTAGAACAGAGAAGACGGGGGACAGGGAAAAAGGAAAAAAGAGAGGTTGGGAAGAGAGTTAACAGAAGGAGAGCAAAAGAAAAACAGAGGAGAAGAAGGATGGAGAGAGAACAGACACTGACAACCTGCTTGATCACCTGCTGAGAGGAAAAAAAGAAACCACCAAAAAGAATAAAAACACAGCAGGGAAACAATTAATCTCTTTCCTGGTGATCATAATCAAAAACAACAATCTTGTAGTTGTTATTAAGGCCAGAGGGTTTTCTCAGACATCAAATGATGTCCAGCCTTGTAGGAGAGGAACCTGTGATGAGTCCCAGGATATGCTGGACTGGTCATTTTGCAGCTACTCCACCAGTTTATTCTTTTCCCTTCAGTGTTATTGCACCGTTTACCTTCCACTCCATGCGCTGTGGAGACGCGTTTGGTGATGAGTGAGTCAGTCCAAGAGGTAAGGCCAGTCCTAACCGTGAGGCACCTGCACGGTGGTCCTCCAGGCCACAGGGGGCGCTGTTCACACTCCTGGGGCTTGCCGGCCCACTGCTGCCTGTGGCTACCCCCCTCTCCTCCCCGTCTGCCCTGCCGCTGTCTCTCACTCGGTCCAGGGGGTCCACCAGACCCTCGGAGGGCAGGGTCATGCAGCTCTGATAGCGTTCTAACGGTTTGCTGTGTCTGTGCTGCCTCCGGGTGAAATAGGGGCTCGACTCTGCACTTCCACCTTCAGGCCTGTAGGGGGCTCCACCTGCAGTCATAGAAGTGATGGAAATGATCATCAAAGACCAGAAAGTTTTACACGTTACCCACAAACATCAGTTTAAAGGAAAGTGTTCTTTAGCTCATATGCTTGTTTCTTCATTATAAACCTGTGGAAAGGCTCTTAAAATGACCCCGATATGCTTACAGAGAAAGATTATACCTGCTCTGGAGCTCCGCCCTCCATCAGCCATACCCCTCCTAGAAGCTGACCCCGTTTCTCTGGTCAGAGATCTGATGAAGGCGAAATACATCAAAATATCCACTATTATTAAAACATATCACAAAGGTCAATATGCATATGAAAATAGAAAGAACGCTGATTGCAGCAAAACCAACACCTGAACTTTGAAGGCGTAGAGGGGGTGGAGCTTGAGCCATTTGCAAAGTTTCCATTGGAGGTTTCGTACTTCCTGTAGGTGCTCGGGGAGAAGGAGCAGCTGAGGTTTGAGTGACGCCGCTCTCTGTCTCGGTCCCTCCTGTGACGTCGAGGCGTGAGGGGGGAGTTTAGAGGGGGGAGGCGACTGAGGGGGAGGAGCGGAGGTGGAGAGGTCATGCGTCTGCCTCCTTCATCTTCATCCTCCTGAAGAGGCGGGATCTGTTCGGTGCTGACCAATGGCGTGCTCCGGCAGCTTTCCCCTCCGGTGTTGTAGGCACTGGTGCTGTCTTTGTCATCCGATCGCTCGCGCTCCGGGAGTTCGTTGATGGCTGACAACTCGTGGTGATGAGGATCGTCATTATCCTCGTTATGCAAATCTACAAGTTCAGAAATAGAAATAAATGAACTGTTAAAAATCCAAACTGCTTTGCTTTGTCTAATGACACCAAAGTAAACTGGATACATAAATGATGGCTTCATGATCACAGTTTTTTTCCTAGTATAATTCTGTGTCATAATTCACATGTTTCCTAAAGACGTCCGGATGTTATTTGTTTCCTACCCTGGTGCTGGTTGTTACCTCCTTCAGAGGGTCCTGGTCGGCCCGCTCCACCTGCCACCGTCTCCTCCTCCATCATCCAGGCTTTCAGACATCTCTCCCTGAGCTGCTGCATCTTTTGCGCTCGGAGAATGTTGCGGCACTTAAACTCCAGGTGGCGCAGCTCCTCCTCGATCAACGCCAACTCGTGCTCACTTGGCATCTCTTTGCTGTTCACGTCCACTACCGATTCAGAAGCTGTGCCTTCAGCTTCCTCTGCTGCCTCGTCCCCGTCCTCTCGGCCTTTAACTTCTGCTTCAGTGGTTTCCTTTTCCAGCTCTCTCCGGCGTCTTTCCAAATGTCTCTCATACTGATATTTGATCTCTAACAGCTCTTGGTAACGCTGGCACTCTTCCTCCGTCAGGCCCGGCATCATCATGGTCATTGTCAGAGGCTGGTGATGGTGGTGGTAATGCTGCAGGTTGGACATGAGGTGTAACATCAGATAGAGCTCATTAACTATGATGGTGTGTAACCACAAATACATGTATTGACAATCAGCTTTTTTATTGACGATAAATATGAATAATGATTTCATATTTTCTGAGGATACCCAAAATACAAAGTCTGGGTTTGGGTCCTTTCAGTGCAAAATAATCTACCAGAAACATTTATTAGTATGTTTTTAAATACTAAATCAATGGTGTATCCAACGACAGATCTCAGGAAATGTTGGTGAGATGTGTTACATGTAGTTTGTCAGCTGCTTCACAACTTAAATGTCAGAGAAAAGCTTCAGATGTTTCTGACATGACAGATAGAATTTCCTTCATAGCTGCATTATGGTTGGTAACACAGTACCATTATATCTGACAAGCACTGGTAGGTGTTTGCTTTTGCATTCCCATTTCAGTGGAAGTGTTGGTCCCATGGCTTGTTGCTATGAAACAACTCAAGAGTACCACTTCAGATAACAGCTTTGAGGGTTTCCTGGTGCAGCGTCACAGCTGAGCATGCAGTACATCCCACAGAGAATCTGCCTGCATTATTAGGGACATCTTAAAGAAACGTTTTATTATTCTGCAGTTTTTATAAATCTGTTTTCTTCCGCTTATACAACTCGGGGCCCAGCTACCATAGAGTGAGAGCACATCCTGGACAGGTTACCAGTCTGTCACAGAGTAGTCAGCCATTCACACTCACATGTTACACACATTCTTGGCACATACAGTCAGTTTAAAATGAAACTAGTTAACCTAAACCCCAAAATGAGATTTGCACTGTTGGAAACAACACACAGACTGGATTTGAACCCAGGACGTCCTTGCTGTAAGGCAAAAGTAGTAACTGCTGTACCTCCATGCTGCTCATTTCATAATGCACCATAGAAATCCCAAAGCCAACAGTGCAGGAGTCCATCAGAGTACTCTGATCCATGTCAGTGGTACTCAGTTTCAAGCCCATTGTTTCCTGCAGAAGTATTTTACAAACACCTGACAAATGATCGTGGTCTCCAGGGTAAGACAAACCGTCTGTGGCTGCACAGTTGTGCTGATGTATGTGACTGTTTTCAGACAAAGTGGATAGTACCAGGTTTGGAGCTTTTTATTTAGTGACAATAAGTCAACAAAATGATCACCTAATAGGATTTGAACTTAGTACCTTATGGTGGTGATGGTGGTGAGGACTGTACGCTGCTGCTGCTGTTCCTCCTCCAGCTCCCCAGTCCAGACCTGGGAGAGAGTCAGAGCTGAGCTGGAGATCGCGCAGGTGGAGGAAAGGAGGGGTGATGTCTCCTCGACCATGCCCAGGGCTGGGACCGAGGCCAGGACTAGGTCTAGGACTTGGCCTGGGTACAGAAATATGAGCATGGCAGAAAAACACTTAAAGTCAAATTGTAGCTTGTGAGTTTGTCATTTTTTCCTAATAATTTGAAGAAACTTTCTTTCTCTGGTACCTGGGGCTGGGTCCAGGTCTGAACTTCCTGGTGCTGCCTGGTGTGTTGGTGGTGTTGGTGTTACAGGCACTGGTCTGATCACCCAGCAGGTCATGTTCAGATGTATCCTCATAGCGGGTGCTGTCATCTGTCCGACCCACCCCGCTGTCCAGCTCCTGGCTGTTGGACAGCAGAGGTGCCAAGTTCAGCAGAGGAGGGAGGGGGACCGGTGGCTCTTTGTCATCCTTCTCTCCTCGCTCGCCATCCTCTCCTTCTTCATCCTCTTCATCTTCCACCTCACCGTCTCTGCCTCCCCCTGCTACTTCTAAAGGAAAGGATGACCTGCCTTCTCCTCCTTGGTGGAGCCGGTAGTAGCCAGTATTATGAGAGGAGTTGAGAGAGCATGAAATGTGTGGGTTTGAAGGAAAGTCTGCTCCCTCTAGAGTCAGTTCCATGTCCTCCTCTGGATCGATGGGGTTTTCATTCTGGAAGCAAAGACACACAAGCCAGTCCAGGTGGAAATGAACTAAAGAGGTCAAGAGCCATGCTGCAGCGAGACAAATCCTTTTGTAACAGTTTCTCAGGTTAGGCAACGATTTTCAGCACAGTGTTAGCTCAGTGTGCAGACTGTAGCTGAGGGTTAACAGGAGCTGCACAGCGTCACGCATCACTGAGTACAGAGAGCTAGTTACATTTCCCCACTAGTGTCAGTACAACAGAGTAGAAACGTGCTGCCAGCTCCATTCTTGGGTTATAATGGGAGTATTCTGTGGGAGCTGCTGTAACAGGTTTGTTGTTGACAAGAAAAATGAATTCATGTGACTTTAATGTGCTTTATTGACGCTGCAGATTTCTTATTAGAGAGCTCATGCATCAGTGTTTCCTTATGAAATTGATTTTTTGACTTTGACTAATGTCAACGTTGTACTGTCGTCTGTTAAAATCTGCACACAGTACTGATTTGTTGAGTGTGTGTGTGTGCATGTGTGTGTGTGTTTAAACCCTCACGCTTTCAGAGGCTTGGTTGTTTTGTCACTGTCTACATAAATTCTCATTGTTAGCTAAAAACTATTAAATGAACACTGAAATGTGTTGTGGCCCAGCGACTTACTCAAAACCCACAGAAACCAGCTGGTTAGGAAGGCCACCTGAAGATGGTAAATATTTATAATGAGAGATATTTCAGAGCTCCTAAAGTCTAAAAATGTATTTTATGTGATTGGACTGAAGAGGGTCTAATCCACTGTAAATATGAGCCTTTATTTACAAGAGCTTGGACTTTTTGTGAGCATCTTGACAGAAGGAATATTTTACCTTCATTTTCCTCTGTTGATCCATTTCTTCCCTTTTCAGCTCTGAAACCCACTTTTTTCCCCTCCTGTGGCATTTTACGAGTTTTTATAGGGATTTTCTTTGTTTTTATCATTTATTTTTATCTTTTTATTGATTTATTTTTATTCATTTTAAGAGGTGTGTTCATCTACTATTCTTTGTTTTATACAGTCATTATAAAAAGCTTTCATATTTGCACTGATGCCTGCGGCGTGTGACAGAGGCAAGAGGTAAACTGGCTCCTCATCTGCAGGAATGTGATGGTCAGTAACTGTAGTGCAGACGGCAGCATCCAGATGTTTTATTCTGATTAGACAGATGGGTGTCAGAACTAAAGCAGCCATAGTTTGTCCATTGAATAAAAGAAAATATTGCTTAGAATTTTCCAGAAAGATGAATCTTGTGTTTTGATCGTCTCTTTTCTTTGTCATATACACTGGAGTCGGCTGTTATCAGTGGCTTTCTTAAACCTCACTCTGAACTTCCAACATTGATCTTTTAGGTTTGTTGGACATGTGATCGTTTGTGCCGACAGCGTGTTGATGTTTATTCCACAGTAGGAAGTGCGAAACAGGATGTTTGTGGATTCTAATGCTTTTATTGTTACGTATGCTTTTTACATGATTTTACACACGAGTTACATGATGGTGGAATGAACTGCTGCATGCATGATATATGCAAAACATAAACGAAGACATGCAGATGTCATAAATGTGTGTGTTGGTAACTGACTGACGGCTCACTCGTCTGGTTGATGTGAGTACACACACACACACTCTGTGAACATCATCCATAAGTATGTATGTGCAGGTGTGTTTGAGCTGACGTGTGAATATGGTGGGCTGCCGTTCTTCCTCTGTCAGCAGATATGGACACACTGTGGGACCTGCTGTCATCCCAGAGACATTTATCATGGCAGTGTGTGTGTGTGTGTGTGTGTGTGTGTGTGTGTGTGTGTGTGCCAATGGCTGATACATTTACAGCTCAGTGATGATCAAAAGGAAACTAAAGGTTTTGCCTAATTCATGTGACCCTGAAACATTATATGGTGTATTTCATTATGATTGTAGCGAGACAGGAAAGGTCACCAGAGCTCCAGACTTAATATTTGAACAAAAAGATCAATTTACTGTCAACCCAGCTGTTGGTTTTCCATCTGCATGGGTCACAGACTGGTGGATAGAAGCAGCAAACACATATCGTTCCTGTTGGAGGAAACCAGGACTGTAAGCACGCTGTGAACTAGAATGTGATTTTTATGAAGGTTTCCTCTCATGTCGGCCACCCACAGCAGCACAAGTGACAGAAAGTAGGTTAGTAAACTGGGCTGCAGGCGAGCTGAGTGATGAAACAGGAGCGACACTGTTCAACCTGAAGTTACAGAGCTCCTGTTCTGTTCCCGAAAAGGAAGGAAAGCACTGTCATTTATTTATTTACACACTGGTTGAATCAGGATTATTTTATTAACTATTGAGCAAATTCAAGTGGTTGAAGAGTCTGACTAGGATGCATTATGGACACAACACCAGGACAGACCGAGGAGGGACTGGATAGATGATGAATCAAAGTTTGTAGGATTCATCCTCTGGGGACAATTTAGTGCCCTTTAGTGTTTTTAAACACAGTTAAAGGGACCTTCATCTGTGTTAAAGAGGACTAGTACTCATCAGTAGAAGTATGTGCACTTCTTTAGGAGGCTGGTTGAATGGTGTTGCTACCTCTATGTCGGGCCTGGCCAGCAGCAGGGAGAAGTTGATGCTGTCCTCTCGGGTCAAAATGGCCACGGCTTCCTCCCTGTTCTGAATATCCACGCCGTTAATCTGGAAGAGAAGAGAGGAGTTATTTTAGACTCATTAGAAGGAATAAAAAAGGTAGCTGTCTTTTTTTAAACTAGTCTTTGGTTAAATGTTTTTTTATTTTAAAATACCCACACTGGTGGATTTCCCACACTTGTAGGGAGACAGCACATCTGTTTTAAAGGGCCTTCCTCCCTGTGGGGATGGATGTCATGGGAACTGGTGCTTGCATCATCTGTCCACAGCAGGATTACCATGGTGATGGTGCTGCTGTTCTATTCTTATCACATCGCAGCTTTACCTTTAGCCCGACACTGTTTTCACAGGGTCGTGAGTCGGCGGGTTGAGAGTAGAAATGTCAGGAAGATAAATTTTATTCATATTTGGCTTTGACAGGCAAACTCTGAGAACAGTCAGATGTTAAAAGGCTTAATTAAACTTCCACTTAAGCCACCTCAGACAGTAAAGTGGGAGACTACTACTACTCAGTCTTTGTCACATGTAATGAATTTTGAATTTTGTATCTCTTTACATTTTTTGGTGGAATAGTCTCCGAAATTTCACCCGTCCATCTGCGGCACTCATGTTCTCATGCTGTTACTTGTTCTCTTAGGTTTAGAAATAATAAGAGTCTATTCTTATTGGGCCAACGGCATTTCAAGGAAATGCAGTCAATAGGTTGCTGGTTCAATGCCAGATGCTGGCACGCTGGAGCCACCGGAGATTATTCTGTGAGCAGGTGTTTCCTGTCTGGATGGGCACGACAGTAGAAAACGTTAAAGGCAGGCTGTAAGCTCCCATCCAATCAGAAGGTACGGGGAATTCACTGTGCAGTATCACATATGAGGCTGTGGAGTTTGGGGGCTTCCCATGAAGAGGAAATCTAAATCAGCATTAAGGATTCAACAATGATAAGCAGACAGTAGCTTCAGTGTGAGGTTTTCATTAGTTAGCACTGCGTAAAGCATGAAGAACCACACGTGAAACGGATCAGCCACAGACTCCATGTGCTTAAAGCTCCTGCAGACGGCCCAACCTCACGGTAGCCCAACAGCGGTTGGTAAAGTAGTGACAGCCTCTAATGTGCTCATGTATGTTTGTAGGTCTGCGTTTGGTGGTGGGAGGGCTGTGGAAGCACAGCTCATTTACCACTTATGTGAGGCTTGATCGTGCACCGCAGAGATGTCCACAATTTAAAATGACTTGTTCAATTTAGGCACTTAAAATACTTTATTGTTAAAAACACAGTTGTTGTTTTATTAAGCTTTGTTTACTTGGTTTCCATGGTGCTGTCTCCACATTTCCTCTGTCGGGAAAAATGCCTGCACATATTTCTGATATGAAGAGATTTATTGAGTCATCGCCGGTGATGGCAGCCTGGGCATCGATACGCCATCAAGCAGGTCGTTTTAAGCTCCGAGTTTGTAGGTGACGTGTTTGTGTTTTTTCTATTTATACCATTTTCATTTGACAGCTTTTCAGATTGCAGTGTCCTTCTCATTTCCTTTGTTGGTCTGCTCTTGTCCTGTTTTTTGATTCCCCTACTGCGAGTCCCGTTTTCACTTAAAGCACGGAGCTGTCCTCGCTCGCCTTCTCTGGGATCCTTCTTCCTGTTTTCACATTTCAAAACTTGACATCAGGCTTTCACACCTTCTTCTTTCTCCTTCCTGCATCATGTTGGCAGCAGGAGCTGACTGTTTGTTATTTGAGTCTATATTCACTCTGTAACAGATTACAAACAACGTCTGACTCAAATTTGGTTCCTTTTTAGTCTGGACTCGAGGTTAATTACCTTTATTTTACTGCGTCTCACCATCACTGTGTTTTAGAGCAGCTGTTTCATATGCACAGCGTTCATGCACAAGAACTATAGAATGAGATACATTCAGATTGACTGCCAGCTGTGTTATGCTGGTCTCTATTCTCTGACAAACAGAGAGGAACTGTTGGGGTGCATGGGTCGTCGACCCAGACTTCTGAGTGTTCATTATTAAACGACAAAGAAAGTCGCCTTGATGCGACTTTTGTTGTGATTTGGCGCTATATAAATAAAATTGAATTGAATTATTATTGGACTTTGATTTTTGCTTTGTTTATCACTTCCAGTCGTTTGGTTTCTTTGTCACAGTTGTGTTTTCGGGTTCTGTTCTGTTGCTGTATCGCTGTGTCGCTCTACGTCTCTGTTCCCTCTGTTGCAGTGCCTGCCTGTGAGTCTGTGTTATGTTTCCTGTTTTACTTTGAAAGTCCGTGTCTCATGTTAATGCGTCTGGTTTTGCTTCCTTTGTCTCGTTAGGCCTGAGTTGCCCCAGCTGTGTTTCCCTCCTGTTACCCTTTCCCTGATTGCTCCCTCTGTGTATTTAAGCCCTGTGTTTCTCTGTGTCGCCATCGATCCTTATCGTGCTGTGTGTTCTGTTTGTGTAAGTTTACCTTGGAGTCTTAGTTTTGGTACCTTTTTGGAGTTCAGCATTAAAGCTGTATTTAAGTTCACCTTTTGTCTCCGAGTGTCTGCACACAGCCTTCAGGAGCAGCGGTGGAAGCGCAGGGTGACATGTTGTCTCCCCCACCATTTCTCTCTGGCAGTCTATTTTTAGGGAAGCAGTAACTGGGCTGCTGACAGCTCGCTCTGATTGGACAGAAGTGTCCCAGGGGTCGCAGGTATAAATTTACATAGTTCGATCTGAGTCTGTTTTAACCCTCACAGTCATTAAATCTGGGAGAGGACACGTTTGTGCTTTATTTCTGGAGGACGTGTTTTTGACTTACCTGAAGGACGAAACTCAAAATTTCAAACCAGTTAAAAACAACACCTGTGTTTATTAATAACTGTGCTCTGTAGAAAGTGTGGACGTGTTTCTTAATCACCTCCCTTTTGTTTTGAGTCTGCGTACCTGCAGTATTCGATCGCCCTCTCTGATGCGTCCGTTCTTGGCTGCGATGCTGTTTGGATTAACCTCGCATGAAAGTGAGAAGTGATACATTACCTCATAAGTTAGGAAAGAGATGCATTAATAATAAATAAATTAATAAATACATGAGTAAGTCACTATAGGCTGGCCTAATTAATAGAAATTAGGACAGGCTGGTTCTAAGAAGTAATGAATGAAGTCATTAAATGAGCGGTAACACTGTAGAACACCGTGAATAAGGCGCAGGTACCCTGTACTTGCAGGCAGCAAGTCAGGTTTTAGCAGGAAACAATAAAATAATTACGCTGTTAGACCACATGTACCCTGTGATTATGCGCAGTTTTGTTTTTAGTTTTACAGGAAACAATAAAATAATAACAAAAAATCAAATTTTAAGTACTGGGTCATTTCATGGTAAATTTCCAGAAAATCGAGCAATATTTCCCCATTTTACATCTCATGTACCCTGTAAAATCATAAGTACAGGGTACTAGAACCTTAGTCACTGCATAACACAAAGCACACCATAGAAACTACAGGATACTTACAGTGTACTTGTTTTATTGTTTTCTGCAAAAGCCTGACTTGCTGCCCTCAAACTGCACATAAGTACAGGGTACTTGTGCCTTATTCGAGGGTCGTGTTATAAAGTGTTACCAAATGATGTACAGAAAAACTACTAGAGAGAGAGTTTAGAGAGTGAATTAGTAAATTTACTAATGACTTTCAAATAAAGGGCTAAAAGAAGATAGGTTCCTGTCTCCTGTTACCTCCCCAACATAAATGCCAAGATCCTCCTCATCATCCGTCCTGTAGCAGACCGTCAGTCCCAGCTTCTCCTGCTGGCTGGACTTGTACAGCTCCACCTCCTGCAGGAAACACAGGTAACAGTTAGATGCTTCCTGGTGAGCCTCGCAGCTCTTCATGTAGCTTTGTTTGTTTGTTGATTCTGCAAGTGTGAAGCAGTTATTATCATGAATATTATCTGAGTGGCTCCCGTCTCCTTTACAGCTCAGTGTAAAGCTGAAACGGTCCAACATGACTTGCTTGTGAAAAATCTCACTGCTCTTTGTATCTGAACATTTGAAATACTGTTGAGGTCCATCCACTCTAACAGAGACCCAAATGCTTTTCTAAAGTTACTGACCCATAACCTGAAACTTCACGCAGACCTGATCAGATAAAGTTTGTGCTATCTGCTCTGTTCTTTCACTGTATTTCATACGCTGACACCCAAAACTTGCTAATAATTGATACGTGACAAATATGTTGAAGGGTGAGAGCATCCATGTTTGTGAGGGGAACAAGAGGGCAAATAAAAAGGTTAGGAACGATAATGAGGTCAGAAAAATGGGATAAAAACGATTAAAATGTCTGATCAAACTGACTTTGAACAGAAACCTTATTGAAGGATAAAACTGAGCAGACAGAGCAAGTGAGCGCTCTTCAAAGACCACCGCAAACCATCAATAATAAGATGAGGCTTGTAAAGACCAGTTAAGACCATCATATATCCAGCAATCACCTCACTGGTTTTAGCTGGAGGGCATCAACAGAGGAAATGGACAGACAGGAGAAGGTGATTTAGGAAGGAAATGAAGGATGAAATTCAAGGAAGGCAATTAAATCTGGAGATAAGGATGTAAGTAGGGGGGGCACGCTATCTAACGATTGTAATTTGAAGAACTGAATGACAGAGGAAGTCTCTGATATACCAGCTGGAAAAGACGTTTCCACTTTGCTGACCTCTCTAATGACCAAACTGTCATTTGTCTGAGGAAACAGTCAAACCAGTGCAGCAGAAACAAAGAAAAGCGTCCATTCAGCCTAAAACAGCGGCCCCTTAGATATTTATACACCAAAAATGTGACGGATCTGACCTTTACTCACAAAATAAGTCATTTTGTTTCAGTCCCGCTCTCGATGGCCTGATTTTTGCTGCACAGGTATAAATGTCTCAATTCTTATATTTTTTACTTCAAGTGATTTTTTTTCGTCTCTGACATCTTCCTCGTCTTTTATCGTGCTCCCTTTAAAAGAACGATCATTTAACTGGTTCCACCATGAGAAAAGGACAATGCAAAAATACTAAATCTGATACTGATAAATATTCTACACAAGTTAATTTCATAAATTAAAAACAGACTAGTATCAGAGTACTAATGAACTACACCGCAGTCATGTGAGGCTGAGGTCAGCAGGGAGGAGGCTCAAAGGCACACTGGACAGGGATGGGAGCAGCTCGGTGTCCCACCAGAAGAGCTGGAGGCGACTGCTGAAACCCGTCCTGGATGAGCAACAGAAAATGTGGATCGATGGAAATGTCGCCCACAAAGGTGCATGCAGAGTGAGCGCAGTAGACAGTTTAGTTTGGACTCAAATAGAGAGTGTGCTACTTTAAGTCTTAATATGCATCAGTGTGCAAAATTATCTCCAGACCAACGAACAAAGATTTGTCTCGGAGACGTAAACTACCGTCTCCTACGCTGCAGTCAAATCCATCCACTGTGTGGCTCATATGGATCAAATTAAAATGTGAACACAGCCAGGCTTTTCAATGTGTTTCAGTCTTATTCTGGATATCCTTCACATGCAGTGAAACAGTGAATGGTATCTTCTGTCTTGCTTTCACAGGGGAGACACGTGATTGAAAATGCATGAAAATTGAGTCTTTGCTCTGAGCTGACATGATGAACCACAGCTGGGAGCCCTGCTTTATATTCCAGACGTATTCATCAGGATAAGTGACTTGCATGTGGCTTTGTGCATGTATTTTTCATGGAGTCAGAAATTTGCCTCTGGGTATGTGGCGGTTCCTCTCAGGATAAGGTCCAGTGCTTAAAAAAGGTTGACAACCATTGTGTTAGTGAATGGGAAAAACTGCCGAAGGAATTTTTGGAACATTTTCATTTTGTGTCATTTGGTTGTTGGAAATGCAGCTGAAGCTTTCTCACCTCATATTCCAGGTCATCCTGCCTGTCCACCTCGTGGTTGGATACATCAAAGTAGTCATTGGGGTCGTTGTATTCAAACACACAGCTGGAGACAGAGAGGTGGGAGACAGAGGAACCGATCACCATCGTGTCCAGTGTTTGAGACATTTGTGGAAAGTTTTAAATCAATGTTGTTTTAGTGTGAAGAAATGACCACGAGTCAGAACGTACAACTCATTGATCTCATACGGCACTGCCAGGTGAGGGAGGGGAGGTGATGGAGGAGGTGGTGGGGGAGAGGAGGAGCCTCCCTCACCATGGTGGTGGTGGTGATGGTGACCTCTGCTTCTCCCCAGGGTCAGAGTGTTCTGGAAACTGATGTCAGTCTGCGTTGCATTGTCAACACAGTCAGGGATCGCCACCATGGCAACAGAAGAGACGGAGGAGCTGACCGTCCCGTTACCGCACACCAACGTACCTGAGGAGGAGGCGCAGGAGATTCAGGAGCACAGATGACGGAGGGAGCCGAGTTTAAACTGAAACTCTTTGGACAAACTGAAATTTACACGTTATAATATTTTGTGATGATTTGAAGATGTCCCACATGGAACCACGTCCAAACAAACTGTATCCAAACAAGTAGTTATAATTTGGGGTGCTTATTGCTAACCCAGGCTTATCATGTACAGCAGAAAGATGTGAAAAGTGTAACTCACGTAGACGTGTTAAAAACTGCCCTTCCTCATTAGACTCTAATATTAGAATGATTGACTTTATAGCAGAAATAAATGTTAACTGGGTTACACAGTCCTATCCTTTTGGTCACTTCTAGCTCCAACCTTTCATTTTGTCTTTGTCTTACTCTTCCAACTGTGAACCTGAGAATGTTTTCTAAGGAGCTTGGAAAGAAAAGCACCCGGACTTCTTTAAGTTGCTTGAAAACGTTTCACCTCTCATCCGAGAAGCTTCTTCAGTTCTAGGGTCAAACGGTGGAGAGTCCCAGATTGGTGGTGCATGATCAGGTCAGCGAAATCAAAGGAGCAGCTTTGAGCTACAACCTTCAGAGGTGGCGTCTAACATGATGAAGAGTTCAGACGTCCTGCTATCACACAAAGTAGCAGTCCATCTGAAGCCAAACGCTGCCTTCACATTTCAGGCTTTGCTTTTTCTCAGATTTACTCAGCTGACCTTCAGAAGCTCTACAGAGAACTGGAAATCTCACCTTTTTGTAGAACACCATAAACCCAGACTCCCAGCATTTACAGACTATTTGCACCTGTGATCTGTTGCTCACCAACATTTTCGTCCACATCAGACCTGCACTGTCTTTTCTATCTGCTGGAGATTTTGCTCACAAACACAAATCACCTCTCCGCCCTCAATAACAGCTGCATTACATTTATAAGTCTTTTATCCTGTCTTCCTTCTCTCACCCCAACCGGTCGCAGCAGATGACCCCACCCCTCCCGGTCACAAGGTTTTGAATCAAACCATGATACTGGCCTTCACTAAGTCCTGCTGTGGTGGCTGATTTAGAGTCTAATCCGGGCTAACTGACTGATATGAAAGGACCAAGTGGCAGTAGATGCGTTCACTGGCTGTGGGACCTTTCGATTGCCTTGCTTTCACTTTGCAGTTGTCTGAAATGTTACCTACTGATGGTCTTTTCTTTTTCCCCACCGTCATCATGTGTGGCTCACAGGTGACTGTATGTTTTTCATAGTAATATTGCACAATATTGCATACATGTGTTTTCATCAGCAACTGTTTGCTCGAGTAACTGAAGTGAGCAGACTTGAAAGGAGGCAGGTGACGTGAGTGATAGTGAAACAGAGGCACGGATATTAAAACGCTGCAGTTACATCAGAAAAGATGGCTGAACTGCAGCAATGACACGAATATTTGATGCTAAGAGCGAGAGAGATGAAAAGTTTAAAGAAATGAGGGAGAAAGACCAGACAGATAAAATATCACAAGCGGGAGCTGCAACATTAGCTTAAATGAGGCAGAACGAAAAGAAAAGGATGAAAAGATTAGCTGAGATGTAATGAGGCAAGAATATGGGAACGGTGAAAGGGCGAGCATTAAGTGTGGTTTGGGCTAAAAGTGAGGAAGAGAAGTGAGGATGAGACGGAAAAAGACGGGAAGAAAGGAAAAAGGATTTGTGTCTGACAGAAACACAAAACTTCAAAGACAGGAGGAAGCACCTGTGAAAGAAGCAGGTAAAGCACTGACACGGTCTGTGCTCTTGCATGTGTCTAATATCTGATAAACTGTTTACCTTTCCTCCTGTGACTTTTGCACCCCAGCCCAGACTGGCTCAAAGGCTCCTGGGAGTTTTGTGATCGGTCTAGCGGCAGCTGAGAGGGTCTTCTTCCTCTGAGCTAAAGAAGAATGCAGGTTTATCCAGCTTCATTTATATGCAGACAATGAACGCATGCAGAATAAATTAAGTTCACAAGGAAAACAAAAATCAGAGACGGTGATGAAATGTGTGCAGACACAATAATTTAGCATCATATCACAGACGTTTGGGTCGCTGCTGATCTACAGAGGTCATTCAAAGCACCACAGCTGCAGCACTTTGCACTTACAGCAGGACGGAAACCTTTATAAGAATGTCAGCCTCTGTCGCCCACTGAGTGTCTGTGGGTCAGTCACAGCCCATTTATAAGTGATTGTTACACAATGAACGCCTTCCTGGAGGGTAGAATGGTTGTCTATGTCAATAGTGTCTGATGTCACACTGCTTTCTGAGCTGCAGCTGAAGTTTAGAGTTCCAGCAGCTGCAGATACAAGAGAAGTTTAACCCAGACCGACAGCTTCAGTCTTCAAAGAACAAACTGTAAAAGCATCATGAGATTCTGTTACAAACAGATCTGAATGAGGAAACACTAAAAGAGTAAAGTGTGACTGAACAGACAAACCAGAAGGATGCTGGTTTGATTTATCTGCTCTTATATTTGAAGAGCAGGGAGGAGAAATGTTGTTATTCTGCTGTTTGTGGTGCTAAAGGGAAAAGTCTGCCTGCAAAGCAGTGAAATATCTTTATGTGCAGTAATGAGACCAGCAGGAAAAGCTGATCATCTGTGGGGCGGTGCAGTAAATACAACAACAATCTACTTTCAGAAATACAAGTCTGTCATTTTTGTGCCGTTTAGTTATTAGGATTCACCTCTAATATCAACAGCAGATGTTCGTATATGATGAGTTTTTGAAACCTCGTGCTGAATATAAAATAGCAGAGTCTAATATTTCATATTCACGTTTCCTGACAATGAAAGTGGAAGCATGGTGATGAGTCAGAAAAGCTCCCGACAAACCAGGACCAACCGCAAAAGGAATAATGAGTCAGACGAACAAAAGCTGTGATTAATGAATCGAATTTAGAAATCAGGTGTTTGAGGAATCTGATTAAGTAAAATGGTGGCGGTCGAGCACCGGAAAAAGGTTTCAAGGTCGACTAATAACCAGGATAGAGCACGCCGGGGTCTCTGTGGGTTACCTGAATGAATCCGTTTGGTTTTTAAAAGCTTTGTGAGTCTAACAAACGTTTTTTCCCTAAATACATTTTTAATAAAACTTTTCAAAATAAAATCAGAAAATGACAGAAATCAGGAAAAAGGAGTAGTCACTTGATTATAGTTGGACGATTATTGTATTTTGTAGGAGGAAGTGTTGCATATAATAGAAGATGGAGACATTTACGATAGACACAGCTGGAAATCTGCTCCAGCTCTGATTTTGTCCTGAGGGAAGTCTGCACACAGAGCCTGATGAAAAAGAACTCAGACAGCCTTTAGCCAAACTCATGGACATGGATTTGGATTAAAATCAATAAACAAAAACACATTTAAAACAAGGAGGAAAAAAGAAAAGAATAAATTCTACTTTATTTAATTCAAGCAGGATCTTTTTATTCTTTGAGTTGTGTTAAACTATTTTCTTGTATGAAGAATCAACATCTAATCTGATGCTTATCTTTGTTAAAAGCTCACTAATACTGGATGTGTTTAATGTTGTGGTGTTTTTCACTATGCTTCATATATATGTGTATATATAACCTCTGAGCACAGATCCATAGAGGCTGGGGTCTATCACACCAGGCAGGACCCCAGCCTGTGTAAAGATGCCCTGAGACAATCCAGCACATAGCAGCAGGGTGCAAGATGCTAGCAGGCAAGGCATACATGGAACGCCATAACCAAGTGGCCGGTGTACAGAAACATCTGTGCCGAGTATAACCTGGAAGTCCTGAGGTCAAAGTGGGAGACTTTGACCTCAGGAGGTGATGGAGAGTGACCGAGCTAAGATCCTGTGGGACTTCCAGATACAGACGGACAAAATGGTGGCTAACCAACCGGACATAGTGGCGGCAGACAAACAGAAGAAGACGGCTGTAGTTGATGTAGCGGTTCGCAATGACAGCAACATCAGGAAGAAGGAACACGAGAAATACCAAGAGCTCAGAGAAGAGCTCGAGAAAAATGTGGAGGGTGAAGGTGACGGTGGTCCCCGTGGTAATCGGAGCACTCGGTGCGGTGACTCCCAAGCTAGGCGAGTGGCTCCAGCAGATCCCGGGAACAACCTCGGAGATCTCTGTCCAGAAGAGCGCAGTCCTGGGAACAGCTAAGATACTGCAGGACCCTCAAGCTCCCAGGCCTCTGGTAGAGGACCCGAGCTGTGAGGGGACGAGGTGGGAACTTTCTTGGTGGGTTCTGTTTAGAATGACTGCTGCTCGGTCACTTACTGAACTTTGAACCTCTCTGATCTTATTAAAGAGAAACAGTGACAGAGCCCAACAGAAAACTGAAGAAAACACTCCGCTTATTTATTCTTTAATAAAATATTCCAAGCCAAGTCTTTCCACCTGTCACTGTGTAATATTCTACTGAAGGCTTTTTATTTAAAATGTTGTTCCTGTGAGATTAAAGGTTTTGGAATCAGAGGTGGAAGCTGTATTGTTAGAGTAAAGGAAGGTGTTGAAACATGGAGGCAGTGAATACAGAAAGCATAAAATGTAGATGTGGAAACATGAAAGAGAGCTTCTGGTTGCTCAGAGAGCTGGCGCACAGTTATCAGACCTTCCTCCGATAAATCAGTTATTAAAAACTGTGTAGGCGGCAGAGTGGGAGGAAATATTCTCTATCTGTCATCAGCTTTATGGGAGTGGAACCGTATTAAAGATGACAGATAGAAGGCGGATGGAGGGAAGCGGGACAGCAGGCAAAGAGGAAGAGAAGTCAGACACGGAGGAGGATCACTGGAAGCTGACGGATGGCAGCAGTGAGATCTACCTTTACGTTTCCGTGTCTGTCCATCGGCCGCAGGGAGCTACTCCAGCCTTTCTGCTAAGAGAGAGAAAGACACAGACTGATGGTCAGTGAGGTCACAGAGACGCCCTGGAGTTTGTCCAGGAACAGAAAAAGAGACAAAATTCCTTTTTTTTCTTTTCTTGTCTAACACATGGAGAGATTTAATGTTTCTGAAGGGTTTTCCACAGTTTAGGTGTAACATTCCTCATTGGCTGCACTGTGTTTAAAAACCACTCAAATATTTCATTTTTCCGCCTGTTATTTTATAAAGGCTATAAAATAAAAGGCGCACAAACACAATCAGGGTCTAATGCACACCTCTGTTGTTGCTGATTTTATGCATTTGTAATAATGATGCGGTCAGTGTGTGTAGAAGTACTCTGTCTGACTGCTTGAAACACTTCTGCTTTTTGCTCTGTGTGATGTCATCGTGAGGTGGTGTAAGAAGCTCCACCCACCTGCTGTTTGTGAGGAGCAGCCAAACAAAAGAAGAGAAGAAGAGAGGCTGAACTGAGGGCTGCACTAAAGGAGCAGACTAAGGAGCATTACATCCATCTATTCATTTTCTTCTGCTTATTCAATTCAGGGTCGTGTGGGGGCGGAGCCTGTCTGGGGCTGGGGGCACACCTTAGTCAGGTAGCGTCTCAGGGCTGACACAGAGCCACAGACAAACATTCACAGTCACATTTACTCCAACCTGACTGCATGTCTTTGGACTGTGGGAGCAAGTCGGAGTACCCGGAGCGCTATGATGTGCTGGAAATGAGTCGAATAGACGTCACTAAGATGATGGCAAACCACTGTTTTGCCTTTGTGCTCTGGCACTTTACAGATTTATAGCCATGTTCGACAGAATCTTTCTGACAAGCTGAGCTTAAAACAGGAGCTTCTGCTCCGCTGAGGATCTTTGTGGATTTTTGGTGTCGCTGTTGGAGAGCTGTGATCAAACACTTCTCCCGGTTTTTGTTTTGGTCTGGATCAGAAAAGGAGGCGTCTCACAAACAGGACGTCGCTCCTGTCTGTGTTCAGCTTTTCTATCACAAATCAGTTTTCTCACCTTTCAACATCTGAAACTCAACATCTTCACCTGCACTAAACATTTTTTCTCCATCTGTGTATTTTTACTCAATTAATTACAGTTTAATTACTTTTGGAATTATTCATAACTGGTATTTTTTCAAGTTATTGTTCGGGAACAACATGCAGTACTCCTATCCTGTACTCTGAGGGTAGCCTTCAGTCATTTTAAGCTATTCATGCAGTGTTAGGAAGACGCCACCCTCAACGTTACAAACTGAACCAAAAGGCTCAGATGACATCAGAAAAGCGCCTCTGCTGCCTCACAGCAGGACGGTCCTGGGTTTGAATCCACGGGCCGGCTGTGTGGGTTCTCTCTGGCTCACAGTACTCAGTCATGGGCGTGAGCATGAATGGTGCCCTCTCTGTGTTAGCCCTGGGAGGGGCTGGCGATCTGTTCACAGTGAACCATGAGCTTTACACTGAGTTCATTCATGAAGCATTTCTGCTTATTGATGCTGTTTTAAATGATTATCAGACAATTATCTCCCGTTTAGTGAGCAATCAGCAGCAGGAAGATGTGCAAACATGGCTGTTGTAGCATTTTGCACAAAAATATAAAATAGCAGAAAACCTGTTTTTATGTGATGTCACAAAGTGCAGCATCGTTCCTGTTAGCATTTTTAGCCCTGGTGAAAACATTACCACTAAGTAACCTCATGGTGGACATTATGATGGGACCTGCTCCACGTCCAGACTTCAGGTGTAGTGCCACATGTTACAGCACACAAACTGTCAAATGAAACCCACACAGTGTTTTGCACACTTAAGGCAGAACAGACGCCAATTTACAAGCTAGCCGCTCACCTCTAGTTGGCTCCCGCCTCAATCAACAGCTCGTGACAAGCATTTACGCAATGAGCTGCACACATTAGCATAAGTAATACAGCTGTAAGCAGAACAGAGGGTGTGCAGCCGTCACTCGGGGGAAGATATTAAAGGAAACACCTGCTTAGAAATGAACATGCAGGTAATTATTTATGAGAATGTTCAGTGTTTCTACAGGTATGTGCTGTAATAATTAATGCACTGTATCTATTAGCTGCTCAGGCGTGCTGGAGTCAACACTCATCAGATTAATGTGTGCAGACACACACTCATCAAACTAATGCCTGGAGACACACATGCAGGAAGCAACTAAACGTACAGCCTAACCTGCTACTTCCAGGTGAGACACACCAGCTCATGAATACATGCATGGACCCACACAGACACACAGACACACACTCCTCCTCCTCCCTGCCTTTGTTTCAGAGCTAATTGTTATGCATTACATGCCCTCTGCAGGTTGTCTGGCAGTGTGTGTGTGTGTGTGTGTGTGTGTGTGTGTGTGTGTGTGTGTGTGTGTGTGCGCGCATCTGTACGTGTTTGTCAGTGAACATGAGGCTTGAGATGGTCAATATCCAGTCAATAATCACAATCATCTATCAGGCTCTCTGTTATTGTGTGTTTCATCTCCCATTAAACACGCCTGCCTGGAATCTCTGCACTGACTAAAAACATTTCTGTGTGTGTGTGTGTGTGTGTGTGTGTGTGTGTGTGTGTGTGTGTGTGTGTGTGTGTGTGTGCATATGGGACACAAACATTTGCTCTTTAGTGTGTTGTACAAAGGCTATGAGCTCATGTTTAAGTGTCCTGTGTTTTAACGCTTGTTGGAAAATAACTGAGCGATTTGGACTTTTTTGAAGAGCACCATTAAGTCCTTTTATATGACTCTGAATGTTTCACATTTAAATAAAGTAATGAAGTTTTAAGGCAGAATGTTTCTATTTAATTATTTCACGTTGCAGATTTTATATTTAAACAGTTGCTTTTTGGTTTTTAAGTTGAGCTGCGTGTGCGTGAGCGGCGTGCGCGTCTTAGCTGTCACCACTGATGGCACGGCTGATGAGCACGCTGGCGTCACTGTGTTTGTTTGTGTGGATGTGGAAGTTGACTCTGAGTGTGTGATTTTCTTGTCCATGATAATTACAGCACTCAAAACAACCTCCCCCCCCCCCTGCCGCGCTCCGGCTCATTACGGCGGCGTGCACGTGTGGCTACAGGACGATGACAATACTCGTCCCGACTGGGCTCTGCCACATTAGGCAGACAGAAATCACAGCTAAGTGGAGTGTGAAATTAATAATTGAATGAGAGAAAAGAGCTGACTGTTGCCTTTTGTTGGAAACAGCCCTTCTACTTTTCCCGTGAGAGAACCCCGACATCCGATGGAGCTTTCAGTTCAGCTGGATGAATCTCCATCAGAAGCCTGTTGTGTTTAAGATGGATTATTGATTGTATTCAACAAGTGGAAAGCATTCCTAAAATCATCCTTTTTAACCCTGTGGGGGAGACTCCTTTGCTGTTTGGCTCCCGACTTCTTCAGCCAATATTAACAAAGAACACATGATGTGTTCCTTTTTAATTAATAGGCGCAGCAGGTTCAGTTTGTCGAGAAAAACAAATGTGTTCTCCCATAAACAGAATCGGGTTTACAATCCTTCTGCTCACATAAAAGGCCCCATCTTATCTTAATGACGTGATAGTACCATAACACCAAATTAACAAAACACCAACCCTAAAACCATCACAGGAAGCTCAGCATGAAGAGTGCAGTTTTAGGCATGTGAAGAACACAAACCTTTAAAAAGATGACTGGACTCTATTATTCCTGCACTTGGGCTCAACGTTTAGCACCGGCTGACACAAACGGCCGTCACAGCCAAGTCTGAAATGGGACTTGACGTGCAAACAGGCAGCAGAACTGATTAGAGCGAAAGTAGAGACGAGTAAAAGCTGCCACTGAAGCAGACGGTGCGCTGAGACTTTACAGGCCTGCTGGGCTTTTGAGTAAAATGACTGCCATCAGCTTTAAGCTGCTCTGATCGTCGTGGCACGTGGAGCCGCCGGTGACTCCTTTTATTGTTCTGTATTGTTGTTGCCGTGTTTTCAGTGTTTCCGTTTGCATCAGCAGCTCCTGGGGCTTCAACACGTTTCTTCTCTCTGCTCATTAACTATTTACTGATGCCATCAACACACACTTCCACCACATCTATCAGCATGCACACAGAACTAGTTCCACATGAACACATTTTCCTGTCATTTATCTTTTTCACCCACCCGGTCTCTATAGCGCATGAACACACAAACAGGAGAGAGAGATGTGTGAGGGATCCATTTTTCATTTCAGAGCACGCCGAGGGGAAAGCAGAGATACTATAATCATACCCGAGGGAGAGAGAGAGAGCAGCAGGAGGAGACGGGAGCGGTCAGAGAGGAAGAAAGAGGAGATGGAGGATGAAATCAGGACAAACTGCAAGAAAAATGAGGAGTAGAAAGAGAGAAAATGGGGGATGGGTGACAAAGAAGATGAAAAAAGGAGTGAATGGCACTCTGATTTCTCTTTCTCACCTCTTTCAGTTATCTGGACTTTCAGAGTCTAATAGCAGTCAAGCTGAGGTTTGAAGAATAGACCTGAAGATTAGTGGAAACTACAAAGAGGCCCTCAGTGGAGAACTGACTTCATTTAGAGGAGGGCTGCTGCCGCGGCATGCTCAGCCTCTGTGGTCAGTCTGCATCCACCTGTTTTTGGACAGGTCTCTAATTTCTACACATACATTTATGAGCAGAAAAAGCAAACACATTCTTTTGAATGCTTCCATAAAACGACTGCGATTAAGAATGTCTTTGCAACAACACTAACCAAACCTAACCAACACTAACCAACCTAACCAAGCGGGCTGTGAAAAGTCAGACACAAAGTTGAATCTGAACTTTGAGAATCGTTGCTCCGGCGTCCTCACACAGATTCAGCCCATTATTTTTGTTCAGCAAAGCAGAACAACCACCATTAAAACGAGGTGATGGTAAACCAGTGAAGCTGCTAGCAGGGGGAGGATGGTACTAAGACTGGTGCTGCTGAAAATTAAGTGATATTAATGTTTTCTGACAGGTTGTCATAAGAAAAAAATCTTTATTTAACACAGAACTTAAAACATCAGTAATGACCAGCTGCTTCCTGCTCACACAGATAACTCGGCCAAAGAGAAGAAGGAAGTGACAAAACACTTCCAATCACCAGAGAGGCCTGTCTTACACCGAGTTTCTTATTTATTTCAAGCGTTTTTAATATATTTTTACAGACTGACATCGAGCATCCAAACATGGTGACCGTAGGTCTGTGTCTCTATAGCAACCCCACATCTCAGCTTTATTATTATAAAATAAAAAGTAATTGAAACTTTTAAAAAGTCCTCCCAGCTCACACCTGTGACGATGAGCCAGACTCAAAGCTTTAAAAATGGAATCATAATCGCTGCAATCATTAAATAATCAAGGAGCAAAATGACCTGTGATTGAAACACAGCTAGCATCTGAAACTGGGCCAGGCTTCAGTGGACACCGTCCAGCTTGTTTTCAGTCATTATACTCAAATTACACTCAGTCGTGATTATTATGATCAACGTTTAAATCGAGCTGGGATTTCAGTAAACGTGACATTTTTTTCTTGGTTACTGCATTTTTTTATTTTTTTGAAGAACAGACATCTAAGAATTTAAAAACGTGCACATTTACACGTCCCGTCAAACAACGCAGACGCACTTTGTCCAACCTTTGTTCACACGAACACCTCAGCTCACATTCTCACAGCAAAATCACATCTGTTGTGTTCAACATTGAGTGGAGTCTCCACAGAGCTCCAACCCACTGAAAACCTCCAGCGTTTCCTTGAAACACTCTTAATTATGATTCATGATTCAAACATTTCCATTTTAGCTTCCAGGCATTTCACTGATGCTTCTGCCGGAGCAGCAATAATCCACAACGTTCCTCCTACACAACATCTGTTCCTTGTTGTCGGCCTGACTGATGGAGCCTGTTTGTAACAGACGGGAGGAAACAACAAGTCTTTAAACAGCATCGAAACCAGCAGCTCCTCAACTCACAAAAGCATTTTATCATCAGATAGCTTGATGGTTCGGTTTGCTAAGGTCAGCTTGGGCTTCACATAAAAGCTGATATTCAGGCTATTCATAGACGTGGATATTGAAACGATCCAGCAAGAGCTTGGTTTTCATGGGCAGCTGTATGTCAGACTCACTGCCCTTTGACTCTGTTCAAACCATTTATGGACAGGGTTTCTAGAAATAGCCAAGGATGTCAGATTTAACAGTCTCAGCATCTCATCACTGTTTCCTGTGGTCCTGTTGGCTTCATCTTCATTGAGCTGTGAAGGGTTTGCATCCCAGTGAAGTGAGTCGGGGGAGAATCGGCACCTCCAAGTCTGAGGCCGTGTTTCTCATCTTAAAAGAGCTGAGACGAGTTGAGCAGGGAAAGAGTGAAAGATGTGCTGCAGGTGCTGCTCTGGTCTGATGTGATGATGAGAAAACAGATTATTTAAAAAGTGAATGCATGGATTTTAAAATGCACAAACATCAAAGTTACACAAATAATAAAATAAAGTAAAATAATAAACAAGGTGAATATACAACAGTGAGTCATGAAAACTAAATGTGAACTGAAACATTATGAACCATAACCCAATAAAGTTTGGAGATAATTAGACTAATGCTGCTGTTTTGGCAGCATCAGTCTGCAATCTCACTATTACGTACAGAGACATAATAGTGAGACGGGGTTGTCCTGTGGAAGTGAAAGTCTATAAAAATGACAAAGCAAAATGCAAACTACTCTGCAGGGCTATGAAATCAGGTTAACAAACACAGAACAACAGTTACTGAAACACATGAAGTCTACACGGACATCAGAGGGATGAAAATGAAAACGCAGCGTATGTCCACACTGGCAGAGTACTAGCTGGAAGCTATTACATCATTTTACTAGTAATTAAACCACCATCGTGGTGCAACTCAGCACCCGTAATAACAAACATACCAGCTGCAGTTTGATCGTCTTTGTCAGATGTGAACGCCGCGCTTTACTGAGTCTAAACAGAAGAAAGAAAAACATAAACCAGAGACACTCCGGGGCCTGATCAACCCTGGCAGGGCCTCCTTGGATGAGGGTGTCTAGCAATAACGGCCGAAACAGCCGATGAATCCAAGGTCCACTGCTGACGATGTGTCCCACGTTTTAAAATGATAATCTAGATCAGATCTCTAATCGCTAACCCTAACCAAGGAAGAAAAAATGGCAGATTAGCCTGGGTAAAAGACCGAAAGTCGAGGCGCACATCGATGTGCGCTGCTGGTAAAGTTTCTGGGCTTTCCTCTTAACAGCCATCCTTTAAGATTTTCTCCAGTTAAAGCAATGCGTGATCAGGGACTGTAACATCTGGTCCTTTTACTGAATCAGAATTCCAGCCTCCTAATGTGAACTTTGACCCTTTGTGAAAGAGGACCATTATGAGTCTGTAAGCTTTGTTTGGAGACTCTGGATGATGTTGTCCATGTGCCATTGTTTAAGTTTCCAACACTGAGGCAGCATGCACACAAACATGTACCAATGGACCGAGACTAATTTTACAAAGGAGGGAAAGCCTTTGTGACACATCTGGCTTTAAGAAGAAACACAGCTGGATACTTTTTCCTCATCCTTTTACCCAATTACAAGAACCTCTCTGACACTGAAGAAATCAGCTCCCTGCAGAAATGTGACTGTTGCCCATGTGCATGTAGATAAATGACCAGACTGAAAACTGAGATCTGACTCACACCAGCCAGTTCACCAGTCTTCGCACTGAGCGTGTGTCCTGGCATCCAACTGCTGCTACAGGCCAGAGCTTTTCTTTAAGGATCATTTTACTCAAACAACCACAAAAACACTCTTTCTACTCTCTAATGGTTTCTAGCTTTACAGAAAGCTTTTGTTTCATGCAAGTTTGAGATGCCCTCCTTTAATGCACTGCTCCACTCAAGTGTCTGTGTGGAAATGTGTGTGCACTTTTCCAAGTCAGTTGGTGGCTAGTGACAGAGGGGAAAACGTACATTTAACGATGCCAATTATTAGGTTGTTTTTTTTAACAAAGACATAAATAAGAAGAAAAAATGCTAAACATTTGTGGAGAAGAGGATTCAGTGACGTGGAGGCGGTCTCAGACCAGGCCCTGATTAATCAGAGGTTTTTTAAGGTGGAACGCCGGCACATCGAGCAAACAGGCTTAAATCCTACGTCCTTCAATGTCCTTCGATTCAGTAACCAGAGGAAAATGTTACACAGTGTTCAGACTGAAAGTGCCCCGGGCTTGTTTGAGCGGCAGTGTGCACAGGCGTTCCCATATTAGCCCAACAATCCTCCTTATCTGCAGACACCGGCAGGAAGAGGAGAGGGGGGAGGGGCCCTCACACCCACTGAGAAACACATCTACAGTACCTGGTAAAAGTACTTGATATTTTGCTAGGAAAATGTTTTTATGTACATCCAGTATATAAAAGCAAAACAGAGTTTGTACGATTCCAATAAGCTCAAACGTCAATGTCTGGTTTAACCACCTTTATTCTTTAACTGCAGCTTTCTTGTAATTTCTTGCAGTGATCTCCAGGAACAGTTCTCCAGGTTTCTTGAAGGACATTCAAGGCTCTTCTTTGGATGTTTCTGCCTTTCGTGCTGTTCAGTGCCAGGATGATCCCACACTTCAGTAACACTGAGGTGTGCACTCTGAGGAGGTCAGTCCATGATGGAGCTCTGTGTGTGTTTCTGTGCAGGTTTGCTTTTGCTGCACTGCAGATGTGTTTGAGATCTCCAGCACTCCTGCCTGAAATGCAACACTAAACTACGACATGTGTTGGTCTCCACTCAGGACCTGTGTCCGGTCTTTGCTAGATTTGTTTTCCTGCTTCCTGACCACATGACCTTCACATACTCATCGTCCAGTTGTTTGGTTTCTTTAAATGCAGAACAAACAGGGCAAGCGGCGCCAGCCCAGTTTACCTAAAAATCAACCTCAATGAAAATGTAACAAAGTTATTTCAAACACCGTTCAGTCATGAAGCTTCCTGCCTGTTTGCACGGATCCTTTACACTTGACTTAAATCCGATTAGGGACTGTAGCGTGTCTCCATTTCACAGGAGTGTCCGCACGCTTAACAAAGACTGCATGTTGTCAAGCTGAGGCTCTGCAGTTTGTTTGATAAACCTCTTGGTGGGAAGACTGATGGAGAGCAGAGTGTGAGGCAAGCTGTCGCTGACTCTAAGATCAGTTAAGAGCAGCAGTTTGTGTGGAAACACAGCCAGCATGAGTGTGTGTGTAACTTTGAGTTAAATTGAACTAAATGTCTAGCTCTTTGGAAGCAAAAAGACATGTAGCTCAAGATATTTGCACAGAACCAAAGACCAAAGTTTAAGGACTTCAAGCTCTCCGCCAACTTCCTGCTCCTGCTGTCAAATAAATGGAGAAACAGAAGAACCTGAGAGTGTGATTTGGGAGAGCAGACTCTTTTCATTGGTTTCAGACATTCTGCATTTTGTTCCCACGATGAGCACCATGGGAAAAGGTTGAGATTCAGACTGTATGTAAACAGAAACATGTTTATTCCAAACAGAGCTCCCAAAGGTTTATGAAAAACTCGCCCGCAAGAATATCACCATTTTTCTTTCTTCCTTTAGTTTTTCTCTTTTCTATGACGTATCCATCCACCATCGATATTACTGAGTCGTGGCTCGGATCGTTCAGCCTCCCCCTGGTGCTCACACCAGCATACAGACATACATTTCATTTTGAAAGCGCAAACAAAGCATGTAGCATACAAATATGAACACAAATCATTCAGATTGTGCTTTATTAGCTTTCAGCTGCACATGATGGGCACTGGCACATATTACAGAACATATCCATGCTGATTCTCAGTCATGTGCCCATTATGTAAATCCACACTGCTTGCTATAAAACTGCCCTCGCATAAACATGCATTACTGCAATGATGGGTTTTAATATTCATGACCTAAAAATCATTTCTTTTATCAACTTTGCATTCCTGCAGTCACAACAGTGATGATGATGATGATGATGATGATGATGATGATGATGATGATGATGGTGTCCTTACATGTTTGATTTGGCAGAGTTTTACCTGATGCAGCCCTATGAGGACATAATTCTGTATTTTATTATGTTCTAATTTACATCCAGATGTGACCATATAGAAGGACGGGGTTAGCTGCTGTGTTGTCAGCTAATGCTAACAAACTTGGTCAGAAGGTTGTATCACACACACATCAGCCACAAACTTTCAAACTTATCAGCATCCAAATGGATGAAAAGAAAATGGCAGTACGGTTTCCACGAAGGAGAAAAACAAAAGCCATTTCATCATCATCGTCATTCTTTCTGTTATTAAGATGAGAGACTGAAAGGATCAACTCACATTTGGAGCAGCATCAGAAAAATATTATGTTTGTCATGTTAGCAGGAATCTTTGTGTTACATCAACCGACGTCTTCAAATCCAACTTGATGATTTATTGGCCTTAGAACTAGAAACTATGATATTTATAACTGTTCTGTGTGTTGTCAACATACAGAAAGAACCATGTAACCGTTTAAAATCTCATGTCACATTTGACCTCTGACCTCTCCTTTAGGTTGAATAGATTAACCTGGAGGTCAAAGTGATAATAAGTGACAGTAAGGAATCATATTTTATAATGATATTACTTATATTTACATTAAATAGAAATTGACACGGAGGATTCTAAGTATCACTTTTGACCTCTGACCTCTTCTTCAAGATCAAATAAGGTCAAACTTTCATGAAAAATCTTTAATCTTTAAAACTATCTGCTGTACTGGCAACATGTAAGAAATGATACTGGTATATGGGGACTCGAAGTATCACATTATAGTTCGCATGCTGATATCACATCACATTTGACCTCTGACCTCTGCAAAACCTGTGGTTACTGGAGGTTTCAAGCATTCTGAGTATGCAGGACCTCCACAGTCTGAGTGCACAAACCTTTTTCCCCTCGTTGGTGGTTCGGCTAATTACAGCAGCTGCCAGACCGACTCCGTCACACAAAAGAACATTTTGATTACATTTAATTTGAAACATTCACGTGTTTGGAAAACATGTGAAAGCTGTTACTTCATAAAGTGACGGATACGAGATATTTTAACCTATCCAACTACCCACACCTGCTCCATACGGGGTATGCCAGCAGCTCCCGCCTCTGTCTCTGACAGATCCATTTCAGATACGCAAAACTTTGTTTTTCTTCATTTCCAGCCTCACAGCTTTGATTTAGAGCTTTCTGCACTGTCTGAGTTTAATATCTGCATAAAGACGGCTGGTTATGGATGCTTTGTTGCTCCGAGTTTAACTGTATAACATAATCTGAATACTAACACATAGATTACCTCCATCTTGTGTGTTTAAGATTCATAACTGCACAGTAAACACGATGCCGATCCAAGCCATCATCCACCCCCCTCCTCAGCCCCCGGGGGCTTCTCTGATGATGTGAGCCATCGTTACAGATAATGGATTCTGACAACAACGTCCCTTTAACGCTCATGTTGAGCCAGTGATGGTGTTTGTGGACACATTTCACACCCTCTATACTGTGAGCACATTTCCAGGGTCCCTGCAGAAGATGCTCTTACACCTCGTTTATCGAGCTTTTGAATCATTTACTTGCCTTCAGAATGTCGTAACATAAAGTTTCCAGGAAGCTCAAGTCCTTGTGGGCAAGCTCGGATTTTACCAAGTTCTTAAATTCAGTTGTTTAGTACACGTTTCCGCAAAATAAGTACAGGTGCTAGCTCAAGATATTCACGATTGTTTGGCAGACGCAGCACAAATAATCTCTCTTTTTTTTCCTTCCAGCACTATTAAACCCAAATCTTACTCCCTGTTGTGCTCAGTTGTCCAATCAGCTTCATGTCCCATACATGCTGGTGGAAGATAAGCATGTTATTGTGTTATTGACTGACGTTTTGCATCTCTGTGTGCTTGGTTTTTTGTGGTCGTTGCTGTGGAAATTTTGGGGATGTTCTGGGATCATTTTATCTCTTTGTAGTTTTTTAAACCAACTCTGAGACCTTTAGAAAAACAAATGTGATGTAATGAAAGTTTTGTGTGTGTCGCCCCCGACCCACCAGGCCAACACACAATAGCTGAGAAACAGTCACACAAGTAATACTTTAAAGGGGTTTTATTATTTAAGGCCTCCACAATTAACATTTGTAATAAAATGTGATTTTTTTTTGTTTATTAAATGTTATGAAAGAAAAGACCTTAATTTCCCAGAGCTCAAATTCTCTCCTTCCAATTATTTCTCTGACAAATGGCAAGAATAATTTGCCGTTAATTTTCTGAGCATTTAATCAAACCCAGATTTGGGTGCTGGCTCAGTCCTCTGAAATGTAGTCTTCCAGCTGCTGAAGCGAGTGCTCATCAGTCGGTCTTCTACTCTGAACTCTGACTTGAGTTCTTTCCAAGGAGTACTTCCTGTCGGTGCAGCAGCAGTGCAGCATGGGAATGGTAGCAACACGTTACCACCTGGTGCTCCACTCAGATCCACAGCTGAACACAAACAAGCCGATTCGGTCCCTGGAGTGTTGCTTCTTTCAGCTGCTGAAGGCCTAATGAGGCGGCAGCTCATTAAGACTAATGCAGTTTTGACGACTCTCAGATAATAAAGAATAAAGAGCAACATGTAAACGCTGAAGGATGTTTTCATTCTGTCTCCTTCCCTTCATCATGGCAGCTGCCCTCCCTGAGCCTGCTCCTGCCAGAGCTTTTTCCTGTTAAAAGGGAGGTTTTCCTTCCTACTGTCACCGAAGTACAAAGTCTGATTGTTGGGGTTATCATTGTGGGACATTTATCTTACAATATTGAGCGCTTTGTGGTGACTCCTGTTATGATTTGGCATCACATAAATAAAACTGAATTGAACAGACGGATGTAACGTGGCTCATTTTGGTGGAAGAAGAGCAGAAATGATAAAAATGTAAGATTGAAGCTTGTGTGTTTAAAATCACCATCAGCTGTTTTCTTCTCCTCTTTTTGTGTTTTGATTGATTCTCTGATCTGCTGAACAAATGTTTTAACGGCACATGTCTGTGGATCTTTCACCTCGCCTTCTTCTTCTCTGTGTGTTATAAAAGCAGCTGTGTGTGTGTGTGTGTGTGTGTGTGTGTGTGTGTGTGTGTGTGTGTGTGTGTGTGTGTGCGTGCGCGCATGCATGCATGCACGTGTGTTCATTATACCAGATCTGCCAACTCCAGTGTGAGAAAGCATAAATACAGCTTTCCTAATGACCCTGGTTACCGTGGCAACAGCATCCCATTGAGACAAATCTGACAGTGAAGTGAGTGGAGGAGGCGACGGAGATGGAGAGGCAGTGGGGTTACTGGGGAACGAAGGGGGGAGAAAGAGCAGGAGGGAGGACGGTGGTAGAGATTACATCTAAGAGACAAACACGAGGAAGGTGGAGGACGACTTCATGGAAAAACAGAGACTGAGAACAGATGAGATGCATACGTTTTACTACATGCACTAGTTTTAATTCCAGACCTTTTCTTTTGCCACAGGAATCTGGTGCTTTCAGTTTTCAGTTTTGAAGCGTGGGAAATAAGAGCTTTTATCAGTTCCTGACTCAGAGAACGAGGCTTTCCTGTAATATGTGCACACCAATAGAGACCCACACAGAGAGACCTGCAGATAACTGGCTGCTGCTGTTTCTGGCAGTAATGCATGAGTGCAGCCACTGTATCAGATGAAGGAGGCAGCACCTCTAAATGCATTTATCAGGACAGAGAGTCTAATAAAAATCATGAGAACTGAAGAATCTTCAATAGATTTTTCTGTTTGTTTTGTTGCTGTTTTTAAAGCAGCTACAGTTTTATGCAAATGTATCAAAATGATCAGTGTGTAATATTAGCACTACTACAGAGTTTGTAAATGCAAGATGTCATTTTTTGGCACTTTTCTCCTGTTGTTGCTAGAAAGCATGATGAGTTGTGGTTGTTAGCACGGGGAGATTCTGTCCTTTAAATAATTATCTGTTGGTAAGTTTAGTTTAATATATATATATAATTAATGTAATAATTAATTACTCTTAAAATAAAAGAAATAAATCTACGAGCCCCTCCTGCTTGAAATGAATTTCTTCTTTGGGTCGACTTCCATGTTAAACTCTCTGTAAGACTCATAACTGCATGTGTGAAGTTTCGACTGTAGCCAACGTATTTATGATAACATGTAGTATTTCTGATCCAAAGAACAAGCAAAAGCTTAATGTGAGTTATGCAGCTGGTTTCAGTTTAGCATCTGCATTGTAAGTAAGCAGTTAGTCTGTGTCATACACCCACAGACGTCCATCCACAAACTACTGTTGTTTTTACCCACACAACAAATTCATTGTCACTGTTATGCAGATCAAACTAAACTGTCCCACTAAAACCCTCTCCTGGCTGCTCGAGTAAAACCTTCCTATTCCACAACTGCAGAGTTTCTTATAGGGGGACAGCATCAATCGTGTGTGTCTACACAAACAGAACAAGTTCTAGTGTTTTGTATGTGCAGCAACTTAAGACAGGGTTACTATAGAAGCAAGCAGGCTGAGAGGTTGTTGGAGAAGAGAGGGTGGGGATGTTCCAGAAAGGGGGGAGGAGAAAAAACGTGTCTGGAGATCAATTCAAAAATAAAATTAGTCTACAGAAGGAGAAGAAATTAGTCAAACACGCATTTAAAGCGAAGCAAAGCCAATACAGTAACAGATGTAAAGAGACATGGAACTGAGAGAGAACAAAAGAAGGCAGTGTGCATTTATGTGCATTTATGTGCATTTATGTGTATT